>NC_084571.2:24845000-25178750 GCF_033978685.3 Nerophis lumbriciformis | reverse complement strand
ATAACTTCCTAACCATGCATGCAAAAAAAGGCTAATAAGACCTAAAACAATGCATCCTTGTGAGTGTTACTCGAAACATATGGTATTTTAAGGCTTGCAAACACAAAAAGTAATTTTTTACTCAATATGACAGTACTATTCTTAAAATCCTGAGATAATGCAAAAAAAGAAATACTAATGTTTTTTTAACATTATTCCGACACCAAACATGTAACATGTCTAATAATGCCTGGAGACATGTATCCTTGTTAGTTTCACTAGAAAAATTATCTTTTGTAAGTTTTGCCATGACGCAAGTTAGTTTTTTTTAATTCATAATGACATTATAACTGTCATACCAAATATGAAAGTTATATAAACATAACTCCAAACTGAACATGCATTATGTCTAAAAATGCCTGTAATATTGTATCAATGTGAGTTTAACCAGAATCAGGTAATTTGGAAAGGATTACAAATACAAAAATTGGGTTTTTGTCATAATGACAGTATATCTGCTAAATTCAATTTGACAGTTATGTAAACATATCTTCATAATAACACATGCAAATAGGCCAATAAAGCCTAAAACAATGCATCCTTGTGAGTTTTACTCGAAACCTATGCTATTTTAAGGCTTGCCAACACAAAAAGTAGTTTTTTCCTCAATATGACAGTAATGTTCTTAAAATTCTGAGATAATGCGAAAAAAGCAATAAAAATGTTGTTGAACATAATTCCTACACCAAACATGCAAAATGTCTAATAATGCCTGGAGACTTGTATCTTTGTTAGTTTTACTAGAAAAACAATCTTTTGTAAGTTTTGCAAAGACGCAAGTTAGTTTTTTTAATTTAATATGACAATATAACTGTCATACCAAATATGAAAGTTATATAAACATAACTCCAAAAGTAAAGATGCATTAAGTCTAAAAATGCCTGTAACTTTGTATCTATGTGAGTTTTACCAGACTCAGGTAATTTGGTAAGGTTTACAAATACAAAAATTAAGTTTTTCTCATAATGACAGTACAACTGGTACATTCAATTTGACAGTTATTTAAACATAACTTCCTAACCATACATGCAAAAAAGGCTAATAAGACCTAAAAAAATGCATCCTTGTGAGTGTTACTCGAAATATATGGTATTTTAAGGCTTGCAAACACAAAAAGTAGTTTTTTACTCAATATGACAGTAATAATCTTAAAATCCTGAGATAATGCAAAAAAAGCAATAATAATGTTTTTCAACATAATTCCTACACCAATCATGCAAAATGTCTAATAATGCCTGGAGACATGTTATATAAACATAACTCCAAAAGCAAAGATGCATTAAGTATAAAAATGTCTGTATTTTTGTATCTATGTGAGTTTTACCAGAATCAGGTATTTGGTAAGGTTTACAAATACAAAAATTCAGTTTTACTCAATATGACAGTAAAACTACTACATTCATTTTGACAGTTATTTAAACATAATTTCCTAACCACACATGCAAAAAGGCTAAAAAAGCCTAAAACAATGCATCTGTGTGAGTTTTACTCGAAACATATGCCTTTTTAAGGCTTGTTAACACAAAATGTAGTTTTTGACTCAATATGACAGTAATATTCTTAAAATCCTGAGATAATGCGAAATAAGCAATACAAATGTTTTTCAGCATAATTCCTACACCAAACATGAAAAATGTCTAATAATGCCTGGAGACTTATATCTTTGTTAGTATCTTTTGTAAAGTTTGCAAAGACAAAAGATGTTTTTTTTATTTAATATGATGGTATAATTGTCATACTAAATATGAAATTTATATAAACATAACTCCAAAACCAAACATGCAATCCGTCTAAAAATGCCTGTAATATGAATTTGTGTGAGTTTTACCAGAATCAAGTATTTTGGTAAGGTTTACAAATACAAAAATTAGGTTTTACCGTACTCATAATGTCAGTATCACTGTCAATGTGACAGTTATTTAAACATAAATCCTAAACCAAACATGCTCAAAGGATAATAATGCCTGGACAATTGTATCTTAGTGTGTTTTACTGGAAACAAATAAATTGTAAGGTTTGTAAAGACACAAGTTAGTTTTTTTTACTCAATATGATGGTATAACTGTCATACTCCAAAACCAAAAATGCATTATGTCTAAAAATGCCTGTAATATTGTATTCATGTGAGTTTTACTAAAATCAGTTGTTTTTGTAAGGTTTGCAAATACAAAATATTGTTTTTACTCACGATGACAGTATACTGTCACTCTCAATATGACAGTTATTTAAACGTGACTCCTGAATCACATGCAAATTGGTTAATAATGCCTGGAGAAATGTATTTTTGTGGGTTTTACTGGAAAAAATATTTGTAAGGTTTATAAAGACACAAGTTAGTTTTTTTTTATTTAATATGATGGTATAACTGTCATACTAAATATGAAAGTTATATACACATAACTCCAAAACCAAACATGCAATCCGTTTAAAAATGCCTGTAATATTGAATTTGTGTGAGTTTTACTAGAATCAAGTATTTTGGTAAGGTTTACGAATACAAAAATTAGGTTTTACTCATAATGACAGTATCACTGCCACACTCAATATGACAGTTATTTAAACATAACTACTAAACCAAACATGCTAAATGGCTAATAATGCCTGGGGAATGGTATATTTACTGGAAAAAAAACATTTTGTTAGGTTTGTAAAGACACAAGTTATTTTTTTTTAAACTCAAAAAGAAAGTATAACTGTCAAAGTTATATAAACATAACTCCAAAACCAAACATGCATTATGTCTAAAAATGCCTGCAATGATGTATCTATGTGAGTATTACTAGAATCAGTTGTTTTTGTAAGTTTTGCAAATACAAAATATTGGTTTTACTCACTATGACAATATACTGTCACATTCAATCTGACAGTTATTAAAACATAACTCCTAAACCACAAATTCAAAATGACTAATAGTGCCCCGAGAAATATATCTCTGTGTATTTTTCTGGAAAAAAATATTTTGTAAGGTTTGTAAAAACACAAGTTAGTTTTTTTTTTACTCAATATGACAGTATAACTGTCATACTAAATATGAAAATTATAAAAACCTAACCCCAAGACCAAACTTCCGTCTACAATTGCCTGTAATATTGAAATTTTACTAGAACCTGTTGTTTTTGTAAGTTTTGCAAATACAAAATACTGGTTTTACTCACTATGACAATACATCTCACATTTAATCTGACAGTTATTTAAACATAACTTCTCAACCACACATGCAAATATGTTAATAATGCCTGGAGAAATGTATTTTTGTGAGTTTACTGGGAAAAAAAATATTTTGTAAGGTTTTTAAATACACAAGTTAGATTTTTTTACTCAATATGACAGAATAACTGTCATACTAAATATGAAAGTTATATAAACATAATTTCAAAACCAAACATGCATTATAATAAATAAATGATAAATGGGTTATACTTGTATAGCGCTTTTCTACTTTCAAGGTACTCAAAGCGCTTTGACAGTATTACCACATTCACCCATTCACACACACATTCACACACTGATGGCGGGAGCTGCCATGCAAGGCGCTAACCAGCAGCCATCAGGAGCAAGGGGTGAAGTGTCTTGCCCAACGACACAACGGACGTGACTAGGATGGTAGAAGGTGGGGATTGAACCCCAGTAACCAGCAACCCTCTGATTACTGGCACGGCCACTCTACCAAATTCGCCACGCCGTCCCATTATATCTAAAAAAGGCCTTTAATATTGTATCTATATGAGTTTTACTACAATCAGGTACTTTGGTAAGATTTACAAATACAAAAAATAAGTTTTACTCATGACAGTATAACTGCCACACGCAATATGACAATTATTTAAACATAAATCCTAAACCACAAATGCTAAATGGCTATTAATGCCTGGAGAAATGTGCCTTTGTGAGGTTTTACTGGAAACAAAAAAAAAATTGTAATGTTTGTAAAGACACAAGTTAGTTTTTTTTTTACTCAATATGACAGTATAGCTGTCTTACTAAATATGAAAGTTATATAGACATGCATTATATCTAAAAATGCCTGTAATATTTTTTATACATGAGTTTTACCTGAATTATGTATTTTGGTAAGGTTTACAAATACAAAAATTAGGTTTTACTCATAATGACAATATAACTGCCACATTCAAAATGACATTTATTTAAACATAACTCCTAAACCAAAAACACTCAAAGGCTAATAATGCCTGGACAAATGTATATTTATGAGTTTTACTGGAAAACAATCATTTGTAAGGTTTATAAAGACACAAGTTAGTTTTTTTTTACTCAATATGATGGTATAACTGTCATACTAAATATGAAAGTTAGATAAACATAACTCCAAAACCAAACATGCCTTATGTTTAAAAATGCTTGAATTTTGAATCCATGTGAGTTTCACTAGAAACAGGTGTTTTGGTAAGGTTTAAAAATACAAAAAATAGGTTTTACTCATAATGACAGTATAACTGCCACATTCAAAATGACAGTTATTTAAACATAGCTCCTAAACAAAATATGCTAAATGGCTAATAATGCCTGGAGAAAGGTATCTTTGTGAGTTTTACTGGGAAAAAAAAATATTTTGTAAGTTTTGTATGGACACAAGTTAGTTTTTTTTTACTCAATATGATGGAAATATTCTTTATGTCTAAATCCTGCAATATTGTATCTATGTGAGTTTTATCAGAATCAGGTATTTTGGTAAGGTTTACAAATACAAAAAATAGGTTTTACTCATAATGACAGTATAACTGCCACACTCAATATAACAGTTATTTAAACATAACTCCTAAACCAAACATGATTCATGGCTAATAATGCCTGGAGAAATGTATCTTTGTGAGTTTTACCTGAAAAAAATATTTTTTAAGGATTATAAAGACACAAGTTAGTTTTTTTTTACTCAATATGATGGCATAACTGTCATACTAAAAACGAAAGTTATATAAATATAACTCCAAAACCAAACATGCATTATGTCTAAAAATCCCTGCAGTGATGTATCTATGTGAGTATTACTAGAATCAGTTGTTTTTGTACGTTTTGCAAATACAAAAAGGTTGGTTTTACTCACTATGACAATATACTGTCACATTCAATCTGACAGTTATTGAAACATAACTCCTAAACCACAAATTCAAAATGACTAATAATGCCTCGAGAAATATATCTCTGTGTATTTTTCTGGAAAAAAATATTTTGTAAGGTTTGTAAAAACACAAGTTAGTTTTTTTTTTACTCAATATGACAGTATAACTGTCATACTAAATATGAAAATTATAAAAACATAACCCCAAGACCAAACTTCCGTCTAAAAATGCCTGTAATATTGAATTTTACTAGAATCTGTTGTTTTTGTAAGTTTTGCAAATACAAAATACTGGTTTTACTCACTATGACAATATACTCTCACATTTAATCTGACAGTTATTTAAACATAACTTCTCAACCACACATGCAAATATGTTAATAATGCCTGGAGAAATGTATTTTTGTGAGTTTACTGGGAAAAAAAATATTTTGTAAGGTTTTTAAAGACACAAGTTAGATTTTTTTACTCAATATGACAGAATAACTGTCATACTAAATATGAAAGTTATATAAACATAATTTCAAAACCAAACATGCATTATAATAAATAAATGATAAATGGGTTATACTTGTATAGCGCTTTTCTACCTTCAAGGTACTCAAAGCGCTTTGACAGTATTACCACATTCACCCATTCACACACACATTCACACACTGATGGCGGGAGCTGCCATGCAAGGCGCTAACCAGCAGCCATCAGGAGCAAGGGGTGAAGTGTCTTGCCCAACGACACAACGGACGTGACTAGGATGGTAGAAGGTGGGGATTGAACCCCAGTAACCAGCAACCCTCTGATTACTGGCACGGCCACTCTACCAACTTCGCCACGCCGTCCCATTATATCTAAAAAAGGCCTGTAATATTGTATCTATATGAGTTTTACTACAATCAGGTACTTTGGTAAGGTTTACAAATACAAAAAACAAGTTTTACTCATGACAGTATAACTGCCACACGCAATATGACAGTTATTTAAACATAAATCCTAAACCACAAATGCTAAATGGCTATTAATGCCTGGAGAAATGTGCCTTTGTGAAGTTTTACTGGAAACAAAAAAAAAATTGTAATGTTTGTAAAGACACAAGTTAGTTTTTTTTTACTCAATATGACAGTATAGCTGTCTTACTAAATATGAAAGTTATATAGACATGCATTATATCTAAAAATGCCTGTAATATTTTTTATACATGAGTTTTACCTGAATTATGTATTTTGGTAAGGTTTACAAATACAAAAATTAGGTTTTACTCATAATGACAATAAAACTGCCACATTCAAAATGACATTTATTTAAACATAACTCCTAAACCAAACACACTCAAAGGCTAATAATGCCTGGACAAATGTATATTTGTGAGTTTTACTGGAAAACAATAATTTGTAAGGTTTGTAAAGACACAAGTTAGTTTGTTTTTTTACTCAATATGATGATATAACTGTCATACTAAATATGAAAGTTATATAAACATAACTCCAAAACCAAACATGCCTTATGTTTAAAAATGCTTGAATTTTGAATCCATGTCAGTTTCACTAGAAACAGGTATTTTGGTAAGGTTTAAAAATACAAAAAATAGGTTTTACTCATAATGACAGTATATCTGCCACATTCAAAATGAAATATGCTAAATGGCTAATAATGCCTGGAGAAAGGTATCTTTGTGAGTTTTACTGGAAAAAAATATATTTTGTAAGTTTTGTATAGACACAAGTTAGTTTTTTTTTACTCAATATGATGGAAATATTCTTTATGTCTAAATCCTGCAATATTGTATCTATGTGAGTTTTATCAGAATCAGGTATTTTGGTAAGGTTTACAAATACAAAAAATAGGTTTTACTCATAATAACAGTATAACTGCCACACTCAATATAACAGTTATTTAAACATAACTCCTAAACCAAACATGATTAATGGCTAATAATGCCTGGAGAAATGTATCTTTGTGAGTTTTACCTGAAAAAAATATTTTTTAAGGTTTAAAAAGACACAAGTTAGTTTTTTTTTACTCAATATGATGAACTGTCATACTAAATATGAAAGTTATATAAACATAACTCCAAAACCAAACATGCATTATGTCTAAAAATGCCTGTAATATTGTATCTATGTGAGTTTTACCAGAATCATGTGTTTTGGTAAGGTTTACAAATACAAAAAATAGGTTTTATTCATAAAGACAGTATAACTGCCACACTCAATACGACAGTTATTTAAACATAACTCTTAAACCTCACATGCAAAATGGCTAATAATACCTGGGGAAATGTATCTTTGTAAGTTTTACAAGAAAAAAATATTTTGTAAGGTTTGTAAAGACAAAAGTTAGTTTTTTTTTAATCAATACGATGGTATAAATGTCATACTATATATGAAAGTTATATAAACATAATTCCAAAACCAAACTCCTAAACCAAACTTGCAATATGTCTTAAACTGCCTGTAATATTGAATCTATGTGAGTTTTACCAGAATCAGATATTTTGGTAAGGTTTACAAATACAAAACTTGGGTTATACTCATAATGACAGTATAACTGCAACATTTGATATGACAGTTATTTTAACATAACTCTTAAACCACACATGCAACATGGCTAATAATGCCTGGAGAAATGTATCTTTGTGAGTTTTACTGGGGAAAAAAATATATTTTGTAAGGTTTGTAAAGACACAAGTTAGTTTTTTTTTTACTCAATATGATTGTATAACTGTCATACTAAATATGAAAGTTGTATAAACATAACCCTAAAACCAAACATGCATTATGTATAAAAATGCCTGTAAAATTCTTTATATGTTAGATTTACCAGAATCATGTATTTTGGTAAGGTTTACAAATAAAAAAATAGGTTTTATTCATAATGACAGTATAACTGCCACACTTAATACGACAGTTATTTAAACATAACTCTTAAACCACACATGCAAAATGGCTAATAATGCCTGTAGAAATGTATCTTTGTAAGTTTTACCAGAAAACAATATTTTGTAAGGTTTGTAAAGACAAAAGTTAGTTTTTTTTTACTCAATATGATGGTATAAATGTCATACTAAATATGACAGTTATATAAACATAATTCCAAAACCAAACTCCTAAACCAAACTTGCAATATGTCTTAAACTGCCTGTAATATTGAATCTATGTGAGTTTTACCAGAATCAGGTATTTTGGTAAGGTTTACAAATACAAAGCCTGGGTTTTACTCATAATGACAGTATAACTGCAACATTTGATATGACAGTTATTTAAACATAACTCCTAAACCACACATGCATTATGTCTAAAAATGCCTGTAATATTGTATCCATGTGAGTTTAACTAAAAACAGTTGTTTTTGTAAAATTTGCAAATATTACATTTTGGTTTTACTCACTATGACAGTATACTGTCACATTCAGTCTGACTGTTATTTAAACATAAATTCTAAACCACAGATGCAAAATGGCTAATAATAACTGGAGAAATGTATTTTTGTGAGTTTTATTGGAAAAAAAAATAATTTGTAAGATTGTATGGGCACAAGTTAGTTTTTTTTTACTCAATATGATGGAAATATGCTTTATGTCTAAAAAAATCCTGCAATATTGTATCTATAGGAGTTTTATCAGAATCAGGTATTTTGGTAAGGTTTACAAATACAAAAAATAGGTTTTACTCATAATGACAGTATAACTGCCACACTCAATATGACAGTTATTTATACATAACTCCTAAACCAAACATGATTAATGGCTAATAATGCCTGGAGAAATGTATCTTAGTGAGTTTTACTGGAAAAAAATATTTTTTAAGGTTTAAAAAGACACAAGTTAGTTTTTTTTTACTCAATATGATGGCATAACTGTCATACTAAATATGAAAGTTATATAAACATAACTCCAAAACCAAACATGCATTATGTCAAAAAATGCCTGTAATATTGTATCTATGTGAGTTTTACCAGAATCAGGTAATTTGGTAAGGTTTACAAATACAAAAAGTAGGTTTTACTCATTATGACAGTATACTGTCACATTCAATCTGACGGTTATTTAAACATAATGTAACTGCTAAACCACACATAAAAAATGGCTAATAATCCCTGGAGAAATGTATCTTTGTGAGTTTTCCTGAAAAAAAAAAAAAAAAAAAATGTAAGGTTTGTAAAGACACAAGTTAGTTTTTTTTTACTCAATATGATTGTATAACTGTCATACTAAATATGAAAGTTGTATAAACATAACCCTAAATCCAAACATGCATTATGTATAAAAATGCCTGTAAAATTCTATATATGTGAGTTTTACCAGAATCATGTGTTTTGGTAAGGTTTACAAATATAAAAAATAGGTTTTATTCATAAAGTCAGTATAACTGCCACACTCAATACGACAGTTATTTAAACATAACTCTTAAACCTCACATGCAAAATGACTAATAATACCTGGGGAAATGTATCTTTGTAAGTTTTACTAGAAACATTTTTTTTGTAAGGTTTGTAAAGACAAAAGTTATTTTTTTTTTTACTCAATACGATGGTATAAATGTCATACTATATATGAAAGTTATATAAACATAATTCCAAAACCAAACTCGTAAACCAAACTTGCAATATGTCTTAAACTGCCTGTAATATTGAATCTATGTGAGTTTTACCAGAATCAGATATTTTGGTAAGGTTTACAAATACCAAACTTGGGTTATACTCATAATGACAGTATAACTGCAACATTTGATATGACAGTTATTTTAACATAACTCTTAACCACACATGCAAAATGGCTAATAATGCCTGGAGAAATGTATCTTTGTGAGTTTTACTGGGAAAAAATATATATTTTGTAAGGTTTGTAAAGACACAAGTTAGTTTTTTTTTACTCAATATGATTGTATGTCATACTAAATATGAAAGTTGTATAAACATAACACTAAAACCAAACATGCATTATGTATAAAAATGCCTGTAAAATTCTTTATATGTTAGATTTACCAGAATCATGTATTTTGGTAAGGTTTACAAATACAAAAAATAGGTTTTATTCATAATGACAGTATAACTGCCACACTCAATACGACAGTTATTCAAACATAACTCTTAAACCACACATGCAAAATGGCTAATAATGCCTGGAGAAATGTACCTTTGTAAGTTTTACCAGAAAACAATATTTCTTAAGGTTTGTAAAGACAAAAGTTAGTTGTTTTTTTACTCAATATGATGGTATAAATGTCATACTAAATATGACAGTTATATAAACATAATTCCAAAACCAAACTCCTAAACCAAACTTGCAATATGTCTTAAACTGCCTGTAATATTGAATCTATGTGAGTTTTACCAGAATCAGGTATTTTGGTAAGGTTTACAAATACAAAGCCTGGGTTTTACTCATAATGACGGTATAACTGCAACATTTGATATGACAGTTATTTAAACATAACTCCTAAACCACACATGCATTATGTCTAAAAATGCCTGTAATATTGTAACCATGTGAGTTTAACTAGAAACAGTTGTTTTTGTAAGATTTGCAAATACAAAATATTGGCTTTACTCACTATGACAGTATACTGTCACATTCAATCTGACAGTTATTTAAACATAACTACTAAACCACACATGCAAAATGGCTAAAAAAGCCTGGAGAAATGTATCTATGTGAGTTTTACTGGAAAAAAGAATTCGTAAGGTTTATAAAGACACAAGTTAGTTTTTTTTAAACTCAATATGACAGTATTACTGTCATACTAAATGTAAAAGTGATATAAACATAACTCCAAAACCAAACATGCATTATGTCTAAAAATGCCTGCAATATTGTATCCATTTGAGTTTTACTAGAATCAGTTGTTTTTGTAAGGTTTTCAAATATACAATTTTGTTTTACTCACTATGACAGTATACTGTCACATTCAATCTGACTGTTATTTAAACATAAATTCTAAACCACGGATGCAAAATGGCTAATAATAACTGGAGAAATGTATTTTTGTGAGTTTTATTGGAAAAAAAATACATTGTAAGGTTTGTATGGACACAAGTTAGTTTTTTTTTACTCAATATGATGGAAATATGCTTTATGTCTAAAAAAATCCTGTAATATTGTATCTATGTGAGTTTTATCAGAATCAGGTATTTTGGTAAGGTTTACAAATACAAAAAATAGGTTTTACTCATAATGACAGTATAACTGCCACACTCAATATGACAGTTATTTATACATAACTCCTAAACCAAACATGATTAATGGCTAATAATGCCTGGAGAAATGTATCTTAGTGAGTTTTACTGGAAAAAAATATTTTTTAAGGTTTAAAAAGACACAAGTTAGTTTTTTTTTTACTCAATATGATGGCATAACTGTCATACTAAATATGAAAGTTATATAAACATAACTCCAAAACCAAACATGCATTATGTCTAAAAAAAAAGCCTGTAATATTGTATCTATGTGAGTTTTACCAGAATCAGGTAATTTGGTAAGGTTTACAAATACAAAAAGTAGGTTTTACTCATTATGACAGTATACTGTCACATTCAATCTGACAGTTATTTAAACATAATGTAACTGCTAAACCACACATAAAAAATGGCTAATAATCCCTGGAGAAATGTATCTTTGTGAGTTTTCCTGAAAAAAAAAAAAAAAAAAATGTAAGGTTTGTAAAGACACAAGTTAGTTTTTTTTTACTCAATATGATTGTATAACTGTCATACTAAATATGAAAGTTGTATAAACATAACCCTAAATCCAAACATGCATTATGTATAAAAATGCCTGTAAAATTCTATATATGTGAGTTTTACCAGAATCATGTATTTTGGTAAGGTTTACAAATACAAAAAATAGGTTTTATTCATAATGACAGTATAACTGCCACACTCAATACGACAGTTATTTAAACATAACTCTTAAACCACACATGCAAAATGGCTAATAATGCCTGGAGAAATGTACCTTTGTAAGTTTTACCAGAAAACAATATTTCTTAAGGTTTGTAAAGACAAAAGTTAGTTGTTTTTTTACTCAATATGATGGTATAAATGTCATACTAAATATGACAGTTATATAAACATAATTCCAAAACCAAACTCCTAAACCAAACTTGCAATATGTCTTAAACTGCCTGTAATATTGAATCTATGTGAGTTTTACCAGAATCAGGTATTTTGGTAAGGTTTACAAATACAAAGCCTGGGTTTTACTCATAATGACGGTATAACTGCAACATTTGATATGACAGTTATTTAAACATAACTCCTAAACCACACATGCATTATGTCTAAAAATGCCTGTAATATTGTATCCATGTGAGTTTAACTAGAAACAGTTGTTTTTGTAAGATTTGCAAATACAAAATATTGGCTTTACTCACTATGACAGTATACTGTCACATTCAATCTGACAGTTATTTAAACATAACTACTAAACCACACATGCAAAATGGCTAAAAAAGCCTGGAGAAATGTATCTATGTGAGTTTTACTGGAAAAAAGAATTCGTAAGGTTTATAAAGACACAAGTTAGTTTTTTTTTAACTCAATATGACAGTATTACTGTCATACTAAATGTAAAAGTGATATAAACATAACTCCAAAACCAAACATGCATTATGTCTAAAAATGCCTGCAATATTGTATCCATTTGAGTTTTACTAGAATCAGTTGTTTTTGTAAGGTTTTCAAATATACAATTTTGTTTTACTCACTATGACAGTATACTGTCACATTCAATCTGACTGTTATTTAAACATAAATTCTAAACCACGGATGCAAAATGGCTAATAATAACTGGAGAAATGTATTTTTGTGAGTTTTATTGGAAAAAAAATACATTGTAAGGTTTGTATGGACACAAGTTAGTTTTTTTTTACTCAATATGATGGAAATATGCTTTATGTCTAAAAAAATCCTGTAATATTGTATCTATGTGAGTTTTATCAGAATCAGGTATTTTGGTAAGGTTTACAAATACAAAAAATAGGTTTTACTCATAATGACAGTATAACTGCCACACTCAATATGACAGTTATTTATACATAACTCCTAAACCAAACATGATTAATGGCTAATAATGCCTGGAGAAATGTATCTTAGTGAGTTTTACTGGAAAAAAATATTTTTTAAGGTTTAAAAAGACACAAGTTAGTTTTTTTTTTACTCAATATGATGGCATAACTGTCATACTAAATATGAAAGTTATATAAACATAACTCCAAAACCAAACATGCATTATGTCTAAAAAAAAAGCCTGTAATATTGTATCTATGTGAGTTTTACCAGAATCAGGTAATTTGGTAAGGTTTACAAATACAAAAAGTAGGTTTTACTCATTATGACAGTATACTGTCACATTCAATCTGACAGTTATTTAAACATAATGTAACTGCTAAACCACACATAAAAAATGGCTAATAATCCCTGGAGAAATGTATCTTTGTGAGTTTTCCTGAAAAAAAAAAAAAAAAAAATGTAAGGTTTGTAAAGACACAAGTTAGTTTTTTTTTACTCAATATGATTGTATAACTGTCATACTAAATATGAAAGTTGTATAAACATAACCCTAAATCCAAACATGCATTATGTATAAAAATGCCTGTAAAATTCTATATATGTGAGTTTTACCAGAATCATGTATTTTGGTAAGGTTTACAAATACAAAAAATAGGTTTTATTCATAAAGACAGTATAACTGCCACACTCAATACGACAGTTATTTAAACATAACTCTTAAACCTCACATGCAAAATGGCTAATAATACCTGGAGAAATGTATCTTTGTAAGTTTTACTAGACATAATATTTTGTAAGGTTTGTAAAGACAATTTTTTTTTTTTTTTACTCAATACGATGGTATTCATACTATATATGAAAAGTTATATAAACATAATTCCAAAACCAAACTCCTAAACCAAACTTGCAATATGTCTTAAACTGCCTGTAATATTGAATCTATGTGAGTTTTACCAGAATCAGATATTTTGGTAAGGTTTACAAATACAAAACTTGGGTTATACTCATAATGACAGTATAACTGCAACATTTGATGTGACAGTTATTTAAACATAACTCTTTAACCACACGTGCAAAAAGGCTAATAATGCCTGGAGAAATGTATCTTTGTGAGTTTTACTGGGAAAAAATATATATTTTATAAGGTTTGTAAAGACACAAGTTAGTTTTTTTTACTCAATTTGATTGTATAACTGTCATACTAAATATGAAAGTTGTATAAACATAACCCTAAAATCAAAAAAGCATTATGTATAAAAATGCCTGTAAAATTATTTATATGTTAGTTTTACCAGAATCATGTATTTTGGTAAGGTTTACAAATACAAAAAATAGGTTTTATTCATAATGACAGTATAACTGCCACACTCAATACGATAGTTATTTAAACATAACTCTTAAACCACACATGCAAAATGGCTAATAATGCCTGGAGAAATGTATCTTTGTAAGTTTTACCAGAAAAAAAATATTTTGTAAGGTTTGTAAAGACAAAAGTTAGTTTTTTTTTTACTCAATATGATGGTATAAATGTCATACTAAATATGACAATTATATAAACATAATTCCAAAACCAAACTCCTAAACCAAACTTGCAATATGTCTTAAACTGCCTGTAATATTGAATCTATGTGAGTTTTACCAGAATCAGGTATTTTGGTAAGGTTTACAAATACCAAGCCTGGGTTTTACTCATAATGACAGTATAACTGCAACATTTGATATGACAGTTATTTAAACATAACTCTTAAACCACACATGCATTATGTCTAAAAATGCCTGTAATATTGTATCCATGTGAGTTTAACTAGAAACAGTTCTTTTTGTAAGATTTGCAAATACAAAATATTGGCTTTACTCACTATGACAGTATACTGTCACATTCAATCTGACAGTTATTTAAACATAACTACTAAACCACACATGCAAAATGGCTATAAATGCCTGGAGAAATGTATCTATGTGAGTTTTACTGGAAAAAAGAATTCGTAAGGTTTATAAAGACACAAGTTAGTTTTTTTTAATTCAATATGACAGTATTACTGTCATACTAAATGTAAAAGTAATATAAACATGACTCCAAAACCAGACATGCATTATGTCTAAAAATGCCTGTAATATTGTATCCATTTGAGTTTTACTAGAATCAGTTGTTTTTGTAAGGTTTGCAAATATAAAATTTAGTTTTACTCACTATGACAGTATACTGTCACATTCAATCTGACTGTTATTTAAACATAAATTCTAAACCACAGATGCAAAATGGCTAATAATAACTGGAGAAATGTATTTTTGTGAGTTTTATTGGGGGAAAAAAATACTTTGTAAGGTTTGTATAGACACAAGTTAGTTTTTTTTACTCAATATGATGGAAATATGCTTTATGTCTAAAAAATACTGTAATATTGTATCTATGTGAGTTTTATCAGAATCAGGTATTTTGGTAAGGTTTACAAATACAAAAAATAGGTTTTACTCATAATGACAGTATAACTGCAACGCGCAATATGACAGTTATTTAAACATAACTCCTAAACTAAACATGATTAATGTCTAATAATGCCTGGAGAAATATATCTTTGTGAGTTTTACTGGAAAAAAAATATTTTTTAAGGTTTATGAAGACACAAGTTAATTTTTTTACTCAATATGATGGCATAACAGTCATACTAAATATGAAAGTTATATAAACATAACTCCAAAACCAAATATGCATTATGTCTAAAAATGCCTGTAATAATGTATCTATGTGAGTTTTACCAGAATCAGGTAATTTGGTAAGGTTTACAAATAGAAAAAGTAGGTTTTACTCACTATGACAGTATACTGTCACATTCAATCTGACAGTTATTTAAACATACTATAACTCCTAAAACACACATGCAAAATGTCTAATAATGCCTGGAGAAATGTATCTTTGTGAATTTTACTGGGAACAAATATTTTGTAAGGTTTGTAAAGACACAAATTAGTTTTTTTTGCTCAATATGATGGTATAACTGTCATACTAAATATGAAAGTTATAAAAACATAACTCCAAAACCAAACATGCAATCCGTCTAAAAATGCCTGTAATATTGTATCTATGTGAGTTTTACCAGAATCAAGTATTTTGGTAAGGTTTACATATACAAAAATTAGATTTTACTCATAATACCAGTATAACTGCCACATTCAATATGACAGTTATGTAAACATAACTCCTAAACCACACATGCAAAATGGTTATTAATGCCTGGAGAAATGTATCTTTGTGAATTTTACTGGAAAAAAAAAATGTTTGTAAGTTTTGTAAAGACACAAGTTAGTTTTCTTTACTCAATATGACAGTTTAACTGTCATACTAAATATGAAATTTGTATTAACAAAACTCCAAAACCAAACTTGCAATCTGTCTAAAAATGCCTGTAATATTGAATCTATGTGAGTTTTACTAGAATCAGGTATTTTGTTAAGGTTTACAAATACAAAAATTAGGTTTTACTCACTATGACAGTATAACTGCCATCTTCAAAATAACAGTTATTTAAACATAACTCCTAAACCAAACATGCCAAATGGCTAATAATGCCTCGAGAAATGAATCTTTGTAAAATTTACTGGAAAAAAAATAGTTTGTAAGGTTTTTAAAGACACAAAATAGTTGTTTTTTTTACTCAATATGACAGTATAACCGTCATACTGAATTTGAAAGTTATATAAACATAACTCCAAAACCAAACATGCATTATGTCTAAAAATGCCTGTAATATTGTATTCATGTGAGTTTTACTAGAAACAGTTGTTTTTGTAAGGTTTGCAAATACAAAATATTGGCTTTACTCACTATGACAGTATACTGTCACATTCAATCTGACAGTTATTTAAAAAAAACTACTAAACCACACATGCAAAATGGCTAAAAACGCCTGGAGAAATGTATCTATGTGAGTTTTACTGGGAAAAAAAAGAATTCGTAAGGTTTATAAAGACACAAATTAGTTTTTTTTATTCAATATGACAGTATTACTGTCATACTAAATGTAAAAGTAATATAAACATAACTCCAAAATACTAAACATGCATTATGTCTAAAAATGCCTGTAATATTGTATCCATGTGAGTTTTACTAGAATCAGTTGTTTTTGTAAGGTTTGCAAATATTAAATTTTGGTTTTACTCACTATGACAGTATACTGTCACATTCAATCTGACTGTTATTTGAACATAAATTCTAAACCACAGAGGCAAAATGGCTAATAATACCTGGAGAAATGTATTTTTGTGAGTTTTATTGGAAAAAAAAATATTTTGTAATATTTGTATAGACACAAGGTAGTTTTTTTTACTCAATATGATGGAAATATGCTTTATGTATAAAAAATCCTGTAATATTGTATCTATGTGAGTTTTATCAGAATCAGGTAATTTGGTAAGGTTTACAAATACAAAAAATAGGTTTTACTCATAATGACAGTATAACTGCCAAACTCAATATGACAGTTATTTAAACATAACTCCTAAACCAAACATGATTAATGGCTAATAATGCCTGGACAAATGTATCTTTGTGAGTTTTACTGGTAATACATATGTTTTAAGGTTTATAAAGACACAGTGTTAGTTTTTTTTTTACTCAATATGATGGCATAACTGTCATACTAATTATGAAAGTTATATAAACATTACTCCAAAACCAAACATGCATTATGTCTAAAAATGCCTGTAATATTGTATCTATGTGACTTTACCAGAATCAGGTAATTTGGTAAGGTTTACAAATAGAAAAAGTAGGTTTTACTCACTATGACAGTAAAAAAAACTAATTTGTGTCTTTACAAACTTTACAAATTATTTGTTTCCAGTAAAACACACAAAGATACATTTGTCCAGGCATTATTAGCCTTTGAGCATGTTTGGTTTAGGAGTTATGTTTAAATAACTGTCATATTGAGTGTGGCAGTGATACTGACATTATAAGTAAAACCTTAATTTTTGTATTTGTAAACCTTACCAAAATACATATTCTGATAATACTCACATAGATACTCCATTTGACAGTATAACTGTCATACTAAATGTAAAAGTTATATAAACATAACTCCAAAACCAAACATGTATTATGTCTAAAAATGCCTGCAATATGGTATCCATGTGAGTTTTAGTAGAATCAGTTGTTTTTGTAAGGTTTGCAAATACAAAATTTTGGTTTTACTCACTATGATAGTATACTTTCACATTCAATCTGACTGTTATTTAAACATAAATTCTAAACCACAGATGCAAAATGGCTAATAATAACTGGAGAAATGTATTTGTGTGAGTTTTACTGGAAAAAAAATATTTTGTAAGATTTGTACAGACACAAGTTAGTTTTTTTTACTTAATATGATGGAAACATGCTTTATGTCTAAAAAAAAAATCCTGTAATATTGTATCTATGTGAGTTTTATCAGAATCAGTTATTTTGGTAATTTAAAAAATACAAAAAATAGGTTTTACTCATAATGACAGTATAAATGCCGCACTCAATATGACAGTTATTTAAACATAACGACTAAACCAAACATGATTAATGGCTAATAATGCCTAGAGAAATTTATCTTTGTGAGTTTTACTGGAAAGAAAATAATTTTTAAGGTTAATAAAGACACAAGTTCGTTTTTTTTTTACTTAATATGATTGCATAACTGTCATAATAAATTTGAAAGTTATATAAACATAACTCCAAAACCGAACATGCATTATGTCTAAAAATGCCTGTAGTATTGTATCTATGTGAGTGTTACCAGAATCAGGTATTTTGGTAAGGTTTACAAATACAAAATCTAGGTTTTACTCACTATGACAGTATACTGTCACATTCAATCTGACAGTTATTTAAATATACTGTAACTCCTAAACCACACATGCAAAATGGCCAATAATGCCTGGAGAAATGTATCTTTGTGAGTTTTCCTGGAAAAAAAATATATTTTGTAAGGTTTGTCATGACACAAGTTATTCTTTTTTTACTCAATATGATTGTATAACTGTCATACAAATTTTGAAAGTTGTATAAACATAACCCTAAAACCAAACATGCATTATGTATTAAAATGCCTGTAAAATTGTTTAAATGTGAGTTTTACCAGAATCATGTATTTGGGTTAGGTTCACAAATACAAAAATTAGATTTTACTCATAATGACAGTATAACTGCCACATTCAATATGACAGTTATGTAAACATAACTCATAAACCACACATGCAAAATAAAAAATAATATTTAGTATGGTTTGTAATAACACATGTTACTTTATTTTTATTCAATAAGACAGTATAACTGTCAAACTAATTTTGAAAGTTGTATAAACATAACTCCAAAACCAAACATGCATTATGTCTAAGAATGCATGTAATATTGTATCCATGTGAGTTTTACTAGAAACCGTTGTTTTTGTAGGGTTTGCAAATATGTGTTGAATGTGACAGTATACTGTCACATTCAATCTGACAGTTATTTAAACATAACTCATTAACGACACATGCAAAATGGTTAATAAACCTGGAAAAAATTATCTATGTTAGTTTTACCAAAACAATGAACTTTGGTAAGGTTTGCAAAGACACAAGTTTGTTTTTTTTACCCAATATGACGGTATAACTGTCATACTAAATATAAAAGTTATATAAACATAACTCCAAAACCAAACCCGAAAACCAAGCATGCAATCCGTCTAAAAATGCCTGTAATAATAAATATATATGTGAGTTGTATCAGAATCAGGTATTTTGGTAAGGTTTACAAATACAAAAATTAGGTTTTACTCATAATGACAGTATAACTGCCACATTCAATACGACAGTTATTCAAACATAACTCCTAAAACACACATGCAAAATGACTAATAATGCCTGGAGAAATGTATCTTTGTGAATTTTACAGGTAAAAAATATTTTGTAATGTTTGTAAAGACACAAATTGTTATTATTTTTTTACTCAATATGATGGTATATAACTGCCATATTAAATATGAAAGTTATATAAAAATAAATCCAAAACCAAACATGCAATCCGTATAAAAATGGCTGTAATATTGAATTTATGTGAGTTTTACTAGAATCAGGTATTTTGTTAAGGTTTACAAATACAAAAATTAGGTTTTACTTATAATGACAGCATAACTGCCACACTCAATATGAAAGTTATTTAATCATAACTCCTAAACCAAACATGCTAAATTGCTAATCATGCCTTGAGAAATGTATCTTTGTGAGTTTTACTGTAAAAAAATTGTAACGTTTGTAAAGACACAAGTTAGTTTTTTTACTCAATATGACAGTAAAACTGTCATACTAAATGTAAAAGTTATATAAACTTAACTCGAAAACAAAACATGCATTATGTCTACAATTTTCTGTAATATTGTATCCATGTGAGTTTTACTAGAATCAGTTGTTTTTGTAAGTTTTGCAAATACAAAATATTGGTTTTACTCACTATGACAGTATACTGTCACATTCAATCTGACTGTTTTTTTTTAAACATAACTACTAAACCACACATGCAAAATGGCTAATAATTCCTGGAGAACTGTATCTTTGTGAGTTTTACCGGAAAACAAATATTTTGTAAGGTTTGTAAAGACACAAGTTAGTTTTTTTTACTTAAAATGACAGTATAACTGTCATACTAAATATTAAAGTTATATAAACATAACTCCAAAACCAAACATGCAATCCGTCTAAAAATGCCTGTAGTATTGAATATATGCAAGTTTTACTAGAATCAGGTATTTTGGTAATGTTTACAATTAAAAAAATTAGGTTTACTCAAAAGGACAGTATAACTGCTATATTCAAAATCACAGTTATTTAAACATAACTACTAAACCAAATATGCTAAATGGCTAATAATGCCTGGAGAAATGAATCTTTGTGAGTTTTACTGGGTAAAAAAAATATTTGTAAGGTTTTTAAATACACAAGTTAGTTTTTTTTACTTAATATGACAGTATAACCGTCATACTAAATATGAAAGTTAAATAAACATAACTCCAAAACCAAACTTGCAATATGTCTAAAAATGCCTGTAATATTAAAGTTAAAAGTTAAAGTTAAAGTACCAATGATTGTCACACACACACTAGGTGTGGCGAGATTATTCTCTGCATTAGACCCATCACCCTTGATCACCCCCTGGGAGGTGAGGGGAGCAGTGGGCAGCAGCGGTGGCCGCGCCCGGGAATCATTTTGGTGATTTAACCCCCAATTCCAACCCTTGATGCTGAGTGCCAAGCAGGGAGGTAATGGGTCCCATTTTTATAGTCTTTGGTATGACTCGGCCGGGGTTTCAACTCACAACCTACCGATCTCAGGGCGGACACTCTAACCACTAGGCCTCTGAGTAGGTAATATTGAATCTATGTGAGTTTTACCAGAATCAGGTATTTTGGTAAGGTTTACAAATACAAAAATTGGGTTTTACTCATAATGACAGTATGATTGCCATATTCAAAATAACAGTTATTTAAACATAACTCCTAAACCAAACATCCTAAATGGCTAATAACGCCTGGAGAAATGCATATAAACATAAATCCAAAACCAAACATGCATTATGTCTAAAAATGCCTGTAGTATTGTATCTATGTGAGTTTTAACAGAATCAGGTATTTTGGTAAGGTTTACATATACACAAATTTGGTTTTACTCATAATGACAGTATAACTGCCACATTTAATATGACAGTTATGTAAACATAACTCCTATACCACACATGCAAAATGGTTAATAATGCCCGGAGAAATGTATCTTTGTGAGTTTTACTGGAAAAAATTAATTTGTAAGGTTTATAAAGACACAAGTTACTTTTTTTTACTCAATATGATGATATAACTGTCATACTAAATATGAAAGTTATATAAACATAACTCCAAAACCAATGATTCTATGTTCGTTTTACTAGAATCAGGTATTTTGGTAAGGTTTACAAAAACAAAAATTAGGTTTTACTCATAATGACAGTATAACTGCCACATTCAATAGGACAGTTATGTAAACATAACTCCTAAACCACACGTGCAAAATGGTTAATAATGACTGGAGAAATGTATCTTTTTAAGTTTTACAGGAAAAAAAATTTTTGTAAGGTATTACTAAATATAAAAGTTATATAAATATAACTCCAAAACCAAACCCGAAAACCAAGCATGCAATCCGTCTAAAAATGCCTGTAATAATAAATATATATGTGAGTTGTATCAGAATCAGGTATTTTGGTAAGGTTTACAAATACAAAAATTAGGTTTTACTCATAATGACAGTATAACTGCCACATTCAATACGACAGTTATTCAAACATAACTCCTAAAACACACATGCAAAATGACTAATAATGCCTGGAGAAATTTATCTTTGTGAATTTTACAGGTAAAAAATATTTTGTAATGTTTGTAAAGACACAAATTATTTTTTTTTTTTACTCAATATGATGGTATAACTGCCATATTAAATATGAAAGTTATATAAAAATAACTCCAAAACCAAACATGCAATCCGTATAAAAATGGCTGTAATATTGAATCTATGTGAGTTTTACTAGAATCAGGTATTTTGGTAAGGTTTACAAATACAAAAATTAGGTTTTACTTATAATGACAGCATAAATGCCACACTTAATATGACAGTTATTTAATCATAACTCCTAAACCAAACATGCTAAATGGCTAATAATGCCTTGAAAAATGTATCTTTGTAAGTTTTACTGGGGGGAAAAAATGTAACGTTTGTAAAGACACAAGTTAGTTTTTTTACTCAATATGACAGTAAAACTGTCATACTAAATGTAAAAGTTATATAAACTTAACTCCAAAACAAAACATGCATTATGTCTACAATTTTCTGTAATATTGTATAAATGTGAGTTTTGCTTGAATCAGTTGTTTTTGTAAGTTTTGCAATTATAAAATATTGGTTTTACTCATAATGACAGTATAACTGCCACAATGAATATGACAGTTATGTAAACATAACTCCTATACCACACATGCAAAATGGTTAATAATGCCTGGAGAAATGTATCTTTGTGAGTTTTACTGGAAAAAATGAATTTGTAAGGTTTATAAAGACACAAGTTAGTTTTTTCTACTCAATATGATGATATAACTGTCATACTAAATATGAAAGTTATATAAACATAACTCCACAACCAATGAATCTATGTTCGTTTTACTAGAATCAGGTATTTTGGTAAGGTTTACAAAAACAAAAATTAGGTTTTACTCATAATGACAGTATAACTGCCACATTCAATAGGACAGTTATGTAAACATAACTCCTAAACCACACGTGCAAAATGGTTAATAATGACTGGAGAAATGTATCTTTTTAAGTTTTACAGAAAAAAAATAATTTTGTAAGGTATGTAAAGACTGCGATGAGGTAGCGACTTGTCCAGGGTGTACGCCGCCTTCCGCCCGATTGTAGCTGAGATAAGCTCCAGCGCCCCCCGCGACCCCAAAGGAAATAAGCGGTAGAAAATGGATGGATGGATGGGTTTGTAAAGACACAAGTTTTTTTTTTTTTTTACTCAATATGACAGTATAACTGTCATACTAAATGTAAAAAAAATATAAACATAACTCCAAAACCAAACATGCATTATGTCTAAGATGCCTGTAATATTGTATTCATGTGAGTTTAACTAGAATCAGTTGTTTTTGTAAGGTTTGTAAATAAAAAATATTGGTTTTACTCACTATGACAGTATACTGTCACATTCAATCTGACAGTTATTTAAACATAACTCCTAAACCAAACATGTTTTATGTCTAAAAATTCCTGTGATATTGTATCTATATGAGTTTTACCAGAATCAGGTATTTTGGTAAGGTTTACAAATACAAAAATAGGTTTTACTCATAATGACAATATATAACTGCCACACTAAAAATGACAGTTATTTAAACATAATTCCTAAACCAAACATGATACATGGCTAATAATGCCTGGAGAAATGTATCTTTTTGATTTTTACTCGAAAAATTTTTTGTAAGGTTTGTAAAGACAAAAGTTAGGTTTTTTTACTCAATATGATGTCATACTAAATATGAAAGTTATATAAACATAATTCCAAAACCAAACTCCTAAACCAAACTTGCAATCTGTCTTAAACTGCCTGTAATATTGAATCTATGTGAGTTTTATCAGAATCAGGTATTTTGGTAAGGTTTACAAAGTGACAGTATAACTGCAATATTTGATATGACAGTTATTTAAACATAACTCCTAAACCAAACATGTTAAATAGCTAATAATGCCTGGAGAAATGTATCATTGTGAGTTTTACTGGAAAAAAATAATTTGTAAGGTTTATAAAGACACAAGTTAGTTTTTTTTATTTAATATGATGGTATAACTGTCATACTAAATATGAAAGTTATATAAACATAACTCCAAAACCAAACATGCATTATGTATAAAAGTGCCTGCAATATTGTATCTATGTGAGTTTTACCAGAATCAGGTATTTTGGTAAGGTTGACAAATACAAAAATTAAGTTTTACTCATAATGACAGTATAACTGCCACATTGACTGCCACCAAACATGCATTATGTCTAAAAATACCTTTAATATTGTATCCATGTGAGTTTTACTAGAATCAGTTGTTTTTGGAAGGTTTGCAAATACAAAATATTGGTTTTACTCAATATGATTGCATAGAAGCACTTTGGCTACCTCTGTGGTAAATTTTAAATGTGCTTTATAAATAAAGTTGATTTGATTTGATTTGATAACTGTCATACTAAATATAAAAGTTATATAAACATAACTCCAAAACCAAACATGCCTTATGTCTAAAAATGCTTGTAATTTTGAATCCATGTGAGTTTTACTAGAAATACGTATTTTGGTAAGGTTTACAAATACAACAAATAGGTTTTACTCATAATGACAGTACAACTGCCACATTCAAAATGACAGTTATTTAAAGAAAACTCCTAAACCAAACATGCTAAATGGCTAATAATGCCTGAAAAAATGTATTTTTGTGAGTTTTCCTGGAAAAAAAAATATTGTGTAAGGTTTGTATAGACACAAGTTAGTTTTTTTACTCAATATGACAGTATAACTGTTATACTAAATGTAAAAGTTATATAAACATATCTCCAAAACCAAACATGCATTATATCTAAAAATGCCTGTAATATTGTATCCATGTGAGTTTTATTAGAATCAGTTGTTTTTGTAAGGTTTTCAAATACAAAATATTGGTTTTACTCACTATGACAGTATACTGCTGTCATATTAAGTAAAATAAAACTAACTTGTGTCCTTACAAACCTTACAAAATATTTTTTTTCCAGTAAAACTCACAAAGATACATTTCTCCAGGCATTATTAGCCATTTTGCATGTGTGGTTTAGGAGTTATGTTTAAATAACTGTCAGATTGAATGTGACAGTATACTGTCATAGTGAGTAAAACCAATATTTTGGTTTTGGAGTTATGTTTTTATAAATTTCATATTTAGTATGACAGTTATGCTGTCATATTAAGTAAAAAAAAAAAAAACACATTTGTGTCTTTACAAACCTTACAAAATATTTTTTTCCAGTAAAACTCACAAAGATACATTTCTCCAGGCATTATTAGCCATTTTGCATGTGTGGTTTAGGAGTTATGTTTACATAAACGTCATATTGAGTTCGGCAGTTATACTGTCATTATGAGTAAAACCTAATTTTTGTATTTGTAAACCTTACAAAAATACCTGATTCTAGTAAAACTCACATATATTCAATATTACAGCCATTTTTTTTTACGAATTGCGTGTTTGGTTTTGCAGTGACGTGCGGTGAAGTTGATGGCTGGTGAGTCACTGACTTCTTCACATCACATACTGTCATAGTGAGTAAAATCTAATTTTTGTATTTGTAAACCTTAAGAAAATACCTGATTCTAGTAAAACTCACATAGATTCAAAATACAGGCATTTTTAGACGGATTGCATGTTTGATTTTGGAGTTCTGTTTATATAACTTTTACATTTATTATGACAGTTATACCAACATATTGAATAAAAAAACCTAACTTGTGTGTTTACAAACCTTACAAAATATTTTTTTTTCCAGTAAAACTTACAAAGATACATTTCTCCAGTTATTATTAGCCATTTTGCATGTGTGGTTTAGGAGTTATCTTTAAATAACTGTCAGATTGAATGTGACAGTATACTGTCATAGTGAGTAAAACCAATATTTTGTATTTGCAAACCTTACAAAAACAACTGATTCTAGTGAAACTCACATGGATACAATATTACTGGCATTTTTTGACATAATGCATGTTTGGTTTTGGAGTTATGTTTATATAACTTGTCCAATTAGTATGACAGTTATACTGTCTAATTGAGTAAAAAAAAAATAACTTATGTCTTTACAAACCTTACAAAATATTTTTTTTTCCAGTTAAACTCACAAAGATACCTTTCTCCAGGCAGTAGTAGCCATTTAGCATGTGTGGTTTAGGAGTTATGTTTAAATAACTGTAATTTTGATTGTGTCAGTTATACTGTCATTATGAGTAAAACCTCCTTTTTGTATTTGAAAACCTTACCAAAATACCTGATTCTGGTCAAACTCACATAGATTTAATATTACAGGCATTTTTAGACATAATGCAAGTTTGGTTTTGGTGTTATGTTTATATAACTTTCATATTGAGGGTGGCAATATTATTATTGCTTTAACTGAATATTTTTTCCAGTTAAACTCACAAAGATACATTTCCCCAGGCATTATTAGCCATTTATCATGTTTGGTTTAGGTGTTATGTTTAAATAACTGTCATATTGAGGGTGGCAGTTATACTGTCATTATGATTAAAACCTATTTTTGTATTTGTAAACCTTACCAAAATACCTGATTCTGGTAAAACCCACATAGATACAATATTACAGTATTTTTTTAGACATAAAGTATGTTTGGTTTTGGCGTTATGTTTATATAACTTTCATATTTAGTATGACAGTTATACCATCATATTGAGTAAAAAAAAACTAATTTGTATCTTTACAAACCTTACAAAACATTGTTTTCCAGTAAAACTTAAAATTATACATTTCTCTAGACAGTATTAGTCATTTTGCATTTGTGTTTTAGGAGTTATGTTTAAATAACTGTCATATTGAGAATTAGGTTTCACTCATAGTGACAGTATAACTGCCACTATGAGTAAAACCTAATTTTTGTATTTGTAAACCTTGCCAAAATACCTGTTTTTGATATAACTCACAGAGATTCAATATTACAGACATTTTTAGACGGATTGCAAGTTTGGTTTTTTGAGTTATGTTTATATAACTTTCATTTATAGTATGACAGCTATACTGTTAAATTGAGTAAAAAAAAAACTAACTTGTGTCTTTACAAACCTACAAAAATATTTGTTCCAGTAAAATTCACAAAGATACATTCCTCCAGGCATTATTAGCCATTTTGTTAGATTGATTGTGACAGTATACTGTCATTATGAGTAAAACTAATATTTTGTATTTGTAAACCTTACAAAGACAACTGATTCTAGTAAAACTTACATGGATACAAAATTATAGGCATTTTTAGACATAATGCATGTTTGGTTTTGGAGTTATGTTTAAATAATTGTCATATTGAATGTGGCAGTTAGGAATAAAACCTAATTTTTGTATTTGTCAACCTTACCAAAATACCTGATTCTGGTAAAACTTACATAGATACAATATTACAGGCATTTTTAGACATAATGCATTTTGGTTTTGGAGTTATGTTTATATAACTTTCATATTTAGTATGACAGTTATACCATCATATTAAATAAAAAAAACTAACTTGTGTCTTTATAAACCTTACAAATTATTTTTTTTCCATTAAAACTCACAAGATACATTTCTCCAGGCATTATTAGCCATTTATCATGTTTGGTGTAGGAGTTATGTTTAAATAACTGTCATATCAAATGTTGCAGTATACTGTCATTATGAATAAAATTCAAGTTTTGTATTTGTAAACCTTACCAAAATACCTGATTCTGGTAAAACTCACATAGATTCAACATTACAGGCAGTTTAAGACAGATTGCAAGTTTGGTTTAGGAGTTTGGTTTTGGAATTATGTTTATATAACTTTCATATTTAGTATGACAGTTATACCATCATATTGAGTTAAAAAAAACTAACTTTTGTCTTTACAAACCTTACAAAATATTTTTTTTCTTGTAAAAATCACAAAGATACATTTCTCCAGGCATTATTAGCCATGCATCATGTTTGGTTTAGGAATTATGTTTAAATAACTGTCATGTTGAGTGTGGCAGTTATATTGTCATTATGAGTAAAACCTATTTTTTGTATTTATAAACCTTATCAAAATACCTGATTCTGGTAAAACTCATATAGATACAATATTACAGGAATTTTTAGACATAAAATATGTTTGGTTTAGTAGTTATGTTTAAATAACTGTCAGATTGAACGTGACAGTATACTGTCATCATGAGTAAAACTAATATTTTGTATTTACAAACCTTACAAAAACCACTGATTCTAGTTAAACTCGCATGAATACAATATTCCAGGCATTTTTAGACATAATGCATGTTTGGTGTTGGAGTTATGTTTATAATTATTTTACGTTTAGTATGACAGTTATACTGTCATATTGAGTAAAAAAAAAAATAACTTGTGTCTTTACAAACCCATCCATCCATCCATTTTCAACCGCTTATTCCCTTTGGGTTCGCGGGGGGCGCTGGAGCCAAAATATTCTGGTAAAATTCACAATGATTTAATATTACAGGCAGTTTAAGACAGATTGCAAGTTTGGTTTCGGAGTTTGGTTTTGGAATTATGTTTATATAACTTTCATATTTGGTATGACAGTTGGTATGACAGTTTTGAGTAAAAAAAAAACTAACGTTTGTCTTTACAAACCTTACAAAATATTTTTTTTCTAGTAAAACTCACAAAGATACATTTCTCCAGGCATTTATAGCCATTTAGCATGTTTGGTTTAGGAGTTATGTTTAAATAACTGTTATTTTGAATATGGCAGTTATTAGTTGTCATTATGAGTAAACCCCAATTTTTGTATTTTTAAACCTTACCAAAACACCTGATTCTGGTAAAACTCACATAGATTCAATATTACAGGCATTTTTAGACGGACTGCAAGTTTGGTTTTGGAGTAATGTTTATTTAACTTTCATATTTAGTATGACAGTTATACTGTCATATTGCCTACTCAGTGGCCTAGTGGTTAGAGTGTCCGTCCTGAGATCGGTAGGTTGGGAGTTCAAATCCCGGCCGAGTCATACCAAAGACTATAAAAATGGGACCCATTACCTCCCTGCTTGGCACTCAGCATCAAGGGTTGGAATTGGGGGTTAAATCACCAAAATGATTCCCGGGCGCAGCCACCGCTGCTGCCCACTGCTCCCCTCACCTCCCAGGGGGTGATCAAGGGTGATGGGTCAAATGCAGAGAATAATTTTGCCACACCTAGTTTGTGTGTGACAATCATTGGTACTTTAACTTTAACTTTAACTTTTATATTAAGTAAAAAAAAATAACTTGTGCCCTTACAAACTGTCATTATGAGTAAACCTATTTTTTGTTTTTGTAAACCTTACCAAAATACCTGTTTCTAGTAAAACTCACATAGATTCAAACTTCAAGCATTTTTAGACATAAGGCATATTTGGTTTTGTAGTTATGTTTGTATAACTTTCATATTTAGTATGACAGTTATACAATCATATTGAGTAAAAAAATAATTTGTGTCCTTACAAACCTTACAAAATATTTGTTTCCAGTAAAACTCACAAAGATACATTTCCCTAGGCATTATTAGCCAGTTAGCATGTTTGGTTTAGGAGTTATGTTTAAATAACTGTCATATTGACTGATACTGTCATTATGAGTAAAACCTAATGTTTGTGTTTGTAAACCTTACCAAAATACTTGTTTCTAGTAAAACTCACATCAATTCAATATTACAGGCATTTTTAGACAGATTGCATGTTTGGTTTTGGAGTTATGTTTTTATAACTTTCATATTTAGTATGACAGTTATACTGTCATATTAAGTAAAAATAAAAACTAACTTGTGTCTTTAAAAACCTTACAAAATATTTGTTTCCAGTAAAACTCACAAAGATACACTTACCCAGGCATTAATAGCCATTTAACATGTTTGGTTTAGGATTTATGTTGAAATAACTGCCATATTGAGTGTGGCAGTTATACTGTCATTATGAGTAAAACCTATTTTTTGTATTTCTAAACCTTACCAAAATACTTGATTCTGGTAAAACTTACATAGATGCAATATTTTAGGCATTTTTGACATAATGCATGTTCAGTTTTGGACTTATGTTTATATAACTTTCATATTTGGTATAACAGTATACTGTCATATTGAATAAAAAAAAACTAACTTGCGTCTTTGCAAAACTTACAAAAGATAATGTTTCTAGTAAAACTAACAAAGATACATGTCTCTAGGCATTATTTGACATTTTGCATGTTTGGTGTAGGAATTATGTAGAATTTTTTTTTTTTTTTTTTTTCGAATTATCTCAGGATTGTAAGAACATTACTGTCATATTGAGTAAAAAACTACTTTTTGTGTTTGCAAGCCTTAAAATAGCAAATGTTTCTAGTAAAACTCACAAGGATGCATTGTTTTAGGCTTTATTAGCCTTTTTTCATGTGTGGTTAGGAAGTTATGTATAAATAACTGTCAAATTGAATGTAGCAGTTATACTGTCATTATGAGAAAAACCTAATTGTTGTATTTTTAAACCTTACCAAATTACCTGATTCTGGTAAAACTCACATATATACAATATTTTAGGCATTTTTTGACATAATGCATGTTCAGTTTTGGATTTATGTTTATATAACTTTCATATTTGGCATAACAGTTATCACTGTCATAATGAGTAAAAAACTACTTTTTGTATTAGCAAGACTTAAAATAGCATATGTTTTGAGTAAAAATCACAAGGATGCATTGTTTTAGGCTTTATTTGCCTTTTTGCATGTGTGGTTAGGAAGTTATGTTTAAATAACTGTCAAATGGAATTTAGCAGTTATCTGTCTTTATGAGTAAACCTAATTTTTGTAATTGTAAACCTTAGCAAATTACCTGATTCTTGTAAAACTCAAATAGATACAATATTTTAGGATTTTTTAGACATAATGCATGTTCAGTTTTGGAGTTACGTTTATATAACTTTCATATTTGGTATGACAGTTTTATTGTCATTTTTAAATTAAAAAAACTAACTTGCATCGTTGCAAACCCTACAAATTGTGATTTTTCTAGTAAAACTAACAAAGATCCATGTGTCTAGGCATTATTAGACCTTTTGCATGTTTAGTGTAGGAAATATGTTGAAAAACATTTTTTTTTGTTTTTTTCGAATTATCTATTGATTTTAAGAACATTACTGTCATATTGAGTAAAAAAACTACTTTTAGTGTTTGCAAGCCTTAAAAAAGCATATATTTCGATTAAAATTCACAAGGATGCATTGTTTTAGGCTTTATTAGCCTATTTGCATGTGTTTTTAGGAAGTTATGTTTAAATAACTGTCAAAATTCAATGTAGCAGTTACACTGTCATTATAAGAAAAACTCAATTTTTGTAATTGTAAACCTTACCAAATTACCTGATTCTCGTTAAACTCACATAGATACAATATTTTAGGCATTTTTAGACATAATGCATGTTCAGTTTTGGAGTTACATTCATATAACTTTCATATTTGGTATGACAGTTATACTGTCATATTTAAATTTAAAAAAACTATCATGTATCGTTGCAATCCTTACGAAATATGTTTTTTTTGTAAAACTAACAAAGTTACATGTCTCCAGGCATTATTAGACATTTTGCATGTTTGTTGTAGGAATTACGTTGAAAAACATTTTTATTGCTTTTTTTGCATTATCTCAGGATTTTAAGAACATTACTGTCATATTGAGTAAACAACTACTTTTAGTGTTTGCAAGCCTTAAAAAAAGCATATGTTTCGATTAAAATTCACAAGGATGCATTGTTTTAGGCTTTATTAGCCTATTTGCATGTGTTTTTAGGAAGTTATGTTTAAATAACTGTCAAAATTCAATGTAGCAGTTACACTGTCATTATAAGAAAAACTCAATTTTTGTAATTGTAAACCTTACCAAATTACCTGATTCTCGTTAAACTCACATAGATACAATATTTTAGGCATTTTTAGACATAATGCATGTTCAGTTTTGGAGTTACATTCATATAACTTTCATATTTGGTATGACAGTTATACTGTCATATTTAAATAAAATAAAACTATCTCGCATCTTTGCAAACCTTACAAAATATGTTTTTTTTGTAAAACTAACAAAATTACATGTCTCCAGGCATTATTAGACATTTTGCATGTTTGTTGTAGGAATTATAATGAAAAACATTTTTATTGCTTTTTTCGCATTATCTCAGGAATTTAAGAACGTTACTGTCATATTGAGGAAAAAAGTACTTTTAGTGTTTGCAAGCCTTAAAAAAGCATATGTTTCGACTAAAACTCACAAGGATACATTGTTTTAGGCTTTATTAGCCTATTTGCATGTGTTTTTAGGAAGTTATGTTTAAATAACTGTCAAATTGAATGTAGCAGTTATACTGTCATTATGAGAAAAACCCAATTTGTGTATTTGTTAACCTTTTCAAATTACCTGATTCTGGTAAAACTCACATATATACAATATTTTAGGCATTTTTAGACATAATGCATGTTCAGTTTTGTAGTTCTCTTTGTATAACTTTCATATTTGGTATGACAGTTATACTGTCATATTGAATTAAAAAAAACTAATTTGCGTCTTTGCAAAACTTACAAAAGCTAATTTTTCTAGTAAAACTAACAAAGATACAAGTATTTAGGCATTATTAGACATGTTGCATGTTTGGTGGAGGAATTATGTTGAAAAACATTTTTTATTGCTTATTTCGCATTATCTCAGGATTTTAAGAACATTACCGTCATATTGATTAAAAAACTACTTTTTGTGTTTGCAAGCCTTAAAATAGCATATGTTTCGAGTAAAACTCACAAGGATGCATTGTTTAGGCTTTATTAGCCGTGGTGAAATTGGTAGAGTGGCCGTGCCAGCAATCGGAGGGTTGATGGTTACTGGGGTTCAATCCTCACCTTCTACCATCGTTGTCATGTCCGTTGTGTCCTTGGGCAAGACACTTTAACCATTGCTACTGATGGCTGCTGGTTAGCACCTTGCATGGCAGCTCCTACCATCAGTGTGTGAATGTGTGTGTGAATGGATGAATGTGGAAATACCGTCAAAGCGCTTTGAGTACCTTGAAGGTAGAATAGCGCTATACAATTATAACCCATTTATTTGCTTGTGTGGTTAGGAAGTTATGTTTAAATAACTGTCAAATTGAATGTAGCAGCTATACTGTCATTATGAGAAAAATCCAAATTTTGTATTTGTAAACCTTACCAAATTACCTGATTCTGGTGAAACTCAACTAGATACAATATTTTAGGCATTTTTAGACATAGTGCATGTTCATTTTTGGAGTTATGTTTATATAACTTTTACATTTAGTTTGACAGTTATTATATTGAATTAAAAAAACTAACTTGCGTCGTTGCAAAACTTACAAAAGATACATTTTCTAGTAAAACTAACAAAGATACACGTCTCCATGCATTATTAGACATGTTGCATGTTTGGTGTAGGAATTATGTTGAAAAACATTTGTATTGCTTTTTTCGCATTATCTCAGGATTTTAAGAACATTACTGGCATTTTAAGTAAAAAACTACTATGACAGTATACTGCCATATTCAAAATAACAGTTATTTAAACATAACTCCTAAACCAAATATGCTAAATGGCTAATAATGCCTGGAGAAATGAATCTTTGTGAGTTTTACGAGAAAAAAATATTTTGTAAGGTTTGTAAAGACAAAAGTTAGTTTTTTTTTACTCAATATGATGTCTGTCGTACTAAAAATGAAAGTTATATAAACATAATTCCAAAACCAAACTCCTAAATACACTTGCAATCCGTCTTAAACTGCCTGTAATATTGAATCTATGTGATCTTTACCAGAATCAGGTATTTTGGTAAGGTTTACAAATACAAAACTTGGGTTTTACTCAAAATGACACTATAACTGCAACATTTGATATGACATTTATTTAAACATAACTCCTAAACAAAACATGTTAAATAGCTAATAATGCCTGGAGAAATGTATCATTGTGAGTTTTACTGGAAAAAAATAGATTGTAAGGTTTATAAAGACACAAGTTAGTTTTTTTTAATTTAATACGATGGTATAACTGTCATACTAAATATGAAAGTTATATAAACATAACTCCAAAACCAAACATGCATTATGTCTAAAAGTGCCAGCAATATTGTATCAATGTGAGTTTGACCAGAATCAGGTATTTTGGTAAGGTTGACAAATACAAAAATTAGGTTTTACTCATAATGACAGTATAACTGCCACATTGACCAAACATGCATTATGTCTAAAAATGCTTTTAATATTGTATCCATGTGAGTTTTACTAGAATCGGTTGTTTTTGGAAGGTTTGCAAATACAAAATATTGGGTTTACTCAATATGATTGCATAACTGTCATACTAAATATGAAAGTTATATAAACATAACTCCAAAACCAAACATGCCTTTTATCTAAAAATGCCTGTAATTTTGAATCCATGTGAGTTTTACTAGAAACAGGTATTTTGGTAAGGTTGACAAATACAAAAATTAGGTTTTACTCATAATGACAGTATAACTGCCACATTGACTTCCACCAAACATGCATTATGTCTAAAAATGCCTTTAATATTGTATCCATGTGAGTTTTACTAGAATCAGTTGTTTTTGGAAGGTTTGCAAATACAAAATATTGGTTTTACTCAATATGATTGCATAACAGCACTTTGGCTACCTCTGTGGTAAATTGTAAATGTGCTTTATAAATAAAGTTGATTTGATTTGATTTGATAACTGTCATACTAAATATAAAAGTTATTTAAACATAACTCCAAAACCAAACATGCCTTATGTCTAAAAATGCCTGTAATTTTGAATCCATGTGAGTTTTACTAGAAACAGGTATTTTGGTAAGGTTTACAAATACAACAAATAGGTTTTACTCATAATGACAGTATAACTTCCACATTCAAAATGACAGTTATTTAAAGAAAACTCCTAAACCAAACATGCTAAATGGCTAATAATGCCTGAAAAAATGTATTTTTGTGAGTTTTCCTGGAAAAAAAAATATTGTGTAAGGTTTGTATAGACACAAGTTAGTTTTTTTTACTCAATATGACAGTATAACTGTTATACTAAATGTAAAAGTTATATAAACATAACTCCAAAACCAAACATGCATTATATCTAAAAATGCCTGTAATATTGTATCCATGTGAGTTTTATTAGAATCAGTTGTTTTTGTAAGGTTTTCAAATACAAAATATTGGTTTTACTCACTATGACAGTATACTGCTGTCATATTAAGTAAAATAAAACTAACTTGTGTCCTTACAAACCTTACAAAATATTTTTTTTCCCAGTAAAACTCACAAAGATACATTTCTCCAGGCATTATTTGCCATTTTGCATGTGTGGTTTAGGAGTTATGTTTAAATAACTGTCAGATTGAATGTGACAGTATACTGTCATAGTGAGTAAAACCAATATTTTGGTTTTGGAGTTATGTTTATATACATTTCATATTTAGTATGACAGTTATACTGTCATATTAAGTAAAAAAACAAAACAAATTTGTGTCTTTACAAACCTTACAAAATATTTTTTTCCAGTAAAACTCACAAAGATACATTTCTCCAGGCATTATTAGCCATTTTGCATGTGTGGTTTAGGAGTTATGTTTACATAACCGTCATATTGAGTTCGGCAGTTATACTGTCATTATGAGTAAAACCTAATTTTTGTATTTGTAAACCTTACCAAAATACCTGATTCTAGTAAAACTCACATATATTCAATATTACAGCCATTTTTTTTTTATACCAATTGCGTGTTTGGTTTTGGCAGTGACGTGCGGTGAAGTTGATGGCTGGTGAGGCACTGACTTCTTCACATCACATACTGTCATAGTGAGTAAAATCTAATTTTTGTATTTGTAAAACTTAAGAAAATACCTGATTCTAGTAAAACTCACATAGATTCAAAATACAGGCATTTTTAGACGGATTGCATGTTTGATTTTGGAGTTCTGTTTATATAACTTTTACATTTATTATGACAGTTATACAAACATATTGAATAAAAAAACCTAACTTGTGTCTTTACAAACCTTACAAAATATTTTTTTTTCCAATAAAACTTACAAATATACATTTCTCCAGTTATTATTAGCCATTTTGCATGTGTGGTTTAGGAGTTATCTTTAAATAACTGTCAGATTGAATGTGACAGTATACTGTCATAGTGAGTAAAACCAATATTTTGTATTTGCAAACCTTACAAAAACAACTGATTCTAGTGAAACTCACATGGATACAATATTACTGGCATTTTTTGACATAATGCATGTTTGGTTTTGGAGTTATGTTTATATAACTTGTCCAATTAGTATGACAGTTATACTGTCTAATTGAGTAAAAAAAAAATAACTTATGTCTTTACAAACCTTACAAAATATTTTTTTTCCAGTTAAACTCACAAAGATACCTTTCTCCAGGCAGTATTAGCCATTTAGCATGTGTGGTTTAGGAGTTATGTTTAAATAACTGTCAGATTGAATGTGACAGTATACTGTCATAGTGAGTAAAATCAATATTTTGGTTTTGGAGTTATGTTTATATAAATTTCATATTTAGTATGACAGTTATACTGTCATATTAAGTAAAAAAACAAAAACAAATTTGTGTCTTTACAAACCTTACAAAATATTTTTTTCCAGTAAAACTCACAAAGATACATTTCTCCATGCATTATTAGCCATTTTGCATGTGTGGTTTAGGAGTTATGTTTACATAGCCGTCATATTGAGTTCGGCAGTTATACTGTCATTATGAGTAAAACCTATTTTTTGTATTTGTAAACCTTACCAAAATACCTGATTCTAGTAAAACTCACATATATTCAATATTACAGCCATTTTTTTTTACGAATTGCGTGTTTGGTTTTGGCAGTGACGTGCGGTGAAGTTGATGGCTGGTGAGGCACTGACTTCTTCACATCACATACTGTCATAGTGAGTAAAATCTAATTTTTGTATTTGTAAACCTTAAGAAAATACCTGATTCTAGTAAAACTCATATAGATTCAAAATACAGGCATTTTTAGACGGATTGCATGTTTGATTTTGGAGTTCTGTTTATATAACTTTTACATTTATTATGACAGTTATACAAACATATTGAATAAAAAAACCTAACTTGTGTCTTTACAAACCTTACAAAAAAAATATTTTCCAGTAAACCTTACAAATATACATTTCTCCAGTTATTATTAGCCATTTTGCATGTGTGGTTTAGGAGTTATCTTTAAATAACTGTCAGATTGAATGTGACAGCATACTGTCATAGTGAGTAAAACCAATATTTTGTATTTGCAAACCTTACAAAAACAACTGATTCTAGTGAAACTCACATGGATACAATAATACTGGCATTTTTTGACATAATGCATGTTTGGCTTTGGAGTTATGTTTAAATAACTTGTACAATTAGTATGACAGTTATACTGTCTAATTGAGTAAAAAAAAAATAACTTATGTCTTTACAAACCTTACAAAATATTTTTTTTTTCCCAGTTAAACTCACAAAGATACCTTTCTCCAGGCAGTATTAGCCATTTAGCATGTTTAGTTTCGGAGTTATGTTTAAATAACTGTAAATTTGAATGTGTCAGTTATACTGTGATTATGAGTAAAACCTACTTTTTGTATTTGAAAACCTTACCAAAATACCTGATTCTGGTCAAACTCACATAGATTTAATATTACAGGCATTTTTAGACATAATGCAAGTTTGGTTTTGGTGTTATGTTTATATAACTTTCATATTGAGGGTGGCAGTTATACTGTCATTATGAGTAAAAAAAAAACTAACTTGTGTCTTTACAAACCTTACAAAATTTTTTTTTTTCCAGTTAAATTCACAAAGATACATTTCCCCAGGCATTATTAGCCATTTATAATGTTTGGTTTAGTTGTTATTTTTAAATAACTGTTATATTGAGGGTGGCAGTTATACTGTCATTATGATTCAAACCTATTTTTGTATTTGTAAACCTTGCCAAAATACCTGTTTTTGATATAACTCACAGAGATTCAATATTACAGACATTTTTAGACGGATTGCACGTTTGGTTTTTTGAGTTATGTTTATATAACTCTCATTTATAGTATGACAGCTATACTGTTAAATTGAGTAAAAAAAAACTAACTTGTGTCTTTACAAACCTACAAAAATATTTGTTCCAGTAAAATTCACAAAGATACATTCCTCCAGGCATTATTAGCCATTTTGTCAGATTGATTGTGACAGTATACTGTCATTATGAGTAAAACTAATATTTTGTATTTGTAAACCTTACAAAGACAACTGATTCTAGTAAAACTTACATGGATACAAAATTATAGGCATTTTTAGACATAATGCATGTTTGGTTTTGGAGTTATGTTTAAATAATTGTCATATTGAATGTGGCAGTTAGGAATAAAACCTAATTTTTGTATTTGTCAACCTTACCCAAATACCTGATTCTGGTCAAACTCACATAGATTTAATATTACAGGCATTTTTAGACATAATGCATTTTGGTTTTGGAGTTCTGTTTATATAACTTTTACATTTATTATGACAGTTATACAAACATATTGAATAAAAAAACCTAACTTGTGTCTTTACAAACCTTACAAAATATTTTTTTTTCCAGTAAAACTTACAAAGATACATTTCTCCAGTTATTATTAGCCATTTTGCATGTGTAGTTTAGGAGTTATCTTTAAATAACTGTCAGATTGAATGTGACAGTATACTGTCATAGTGAGTAAAACCAATATTTTGTATTTGCAAACCTTACAAAAACAACTGATTCTAGTGAAACTCACATGGATACAATATTACTGGCATTTTTTGACATAATGCATGTTTGGTTTTGGAGTTATGTTTATATAACTTGTCCAATTAGTATGACAGTTATACTGTCTAATTGAGTTAAAAAAAAAAAACTTATGTCTTTACAAACCTTACAAAATATTTTTTTTCCAGTTAAACTCACAAAGATACCTTTCTCCAGGCAGTATTAGCCATTTAGCATGTGTGGTTTAGGAGTTATGTTTAAATAACTGTCAGATTGAATGTGACAGTATACTGTCATAGTGAGGAAAATCAATATTTTGGTTTTGGAGTTATGTTTATATAAATTTCATATTTAGTATGACAGTTATACTGTCATATTAAGTAAAAAAACAAAAACAAATTTGTGTCTTTACAAACCTTACAAAATATTTTTTTCCAGTAAAACTCACAAAGATACATTTCTCCAGGCATTATTAGCCATTTTGCATGTGTGGTTTAGGAGTTATGTTTACATAACCGTCATATTGAGTTCGGCAGTTATACTGTCATTATGAGTAAAACCTATTTTTTGTATTTGTAAACCTTACCAAAATACCTGATTCTAGTAAAACTCATATAGATTCAAAATACAGGCATTTTTAGACGGATTGCATGTTTGATTTTGGAGTTCTGTTTATATAACTTTTACATTTATTATGACAGTTATACAAACATATTGAATAAAAAAACCTAACTTGTGTCTTTACAAACCTTACAAATTTTTTTTTTTCCAGTAAAACTTACAAATATACATTTCTCCAGTTATCATTAGCCATTTTGCATGTGTGGTTTAGGAGTTATCTTTAAATAACTGTCAGATTGAATGTGACAGTATACTGTCATAGTGAGTAAAACCAATATTTTGTATTTGCAAACCTTACAAAAACAACTGATTCTAGTGAAACTCACATGGATACAATATTACTGGCATTTTTTGACATAATACATGTTTGGCTTTGGAGTTATGTTTAAATAACTTGTACAATTAGTATGACAGTTATACTGTCTAATTGAGTAAAAAAAAAATAACTTATGTCTTTACAAACCTTACAAAATATATTTTTTTCCCCAGTTAAACTCACAAAGATACCTTTCTCCAGGCAGTATTAGCCATTTAGCATGTTTAGTTTCGGAGTTATGTTTAAATAACTGTAAATTTGAATGTGTCAGTTATACTGTGATTATGAGTAAAACCTACTTTTTGTATTTGAAAACCTTACCAAAATACCTGATTCTGGTCAAACTCACATAGATTTAATATTACAGGCATTTTTAGACATAATGCAAGTTTGGTTTTGGTGTTATGTTTATATAACTTTCATATTGAGGGTGGCAGTTATACTGTCATTATGAGTAAAAGAAAAACTAACTTGTGTCTTTACAAACCTTACAAAATATTTTTTTTTTCAGTTAAATTCACAAAGATACATTTCCCCAGGCATTATTAGCCATTTATAATGTTTGGTTTAGTTGTTATTTTTAAATAACTGTCATATTGAGGGTGGCAGTTATAATGTCATTATGATTCAAACCTATTTTTGTATTTGTAAACCTTGCCAAAATACCTGTTTTTGATATAACTCACAGAGATTCAATATTACAGACATTTTTAGACGGATTGCAAGTTTGGTTTTTTGAGTTATGTTTATATAACTTTCATTTATAGTATGACAGCTATACTGTTAAATTGAGTAAAAAAAAACTAACTTGTGTCTTTACAAACCTACAAAAATATTTGTTCCAGTAAAATTCACAAAGATACATTCCTCCAGGCATTATTAGCCATTTTGTCAGATTGATTGTGACAGTATACTGTCATTATGAGTAAAAATAAAATATTTTGTATTTGTAAACCTTACAAAGACAACTGATTCTAGTAAAACTTACATGGATACAAAATTATAGGCATTTTTAGACATAATGCATGTTTGGTTTTGGAGTTATGTTTAAATAATTGTCATAGTGAATGTGGCAGTTAGGAATAAAACCTAATTTTTGTATTTGTCAACCTTACCCAAATACCTGATTCTGGTCAAACTCACATAGATTTAATATTACAGGCATTTTTAGACATAATGCATTTTGGTTTTGGAGTTATGTTTATATAACTTTCATATTTAGTATGACAGTTATACCATCATATTAAATTAAAAAAACTAACTTGTGTCTTTATAAACCTTACAAATTATTTTTTTCCATTAAAACTCACAAGATACATTTCTCCAGGCATTATTAGCCATTTATCATGTTTGGTGTAGGAGTTATGTTTAAATAACTGTCATATCAAATGTTGCAGTATACTGTCATTATGAGTAAAATTCAAGTTTTGTATTTGTAAACCTTACCAAAATACCTGATTCTGGTAAAACTCACATAGATTCAATATTACAGGCAGTTTAAGACAGATTGCAAGTTTGGTTTAGGAGTTTGGTTTTGGAATTATGTTTATATAACTTTCATATTTAGTATGACAGTTATACCATCATATTGAGTAAAAAAAACCTAACTTTTGTCTTTACAAACCTTACAAAATATTTTTTTTTAGTAAAAATCACAAAGATACATTTCTCCAGGCATTATTAGCCATGTATCATGTTTGGTTTAGGAATTATGTTTAAATAACTGTCATGTTGAGTGTGGCAGTTATATTGTCATTATGAGTAAAACCTATTTTTTGTATTTGTAAACCTTACCAAAATACCTGATTCTGGTAAAACTCATATAGATACAATATTACAGGAATTTTTAGACATAAAATATGTTTGGTTTAGTAGTTATGTTTAAATAACTGTCAGATTGAACGTGACAGTATACTGTCATCATGAGTAAAACTAATATTTTGTATTTACAAACCTTACAAAAACAACTGATTCTAGGTAAACTCACATGAATACAATATTCCAGGCATTTTTAGACATAATGCATGTTTGGTGTTGGAGTTATGTTTATAATTATTTTACGTTTAGTATGACAGTTATGCTGTCATATTGAGTAAAAAAATAAATAACTTGTGTCTTTACAAACCCATCCATCCATCCATTTGCAACCGCTTATTCCCTTTGGGTTCGCGGGGGGCGCTGGAGCCAAAATATTCTGGTAAAATTCACATAGATTTAATATTACGGCAGTTTAAGACAGATTGCAAGTTTGGTTTCGGAGTTTGGTTTTGGAATTATGTTTATATAACTTTCATATTTGGTATGACAGTTATACCATCATATTGAGTAAAAAAAAACTAACGTTTGTCTTTACAAACCTTACAAAATATTTTTTTTCTAGTAAAACTCACAAAGATACATTTCTCCAGGCATTTATAGCCATTTAGCATGTTTGGTTTAGGAGTTATGTTTAAATAACTGTTATTTTGAATATGGCAGTTATTAGTTGTCATTATGAGTAAACCCCAATTTTTGTATTTTTGAACCTTACCAAAACACCTGATTCTGGTAAAACTCACATAGATTCAATATTACAGGCATTTTTAGACGGACTGCAAGTTTGGTTTTGGAGTAATGTTTATTTAACTTTCATATTTAGTATGACAGTTATACTGTCATATTAAGTAAAAAAAACTTGTGCCCTTACAAACTGTCATTATGAGTAAACCTATTTTTTGTTTTTGTAAACCTTACCAAAATACCTGTTTCTAGTAAAACTCACATAGATTCAAACCTCAAGCATTTTTAGACATAAGGCATATTTCGTTTTGTAGTTATGTTTATATAACTTTCATATTTAGTATGACAGTTATACAATCATATTGAGTAAAAAAATAATTTGTGTCCTTACAAACCTTACAAAATATTTGTTTCCAGTAAAACTCACAAAGATACATTTCCCTAGGCATTATTAGCCAGTTAGCATGTTTGGTTTAGGAGTTATGTTTAAATAACTGTCATATTGACTGATACTGTCATTATGAGTAAAACCTAATGTTTGTGTTTGTAAACCTTACCAAAATACTTGTTTCTAGTAAAACTCACATCAATTCAATATTACAGGCATTTTTAGACGGATTGCATGTTTGGTTTAGGATTTATGTTTAAATAACTGCCATATTGAGTGTGGCAGTTATACTGTCATTATGAGTAAAACCTATTTTTTGTATTTCTAAACCTTACCAAAATACTTGATTCTGGTAAAACTTACATAGATACAATATTTTAGGCATTTTTAGACATAATGCATGTTCAGTTTTGGACTTATGTTTATATACAACCAAACAATTACACAAGGCGAATCAGTAAAGAATCTGGGTATTATCTTCGACCCAACTCTCTCGTTTGAATCACACATTAAGAGTGTTACTAAAACGGCCTTCTTTCATCTCCGTAATATCGCTAAAATCCGTTCTATTTTATCCACTAGCGACGCTGAGATCATTATTCATGCGTTCGTTACGTCTCGTCTCGACTACTGTAACGTATTATTTTTGGGTCTCCCTATGTCTAGCATTAAAAAATTACAGTTGGTACAAAATGCGGCTGCTAGACTTTTGACAAGAACAAGAAAGTTTGATCATATTACGCCTATACTGGCTCACCTGCACTGGCTTCCTGTGCACTTAAGATGTGACTTTAAGGTTTTACTACTTACGTATAAAATACTACACGGTCTAGCTCCGTCCTATCTTGTCGATTGCATTGTACCATATGTCCCGGCAAGAAATCTGCGTTCAAAGAACTCCGGCTTATTAGTGATTCCCAGAGCCCAAAAAAAGTCTGCGGGCTATAGAGCGTTTTCTATTCGGGCTCCAGTACTATGGAATGCCCTCCCGGTAACAATTAGAGATGCTACCGCAGTAGAAGCATTTAAGTCCCATCTTAAAACTCATTTGTATACTCTAGCCTTTAAATAGCCCCCCTGTTAGACCAGTTGATCTGCCGTTTCTTTTCTTTTCTCCTCTGCTCCCCTTTTCCTTGAGGGGGGGGGGCACAGGTCCGGTGGCCATGGATGAAGTGCTGGCTGTCCAGAGTCGGGACCCGGGGTGGACCGCTCGCCTGTGCATCGGCTGGGAACATCTCTGCGCTGCTGACCCGTCTCCGCTCGGGATGGTGTCCTGCTGGCCCCACTATGGACTGGACTCTTACTATTATGTTGGATCCACTATGGACTGGACTCTCACAATATTATGTCAGACCCACTCGACATCCATTGCTTTCGGTCTCCCCTAGAGGGGGGGGGTTACCCACATATGCAGTCCTGTCCAAGGTTTCTCATAGTCATTCACATCGACGTCCCACTGGGGTGAGTTTTTCCTTGCCCTTATGTGGGCTTTGTACCGAGGATGTCGTTGTGGCTTGTGCAGCCCTTTGAGACACTTGTGATTTAGGGCTATATAAATAAAGATTGATTGATTGATATAACTTTCATATTTGGTATAACAGTTATACTGTCATATTGAATAAAAAAAACTAACTTGCGTCTTTGCAAAACTTACAAAAGATAATGTTTCTAGTAAAACTAACAAAGATACATGTCTCTAGGCATTATTTGACATTTTGCATGTTTGGTGTAGGAATTATGTTGAATTTTTTATTTTTTATTTTTTTCGAATTATCTCAGGATTGTAAGAACATTACTGTCATATTGAGTAAACAACTACTTTTTGTGTTTGCAAGCCTTAAAATAGCAAATGTTTCTAGTAAAACTCACAAGGATGCATTGTTTTAGGCTTTATTAGCCTTTTTTCATGTGTGGTTAGGAAGTTATGTATAAATAACTGTCAAATTGAATATAGCAGTTATACTGTCATTATGAGAAAAACCTAATTGTTGTAATTTTAAACCTTACCAAATTACCTGATTCTGGTAAAACTCACATATATACAATATTTTAGGCATTTTTAGACATAATGCATGTTCAGTTTTGGAGTTATGTTTATATAACTTTCATATTTGGCATAACAGTTATACTGTCATATTGAATTAAAAAAACTAACTTGCCTCTTTGCAAAACTTGCAAAAGATAATTTTTCTAGTAAAACTAACAAAGATACATGTCTTCAGGCATTATTAGACTTGTTGCATTTTTGGTGTAGGAATTGTGTTGAAAAACATTTTATTGCTTATTTCGCATTATCTCAGGATTTTAAGAACATCACTGTCATAATGAGTAAAAAACTACTTTTTGTATTTGCAAGACTTAAAATAGCTTATGTTTTGAGTAAAAATCACAGGGATGCATTGTTTTAGGCTTTATTTGCCTTTTTGCATGTGTGGTTAGGAAGTTATGTTTAAATAACTGTCAAATGGAATGTAGCAGTTATCTGTCTTTATGAGTAAACCTAATTTTTGTAATTTTAAACCTTACCAAATTACCTGATTCTTGTAAAACTCAAATAGATACAATATTTTAGGAATTTTTAGACATAATGCATGTTCAGTTTTGGAGTTACGTTTATATAACTTTCATATTTGGTATGACAGTTTTATTGTCATTTTTAAATAAAAAAAAACTAACTTGCATCGTTGTCGTTGCAAACCCTACAAATTAGGATTTTTCTAGTAAAACTAACAAAGATCCATGTGTCCAGGCATTATTAGACCTTTTGCATTTTTAGTGTAGGAAATATGTTGAAAAACATTTTTTTTTTTTTTTTCGAATTATCTATTGATTTTAAGAACATTACTGTCATATTGAGAAAAAAAAACTACTTTTTCTGTTTGCAAGCCTTAAAATAGCATATGTTTCTAGTAAAACTCACAAAGATGCATTGTTTTAGGCTTTATTAGCCTTTTTGCCTGTGTGGTTAGGAAGTTATGTAAAAATGACTGTCAAATTGAATGTAGCAGTTATACTATCATTATGAGAAAAACCCAATTATTGTATTTGAAACCTTAGCAAATTACCTGATTCTGGTAAAACTATATTATATGACAGTTATACTGTCATATTGAATTAAAAAAACTAACTTGCCTCTTTGCAAAACTTACAAAATATATTTTTTCTAGTAAAACTAACAAAGATACATGACTTCAGGCATTATTAGACATGTTGCATGTTTGGTGTAGGAATGATGTTGAAAAACATTTTTATTGCTTATTTTGCATTATCTCAGGATTTTAAGAACATTACTGTCATATTGAGTAAAAAACTACTTTTAGTGTTTGCAAGCCTTAAAAAAGCATATGTTTCGATTAAAATTCACAAGGATGCATTGTTTTAGGCTTTATTAGCCTATTTGCATGTGTTTTTAGGAAAAATTCAATGTAGCAGTTACACTGTCATTATAAGAAAAACTCAATTTTTGTAATTGTAAACCTTACCAAACTACCTGATTCTCGCTAAACTCACATAGATACAATATTTTAGGCATTTTTAGACATAATGCATGTTCAGTTTTGGAGTTACATTCATATAACTTTCATATTTGGTATGACAGTTATACTGTCATATTTAAATAAAATAAAACCATCTCGCATGTTTGCAAACCTTACAAAATATGTTTTTTTTGTAAAACTAACAAAGTTACATGTCTCCAGGCATTATTAGACATTTTGCATGTTTGTTGTAGGAATTATAATGAAAAACATTTTTATTGCTTTTTTCGCATTATCTCAGGAATTTAAGAACATTACTGTCATATTGAGGAAAAATGTACTTTTAGTGTTTGCAAGCCTTAAAAAAGCATATGTTTCGATTAAAATTCACAAGGATGCATTGTTTTAGGCTTTATTAGCCTATTTGCATGTGTTTTTAGGAAGTTATGTTTAAATAACTGTCAAATTGAATGTAGCAGTTATACTGTCATTATGAGAAAAACCCAATTTTTGTATTTGTTAACCTTTCCAAATTACCTGATTCTGATGAAACTCACATATATACAATATTTTAGGCATTTTTAGACATAATGCATGTTCAGTTTTGTAGTTCTCTTTGTATAACTTTCATATTTGGTATGACAGTTATACTGTCATATTTAAATAAAAAAAACTATCATGTATCGTTGCAAACCTTACGAAATATGTTTTTTTTTTTTAAAACTAACAAAGTTACATGTCTCCAGGCATTATTAGACATTTTGCATGTTTGTTGTAAGAATTATGTTGAAAAACATTTTTATTGCTTTTTTTGCATTATCTCAGGATTTTAAGAACATTACTGTCATATTGAGTAAAAATCTAATTTTAGTGTTTGCAAGCCTTAAAAAAGCATATGTTTCTATTAAATTTCACAAGGATGCATTGTTTTACGCTTTATTTGCCTATTTGCATGTGTTTTTAGGAAGTTATGTTTAAATAACTGTCAAAATTCAATGTAGCAGTTACACTGTCATTATAAGAAAAACTCAATTTTTGTAATTGTAAACCTTACCAAATTACCTGATTCTCGCTAAACTCACATAGATACAATATTTTAGGCATTTTTAGACATAATGCATGTTCAGTTTTGGAGTTACATTCATATAACTTTCATATTTGGAATGACAGTTATACTGTCATATTTAATTTTAAAAAAAACTATCTTGCATCGTTACAAACCTTACAAAATATGTTTTTTTTTGTAAAAACTAACAAAGTTACATGTCTCCAGGCATTATTAGACATTTTGCATGTTTGTTGTAGGAATTATGTTGAAAAACATTTTTATTGCTTTTTTCGCATTATTACAGGATTTTAAGAACATTACTGTCATATTGAGGAAAAATGTACTTTTAGTGTTTGCAAGCCTTAAAAAAGCATATGTTTCGATTAAAATTCACAAGGATGCATTGTTTTAGGCTTTATTAGCCTATTTGCATGTGTTTTTAGGAAGTTATGTTTAAATAACTGTCAAAATTCAATGTAGCAGTTACACTGTCATTATAAGAAAAACTCAATTTTTGTAATTGTAAACCTTACCAAATTACCTGATTCTCGCTAAACTCACATAGATACAATATTTTAGGCATTTTTAGACATAATGCATGTTCAGTTTTGGAGTTATGTTTATATAACTTTCATATTTGGTATGACAGTTATACTGTCATATTTAAATTAAATAAAACTATCTCGCATCTTTGCAAACCTTACAAAATATGTTTTTTTTGTAAAACTAACAAAGTTACATGTCTCCAGGCATTATTAGACATTTTGCATGTTTGTTGTAGGAATTATGTTGAAAAACATTTTTATTGCTTTTTTTGCATTATCTCAGGATTTTAAGAACATTACTGTCATATTGAGTAAAAATCTAATTTTAGTGTTTGCAAGCCTTAAAAAAGCATGTGTTTCTATTAAAATTCACAAGGATGCATTGTTTTACGCTTTATTAGCCTATTTGCATGTGTTTTTAGGAAGTTATGTTTAAATAACTGTCAAAATTGAAAGTAGCAGTTACACTGTCATTATAAGAAAAACTCAATTTTTGTAATTGTAAACCTTACCAAATTACCTGATTCTCGCTAAACTCACATAGATACAATATTTTAGGCATTTTTAGACATAATGCATGTTCAGTTTTGGAGTTACATTCATATAACTTTCATATTTGGTATGACAGTTATACTGTCATATTTAAAAAAAATAAAACTATCTCGCATCTTTGCAAACCTTACAAAATATGTTTTTTTTGTAAAACTAACAAAGTTACATGTCTCCAGGCATTATTAGACATTTTGCATGTTTGTTGTAGGAATTATAATGAAAAACATTTTTATTGCTTTTTTCGCATTATCTCAGGAATTTAAGAACATTACTGTCATATTGAGGAAAAATGTACTTTTAGTGTTTGCAAGCCTTAAAAAAGCATATGTTTCGATTAAAATTCACAAGGATGCATTGTTTTAGGCTTTATTAGCCTATTTGCATGTGTTTTTAGGAACTTATGTTTAAATAACTGTCAAATTGAATGTAGCAGTTATACTGTCATTATGAGAAAAACCCAATTTTTGTATTTGTTAACCTTTCCAAATTACCTGATTCTGGTGAAACTCACATATATACAATATTTTAGGCATTTTTAGACATAATGCATGTTCAGTTTTGTAGTTCTCTTTGTATAACTTTCATATTTGGTATGACAGTTATACTGTCATATTTAAATAAAAAAAACTATCATGTATCGTTGCAAACCTTACAAAATATGTTTTTTTTTGTAAAACCAACAAAGTTACATGTCTCCAGGCATTATTAGACATTTTGCATGTTTGTTGTAGGAATTATGTTGAAAAACATTTTTATTGCTTTTTTTGCATTATCTCAGGATTTTAAGAACATTACTGTCATATTGAGTAAAAATCTAATTTTAGTGTTTGCAAGCCTTAAAAAAGCATATGTTTCTATTAAAATTCACAAGGATGCATTGTTTTACGCTTTATTAGCCTATTTGCATGTGTTTTTAGGAAGTTATGTTTAAATAACTGTCAAAATTCAATGTAGCAGTTACACTGTCATTATAAGAAAAACTCAACTTTTGTAATTGTAAACCTTACCAAATTACCTGATTCTCGCTAAACTCACATAGATACAATATTTTAGGCATTTTTAGACATAATGCATGTTCAGTTTTGGAGTTACATTCATATAACTTTCATATTTGGTATGACAGTTATACTGTCATATTTAAAAAAAATAAAACTATCTCGCATCTTTGCAAACCTTACAAAATATGTTTTTTTTGTAAAACTAACAAAGTTACATGTCTCCAGGCATTATTAGACATTTTGCATGTTTGTTGTAGGAATTATAATGAAAAACATTTGTATTGCTTTTTTCGCATTATCTCAGGAATTTAAGAACATTACTGTCATATTGAGGAAAAATGTACTTTTAGTGTTTGCAAGCCTTAAAAAAGCATATGTTTCGATTAAAATTCACAAGGATGCATTGTTTTAGGCTTTATTAGCCTATTTGCATGTGTTTTTAGGAAGTTATGTTTAAATAACTGTCAAATTGAATGTAGCAGTTATACTGTCATTATGAGAAAAAACCAATTTTTGTATTTGTTAACCTTTCCAAATTACCTGATTCTGGTGAAACTTACATATATACAATATTTTAGGCATTTTTAGACATAATGCATGTTCAGTTTTGGAGTTCTCTTTGTATAACTTTCATATTTGGTATGACAGTTATACTGTCATATTTAAATAAAAAAAACTATCATGTATCGTTGCAAACCTTACAAAATATGTTTTTTTTTGTAAAACTAACAAAGTTACATGTCTCCAGGCATTATTAGACATTTTGCATGTTTGTTGTAGGAATTATGTTGAAAAACATTTGTATTGCTTTTTTTGCATTATCTCAGGATTTTAAGAACATTACTGTCATATTGAGTAAAAATCTAATTTTAGTGTTTGCAAGCCTTAAAAAAGCATATGTTTCTATTAAAATTCACAAGGATGCATTGTTTTACGCTTTATTAGCCTATTTGCATGTGTTTTTAGGAAGTTATGTTTAAATAACTGTCAAAATTCAATGTAGCAGTTACACTGTCATTATAAGAAAAACTCAACTTTTGTAATTGTAAACCTTACCAAATTACCTGATTCTCGCTAAACTCACATAGATACAATATTTTAGGCATTTTTAGACATAATGCATGTTCAGTTTTGGAGTTACATTCATATAACTTTCATATTTGGTATGACAGTTATACTGTCATATTTAAAAAAAATAAAACTATCTCGCATCTTTGCAAACCTTACAAAATATGTTTTTTTTGTAAAACTAACAAAGTTACATGTCTCCAGGCATTATTAGACATTTTGCATGTTTGTTGTAGGAATTATAATGAAAAACATTTGTATTGCTTTTTTCGCATTATCTCAGGAATTTAAGAACATTACTGTCATATTGAGGAAAAATGTACTTTTAGTGTTTGCAAGCCTTAAAAAAGCATATGTTTCGATTAAAATTCACAAGGATGCATTGTTTTAGGCTTTATTAGCCTATTTGCCTGTGTTTTAAGGAAGTTATGTTTAAATAACTGTCAAATTGAATGTAGCAGATATACTGTCATTATGAGAATAACTCAATTTTTGTATTTGTAAACCTTACCAAATTACCTGATTCTGGTTGAACTCACATAGATACAATATTTTAGGCATTTTTAGACATAATGCATGTTCAGTTTTGGAGTTATATATATATAACTTTCATATTTGGTATGACAGTTATACTGTCATATTTAAATAAAAAAAAAAACTATCTTGCATCGTTACAAACCTTACAAAATATGTTTTTTTTTGTAAAAACTAACAAAGTTACTTGTCTCCAGGCATTATTAGACATTTTGCATGTTTGTTGTAGGAATTATGTTGAAAAACATTTTTATTGCTTTTTTTGCATTATCTCAGGATTTTAAGAACATTACTGTCATATTGAGAAAAAAAACTACTTTTAGTGTTTGCAAGATTTAAAAAAGCATATGTTTCGAGTAAAATTCACAAGGATGCATTGTTTTAGGCTTTATTATCCTATTTGCATGTGTTTTTATGAAATTATGTTTAAATAACTGTCAAATTGAATGTAGCAGTTATACTGTCAATATGAGAAAAAATTAATTTTTGTATTTGTAAACCTTACCAAATTACCTGTTCTGGTAAAACTCACATAGATACAATATTTTAGGCATTTTTAGACATAATGCATGTTCAGTTTTGGAGTTATGTTTATATAACTTTCATATTTGGTATGACAGTTATACTGTCATATTTAAATTAAATAAAACTATCTCGCATCTTTGCAAACCTTACAAAATATGTTTTTTTTGTAAAACTAACAAAGTTACATGTCTCCAGGCATTATTAGACATGTTGCATGTTTGTTGTAGGAATTATGTTGAAAAACATTTTTATTGCTTTTTTTGCATTATCTCAGGATTTTAAGAACATTATTGTCATATTGAGTAAAAAACTACTTTTAGTGTTTGCAAGCCTTAAAAAAGCATATGTTTCGATTAAAATTCACAAGGATGCATTGTTTTAGGCTTTATTAGCCTATTTGCATGTGTTTTTAGGAAGTTATGTTTAAATAACTGTCAAAATTCAATGTAGCAGTTACACTGTCATAAGAAAAACTAAATTTTTGTAATTGTAAACCTTACCAAATTACCTGATTCTCGCTAAACTCACATAGATACAATATTTTAGGCATTTTTAGACATAATGCATGTTCAGTTTTGGAGTTACATTCATATAACTTTCATATTTGGTATGACAGTTATACTGTCATATTTAAATTAAATAAAACTATCTCGCATCTTTGCAAACCTTACAAAATATGTTTTTTTTGTAAAACTAACAAAGTTACATGTCTCCAGGCATTATTAGACATTTTGCATGTTTGTTGTAGGATTTATAATGAAAAACATTTTTATTGCTTTTTTCCCATTATCTCAGGAATTTAAGAACATTACTGTCATATTGAGGAAAAATGTACTTTTAGTGTTTGCAAGCCTTAAAAAAGCATATGTTTCGATTAAAATTCACAAGGATGCATTGTTTTAGGCTTTATTAGCCTATTTGCATGTGTTTTTAGGAAGTTATGTTTAAATAACTGTCAAATTGAATGTAGCAGTTATACTGTCATTATGAGAAAAACCCAATTTTTGTATTTGTTAACCTTTCCAAATTACCTGATTCTGGTGAAACTCACATATATACAATATTTTAGGCTTTTTTAGACATAATGCATGTTCAGTTTTGTAGTTCTCTTTGTATAACTTTCATATTTGGTATGACAGTTATACTGTCATATATAAATAAAAAAAACGATCATGTATCGTTGCAAACCTTACGAAATATGTTTTTTTTTGTAAAACTAACAAAGTTACATGTCTCCAGGCATTATTAGACATTTTGCATGTTTGTTGTAGGAATTATGTTGAAAAACATTTTTATTGCTTTTTTTGCATTATCTCAGGATTTTAAGAACATTACTGTCATATTGAGTAAAAATCTAATTTTAGTGTTTGCAAGCCTTAAAAAAGCATATGTTTCGATTAAAATTCACAAGGATGCATTGTTTTACGCTGTATTAGCCTATTTGCATGTGTTTTTAGGAAGTTATGTTTAAATAACTGTCAAAATTCAATGTAGCAGTTACACTGTCATTATAAGAAAAACTAAATTTTTGTAATTGTAAACCTTACCAAATTACCTGATTCTCGCTAAACTCACATAGATACAATATTTTAGGCATTTTTAGACATAATGCATGTTCAGTTTTGGAGTTACATTCATATAACTTTCATATTTGGTATGACAGTTATACTGTCATATTTAAATAAAATAAAACTATCTCGCATCTTTGCAAACCTTACAAAATATGTTTTTTTTGTAAAACTAACAAAGTTACATGTATCCAGGAATTATTAGACATTTTGCATGTTTGTTGTAGGATTTATAATGAAAAACATTTGTATTGCTTTTTTCGCATTATCTCAGGAATTTAAGAACATTACTGTCATATTGAGGAAAAATTTACTTTTAGTGTTTGCAAGCCTTAAAAAAGCATATGTTTCGATTAAAATTCACAAGGATGCATTGTTTTAGGCTTTATTAGCCTATTTGCATGTGTTTTTAGGAAGTTATGTTTAAATAACTGTCAAATTGAATGTAGCAGTTATACTGTCATTATGAGAAAAACCCAATTTTTGTATTTGTTAACCTTTCCAAATTACCTGATTCTGGTGAAACTCACATATATACAATATTTTAGGCTTTTTTAGACATAATGCATGTTCAGTTTTGTAGTTCTCTTTGTATAACTTTCATATTTGGTATGACAGTTATACTGTCATATTGAATTAAAAAGAAATAATTTGCGTCTTTGCAAAACTTACAAAAGCTAATTTTTCTAGTAAAACTAACAAATATACAAGTATTTAGGCATTATTAGACATGTTGCATGTTTGGTGTAGGAATTATGTTGAAAAACATTTTTTATTGCTTATTTCGCATTATCTCAGGATTTTAAGAACATTACCGTCATATTGATTAAAAAACTACTTTTTGTGTTTGCAAGCCTTAAAATAGCATATGTTTCGAGTAAAACTCACAAGGATGCATTGTTTAGGCTTTATTAGCCGTGGCGAAATTGGTAGAGTGGCCGTGCCAGCAATCGGAGGGTTGATGGTTACTGGGGTTCAATCCCCACCTTCTACCATCGTTGTCATGTCGGTTGTGTCCTTGGGCAAGACACTTCAACCATTGCTACTGATGGCTGCTGGTTAGCACCTTGCATGGCAGCTCCTACCATCAGTGTGTGAATGTGTGTGTGAATGGATGAATGTGGAAATACGGTCAAAGCGCTTTGAGTACCTTGAAGGTAGAATAGCGCTATACAATAATAACCCATTTATTTGCATGTGTGGTTAGGAAGTTATGTTTAAATAACTGTCAAATTGAATGTAGCAGTTATACTGTCATTATGAGAAAAATCCAAATTTTGTATTTGTAAACCTTACCAAATTACCTGATTCTGGTGAAACTCAACTAGATACAATATTTTAGGCATTTTTAGACATAATGCATGTTCATTTTTGGAGTTATGTTTATATAACTTTTACATTTATTTTGACAGTTATCATATTGAATTAAAAAAACTAACTTGCGTCGTTGCAAAACTTACAAAAGATACATTTTCTAGTAAAACTAACAAAGATACACGTCTCCATGCATTATTAGACATGTTGCATGTTTGGTGTAGGAATTATGTTGAAAAACAATTGTATTGCTTTTTTCGCATTATCTCAGGATTTTAAGAACATTACCGGCATATTAAGTAAAAAACTTCTATGACAGTATACTGCCATATTCAAAATAACAGTTATTTAAACATAACTCCTAAACCAAATATGCTAAATGGCTAATAATGCCTGGAGAAATGAATCTTTGTGAGTTTTACTAGAAAAAAATATTTTGTAAGGTTTGTAAAGACAAAAGGTAGTTTTTTTTTACTCAATATGATGTCTGTCATACTAAAAATGAAAGTTATATAAACATAATTCCAAAACCAAACTCCTAAATACACTTGCAATCCGTCTTAAACTGCCTGTAATATTGAATATATGTGAGTTTTACCAGAATCAGGTATTTTGGTAATGTTTACAAATACAAAACTTGGGTTTTACTCATAATGACAGTATAACTGCAACATTTGATATGACAGTTATTTAAACATGACTCCTAAACCAAACCTGATAAATGACTAATAATGCCTGGAGAAATGTATCTTTGTGAGTTTTACTGGAAAAAAAAAATATTTTGTAAGGTTTGTAAAGACACAAGTTAGGTTTTTTTATTCAATATATTTGTATAACTGTCATCATAAATGTAAAAGTTATATAAACATAACTCCAATACCAAACATGCAATCCATCTGTATATATATATCCATATTTTTTTTACTTAATATGACAGTATAACCGTCATCCTAAATATGAAAGTTAAATAAACATAACTCCAAAACCAAACTTGCAATACGTCTAAAAATGTCTGTAATATTGAATCTCTGTGAGTTATATCAAAATCAGGTATTTTGGTAAGGTTTACAAATACAAAAATTAGGTTTTACTCATAGTGGCAGTTATACTGTCACTATGAGTAAAACCTAAGTCTCAATATAACAGTTATTTAAACATAACTCCTAAAACACAAATGCAAAATGACTAATACTGTCTAGAGAAATGTATATTTTTAAATTTTACTGGAAAACAATATTTTGTAAGGTTTGTAAAGATACAAATTAGTTTTTTTTTACTCAATATGATGGTATAACTGTCATAATAAATATGAAAGTTATATAAACATAATGCCAAAACCAAACATACTTTTTGTCTATAAAAAATCCTATATCTATGTGGGTTTTACCAGAATCAGGTATTTTGGTAAGGTTTACAAATACAAAAAATAGGTTTTAATCAAAATGACAGTATAACTGCCACCCTCAATATGACAGTTATTTAAACATAACCCCTAAACCAAAAATGATAAATGGCTAATAATGCCTGGGGAAATGTATCTTTGTGAATTTAACTGGAGAAAAAAATATTTTGTAAGGTTTGTAAAGACACAAGTTAGTTTTTTTTACTCTTAATGACAGTATAACTGCCACATTCAAAAAGACAGTTATATAAACATAACACTAAAACCAAACTTGTATTATGTCTAAAAATGCCTGTAATATTAAAGTTATGTTAGTTTGACCAGATTCAGGTATTTTGGTAAGGTTTTCAAATAGAAAAAGTAGGTTTTACTCATAATGACAGTATAACTGAGACATTCAAAATTACAGTTATTTAAACATAACTCCGAAACTAAACATGCTAAATGGCTTATAATGCCTGGAGAAAGGTATCTTTGTGAGTTTAACAGGGAAAAAAATATTTTGTAAGGTTTGTAAAGACATAAGTTAGTTTTTTTCAATTTAATTAGACAGTATAACTGTCATACTAAATGTACAAGTTATATAAACATAACTCCAAAACCAAACATGCATTATGTCAAAAAATGCAAGTAATAATGTATCCATGTTAGTTTCACTAGAATCAGTTGTTTTTGTAAGGTTTGCAAATACAAAATATTGGTTTTACTCACTATGACAGTATACTGTCACATTCAATCTGACAGTTATTTAAACATAACTCCTAAACCACACATGCAAAATGGCTAATAATGCCTGGAGAAATGTATCTTTGTGAGTTTTACTGGAAAAAAAATATTTTGTAAGGTTTGTAAAGACACAAGTTAGTTTTATTTTACTTAATATGACAGCAGTATACTGTCATAGTGAGTAAAACCAATATTTTGTATTTGACAACTTTACAAAAACAACTGATTCTAGTAAAACTCACATGGATACAATATTACAGGCATTTTTAGATATAATGCATGTTTGGTTTTGGAGTTATGTTTATATAACTTTTACATTTAGTATGACAGTTATACTGTCATATTGAGTAAAAAAAACTAACTTGTGTCCATACAAACCTTACACAATATTTTTTTCCAGGAAAACTCACAAAAATACATTTTTTCAGGCATTATTAGCCATTTAGCATGTTTGGTTTAGGAGTTTTCTTTAAATAACTGTCATTTTGAATGTGGCAGTTATACTGTCATTATGAGTAAAACCTATTTGTTGTATTTGTAAACCTTACCAAAATACCTGTTTCTAGTAAAACTCACATGGATTCAAAATTACAGGCATTTTTAGACATAAGGCATGTTTGGTTTTGGAGTTATGTTTATATAACTTTCATATTTTGTATGACAGTTATGCAATCATGTTGAGTAAAACCAATATTTTGTATTTGCAAACCTTCCAAAAACAACTGATTCTAGTAAAACTCACATGGATACAATATTAAAGGCATTTTTAGACATAATGCATGTTTGGTGGCAGACAATGTGGCAGTTATACTGTCATTATGAGTAAAACCTAATTTTTGTATTTGTCAACCTTACCAAAATACCTGATTCTGGTAAAACTCACATAGATACAATATTACAGGCATTTTTAGACATAATGCATGTTTGGTTTTGGAGTTATATTTATATAACTTTCATATTTATTATGACAGTTATGCCATCATATTAAGTAAAAAAAAACTAACTTGTGTCTTTATTAACCTTAAAAAATATTTTTTTCCCAGTAAAACTCACAAAGATAAATTTCTCCAGGCATTATTAGCCATTAATCATGTTTGGTTTAGTGGTTATGTTTAAATAACTGTCATATTGAGTGCGGGATTTATACTGTCATTATGAGTAAAACCTATTTTTTGCATTTTTTAAATTACCAAAATAACTGATTCTGATAAAACTCATATAGATACAATATTACAGGATTTTTCAGACTTAAAACATGTTTCCATCATATTGAGTAAAAAAAAAAAAACTTGTGTCTATACAAACCTTACAAATTTTTTTTTTTTTTTCCAGTAAAACTCACACAAATACATTTCTCCAGTTTTTGTTAGCCATTTTGCATCTGTGGTTTAGAATTTATGTTTAAATAACAGTCAGATTGAATGTGAAAGTATACTGTCATAGTGAGTAAAACCAAAATGTTGTATTTGCAAACCTTACAAAAACAACTGATTCTACTAAAACTCACATGGATACCATATTGAAGGCATTTTTAGACATAATACATGTTTGGTTTTGGAGTTATGTTTATATAACTTTTACATTTAGTATGACAGTTATACTGTCAAATGGAGTAAAAAAACTAACTTGTGTCTTTACAAACCTTACAAAATATTATTTTTCCAGTAAAACTCACAAAGGTACATTTTTCCAGGCATTATTAGCCATTTAGCATTTGTGGTTTAGGAGTTATGTTTAAATAACTGTCAGATTGAATGTGACAGTATACTGTCACAGTGAGTAAAACCAATATTTTGTATTTACAAACCTTACAAAAACAACTGATTCTAGTAAAACTCACATGGATACAATATTACAGGCATTTTTAGACATAATGCATGTTTGGTTTTGGAGTTATGTTTATATAACGTATACATTTAGTATGACAGTAATACTGTCATATTGAGTAAAAAAAAACTAGTTGTGTCTTTACAAACCTTACAAAATATTTTTTTTTCCAGTAAAACTCACAAAGATACATTTCTCCAGGCATTATAAACCATTTTGCATGGGTGGTTTAGGAGTTATGTTGCCATAACTGTCATATTGAATGTGGCAGTTATGCTGGCCTTATGACAAAAACCTAATTTTTGTATATGTAAACCTTACCAAATGACTTGATTCTGGTTAAACTCACATAGATACAATATTACAGGCATTTTTAGACATAATGCATGTTTGGTTTTGGAGTTATGTTTATATAACTTTCATTTTTAGTATGACAGTTATACCATCATATTGAGTAAAAAAAAAACTAACTTGTGTCTTTATAAACCTTACTAATTATTGTTTTCCAGTAAAACTCACAAGATACATTTCTCCAGGCATTATTAGCCATTTAGCATGATTGGTTTAGGAGTTATGTTTAAATAACTGTCATTTTTAGTGTGGCAGTTATACTGTCATTATGAGTAAAACCTATTTTTTGTATTTGTAAACCTTACCAAAATACCTGATTCTGATAAAACTCACATATATTCAATATTACAGGCATTTTTAGACGGATTAAATGTTTGGATTTCGAGTTTTGTTTTGGAGTTATATTTATATAACTTTTATATTTGGTATGAAAGTTATAGCGTCATATTGAGTAAAAAAAAATAACTTGTGTCTTTGCAAACCTTACAAAATATCATTATTGTAGTAAAACTAACAAAGATACATTTCTCCAGGTTTATTAGCCATTTTGCATGTGTCGTTTATGAGTTATGTTTAAATAACTGTCATATCAAATGTTGCAGTTATACTGTCATTATGAGTAAAACCCAGGTTTTGTATTTGTAAACCTGACCAAAATACCTGATTATGGTAAAACTCACATAGATTAAATATTACAGGCATTTTTAAATGGATTGCAAGTTTGGTTTTGGAGTTATGTTTATTTAACTTTCATATTTAGTATGACAGTCATATTGTCATATTGAGTAAAGAAAAACTAACTTGTGTTTTTACAAACCTTACAAACTATTTTTTTTCCAGTAAAACTTACAAAGATACATTTCTCCAGAAATTATTAGTAATTTTGCATGTGTGATTTAGGAGTTATGTTTATATAACTGTCAGATTGAATGTGACAGTTTACTGTCATAGTGAGTAAAACCTAATTTTTGTATTTGTAAACTTTAACAAAATACCTGATTCTAGTAAAACTCACATAGATTCAATATTACAGGCATTTTTAGACGGATTGCATGTTTGGTATTGGAGTCATGTTTATATAACTTTTACATTTATGATGACAGTTATACAAACATATTGAATAAAAAAAACCTAACTTGTGTCTTTACAAACCTTACAAAATATTTTTTTCCAGTAAAACTCACAAGATACAGTGTCATATTGAGTAAAAAAAAAACTAACTTGTGTCTTTCCAAACCTTACAAAATATTTTTTTTTCCAGTAAAACTCACAAAGATACATTTCTCCAGGCATTATCAACCATTTTGCATGTGTGGTTTAGGAGTTATGTTTACATAACTGTCTTATTGAATGTTGCAGTTATACTGGCATTATGAGTAAAACCTAATTTTTGTATATGTAAACCCTACCAAAATACTTGATTCTAGTAAAACTCACATGGATACAATATTACATGCATTTTTAGACATAATGCATGTTTGGTTTTGGAGTTATGTTTATATAACTTTCGAATTTAGTATGACAGTTATACTGTCATAGTGAGTAAAAAAAAGCAACTTGTCTCTTTACAAACCTTACAAAATGCTTTTTTTCCCCCAGTAAATCTTACAAAGATACATTTCTCCAGGCATTATTAGCCCTTTTGCATGTGTGGTTTAGGAGTTATGTTTAAATAACTGTGTTATCAAATGTCATTTATGAGTAAAACCCAGGTTTTGTATTTATAAACCTTACCTTATTCTGGTAAAACTCACAAGATTCAATATTACAGGCAGTTAAAGACAAATTGCAAGTTTTGTTTAGGAGTTTGGTTTTGGAATTATGTTTATATAACTTTCATATTTAGTATGACAGTTATAGCATCATATTGAAAAAAAAACAAAAAACATTTGTCTTTACAAACCTTACAAAATATTTTTTTTTAGTAAAACTTACAAAGATACATTTTTCCAGGCATTATTAGCCATTTTGCATGTGTGGTTTAAGAGTTATGTTAAAATAACTGTCATATCAAATGGTGCAGTTATACTGTCATTATGAGTAAAACCAAAGTTTTGTATTTATAAACCTTACCAAAATACCTGATTCTAGTAAAACTCACATATATTCAATATTACAGGCAGTTTAAGACAGATTGCAAGTTTGGTTTAGGAGTTTGGTTTTGGAATCATGTTTATAAAACTTTTACATTTAGGAACACTGACAAGGAACCCAGATTTCCCTCGCCCGGACGCGGGTCACCGGGGCCCCCCTCTGGAGCCCGGCCCGGAGGTGGGGCACGATGGCGAGCGCCTGGTGGCCGGGCCTGTCCCCATGGGGCCCGGCCGGGCACAGCCCGAAGAGGCAACGTGGGTCCCCCCTCCAATGGGCTCACCACCCATAGCAGGGGTCATAGAGGTCGGGTGCGATGTGAGCTGGGCGGCAGCCGAAGGCAGGGCACTTGGCGGTCTGATCCTCGGCTACAGAAGCTAGCTCTTGGGACGTGGAACGTCACCTCGCTGGGGGGGAAGGAGCCCGAGCTAGTGCGCGAGGTGGAGAAGTTCCGGCTAGATATAGTCGGACTCACTTCGCCGCACAGCAAGGGCTCTGGAACCAGTTCTCTCGATAGGGGCTGGACTCTCTTCCACTCTGGCGTTGCCGGCAGTGAGAGGCGACGGGCTGGGGTGGCAATTCTTGTTTCCCCCCGGCTCAGAGCCTGCACATTGGAGTTCAACCCGGTGGACGAGAGGGTAGCTTCCCTCCGCCTTCAGGTGGGGGAACGGGTCCTGACTGTGGTTTGCGCTTACGCGCCAAACCGCAGCTCAGAGTACCCACGCTTTTTGGATTCACTCGAGGGAGTACTTGAGAGTTCTCCCCCGGGTGATTCCCTCGTTCTACTGGGTGACTTCAATGCTCATGTTGGCAGCGACAGTGAAACCTGGAGAGGCGTGATTGGGAAGAATGGCTGCCCGAGCGGTGTTTTGTCATTGGACTTTTGTGCCCGTCACAGATTGTCCATAACGAACACCATGTTCAAACATAAGGGTGTCCATATGTGCACTTGGCACCAGGACACCCTAGGCCGCAGTTCCATGATCGACTTTGTAGTTGTGTCATCGGATTTGCGGCCTCATCTTTTGGACACTCGGGTGAAGAGAGGGGCGGAGCTTTCTACCGATCACCACCTGGTGGTGAGTTGGCTGCGATGGTGGGGGAGGATGCCGGACAGATCTGGCAGGCCCAAACGCATTGTGAGGGTTTGCTGGGAACGTCTGGCAGAGTCTCCTGTCAGAGAGAGTTTCAATTCCCACCTCCGGAAGAACTTTGAACATGTCACGAGGGAGGTACTGGACATTGAGTCCGAATGGACCATGTTCCGCGCCTCTATTGTCGAGGCGGCTGATTGGAGCTGTGGCCGCAAGGTAGTTGGTGCCTGTCGTGGCGGTAATCCTAGAACCCGTTGGTGGACACCGGCGGTGAGGGATGCCGTTAAGCTGAAGAAGGAGTCCTATCGGGTTCTTTTGGCTCATAGGACTCCTGAGGCAGCGGACAGGTACCGACAGGCCAAGCGGTGGGCGGCTTCAGCGGTCGCAGAGGCAAAAACTCGGACATGGGAGGAGTTCGGGGAAGCCATGGAAAGCGACTTCCGGACGGCTTCAAAGCAATTCTGGACCACCATCCGCCGCCTCAGGAAGGGGAATCAGTGCACTATCAACACCGTGTATGGCGAGGATGGTGTTCTGCTGACCTGGACTGCGGATGTTGTCGATCGGTGGAAGGAATACTTCGAAGACCTCCTCAATCCCACCAACACGTCTTCCTATGAGGAAGCAGTGCCTGGGGAGTCTGTAGTGGGCTCTCCTATTTCTGGGGCTGAGGTTGCTGAGGTAGTTAAAAAGCTCCTCGGTGGCAAGGCCCCGGGGGTGGATGAGATCCGCCCGGAGTTCCTTAAGGCTCTGGATGCTGTGGGGCTGTCTTGGTTGACAAGACTCTGCAGCATCGCGTGGACATCGGGGGCGGTACCTCTGGATTGGCAGGCCGGGGTGGTGGTTCCTCTCTTTAAGAAGGGGAACCGGAGGGTGTTCTAACTATTGTGGGATCACACTCCTCAGCCTTCCCGGTAAGGTCTATTCGGGTGTACTGGAGAGGAGGCTACGCCGGATAATCGAACCTCGGATTCAGGAGGAACAGTGTGGTTTTCGTCCTGGTTGTGGAACTGTGGACCAGCTCTATACTCTCGGCAGGGTCCTTGTGGGTGCATGGGAGTTTGCCCAACCAGTCTACATATGTTTTGTGGACTTGGAGAAGGCATTCGACCGTGTCCCTCAGGAAGTCCTGTGGGGAGTGCTCAGGGAGTATGGGGTATCGGACTGTCTGATTGTGGCAGTCCGCTCCCTGTATGCTCAGTGCCAGAGCTTACTTACTGCCGCATTGCCGGCAGTAAGTCGGATACGTTTCCAGTGAGGGTTGGACTCCGCCAAGGCTGCCCTTTGTCACCGATTCTGTTTATAACTTTTATGGACAGAATTTCTAGGCGCAGTCAAGGCGTTGAGGGGATCTCGTTTGGTGGCTGCAGGATTAGGTCTCTGCTTTTTGCAGATGATGTGGTCCTGATTGCTTCATCTCGCCAGGATCTTCAGCTCTCGCTGGATCGGTTCGCAGCCGAGTGTGAAGCGACTGGGATGAGAATCAGCACCTCCAAGTCCGAGTCCATGGTTCTCGCCCGGAAAAGGGTGGAGTGCCATCTCCTGGTTGGGGAGGAGATCTTGCCCCAAGTGGAGGAGTCCAAGTACCTTGGAGTCTTGTTCACGTGTGAGTGGCCTAGTGGTTAGAGTGTCCGTCCTGAGATCGGTAGGTTGGGAGTTCAAATCCCGGCCGAGTCATACCAAAGACTATAAAAATGGGACCCATTACCTCCCTGCTTGGCACTCAGCATCAAGGGTTGGAATTGGGGGTTAAATCACCAAAATGATTCCCGGGCGCGGCCACCGCTGCTGCCCACTGCTCCCCTCACCTCCCAGGGGGTGATCAAGGGTGATGGGTCAAATGCAGAGAATATTCTCGCCACACCTAGTGTGTGTGTGACAATCATTGGTACTTTAACTTTAACTTTAACTTTAAGAGTGGATCGTGAGATCGACAGGCGGATCGGTGCGGCGTCTTCAGTAATGCGGACGCTGTATCGATCCGTTGTGGTGAAGAAGGAGCTGAGCCGGAAGGCAAAGCTCTCAATTTACCGGTCGATCTACGTTCCCATCCTCACCTATGGTCATGAGCTTTGGGTTGTGACCGAAAGGACAAGATCACGGATACAAGCGGCCGCGGGGAAGACCCAGGACACGTTGGGAAGACCCAGGACACGTTGGGAAGACTATGTCTCCCGGCTGGCCTGGGAACGCCTCGGGGTCCCACGGGAAGAACTGGATGAAGTGGCTGGGGAGAGGGAAGTCTGGGCTTCCCTGCTTAGGCTGCTGCCACCGCAACCCGACCTCGGATAAGCGGAAGAAGATGGATGGATGGATGGATTTAGTATGACAGTAATACTGACATATTGAGTAAAAACAACTATTTGTGTCTTTACAAACCTTACAATTTTTTTTTTTTCCAGTAAAACTCACAAAGATACATTTCTCCAGGCATTATTAACCATTTTGCATGTGTGGTTTAGGAGTTATGTTTACATAACTGTCATATTGAGCGTGGCAGTTATACTGGCATTATGACAAAAACCTAATGTTTGTATATGTAAACCTTACCAAAATACTTGATTCTGGTTAAACTCACATAGATACAATATTACAGGCAGTTATGTTTATATAACTTCCATATTTAGTATGACAGTTATACCATCATATTGAGTAAAAAAAAAACTAACGTTTGTCTTTACAAACCTTACAAAATAATTGTTTTCTAGTAAAACTCACAAAGATACATTTTTGCAACGACGCAAGTTAGTTTTTTTAATTGAATATGACAGTATAACTGTCAAACTAAATGTAAAAGTTATATAAACATAACTCCAAAAATGAACATGCATTATGTCTAAAAATCCCTAAAATATTGTAACTAGTTGAGTTTCACCAGAATCAGGTAATTTGGTAAGGTTTACAAATACAAAATGTGTTTTTTTCTCATAATGACAGTATAACTGCTACATTCAATTGGACAGTTATTTAAACATAACTTCCTAACCACACATGCAAATAAATGGGTTATAATTGTATAGCGCTATTCTACTTTCAAGGTACTCAAAGCGCTTTGACAGTATTTCCACATTCATCCATTCACACACACATGCACACACTGATGGCAGGAGCTGCCATGCAAGGTGCTAACCAGCAGCCATCAGTAGCAATGGTTGAAGTGTCTTGCCCAAGGACACAACGGACATGACAACAATGATGTGAGTTTTACTCGAAACATATGCTATTTTAAGGCTTACAAACACAAAAAGTAGTTTTTTACTCAATATGACAGTAATGTTCTTAAAATCCTGAGATAATGCAAAATAAGCAATAAAAATAATTTACAACATAAATCCTACACCAAACATGCAACATATCTAATAATGCCTAAAGACATGTATCTTTTTTAGTTTTACTAGAAAAATTATCTTTTGTAAGTTTTGCAAAGAGGCAAGTTAGTTTTTTTAATTCAATATGACAGTATAACTGTCATACCAAATATGAAAGTTATATAAACATAACTCCAAAACTGAACATGCATTATGTCTGAAAATTCCCAAAATATTGTATCTATGTGAGTTTTACAAGAATCCGGTAATTTGGTAAGGTTTACATATACAAAAATTGAGTTTTTCTCATTATGACAGTGTAACTGCTACATTCAATTTGACAGTTATTTAAACATAACGTCCTAAAAACACATGCAAATAGGCTAATTAAGCCTAAAACAATGAATCCTTGTGAATTTTACTCGAAACATAGGGATTGCAAACACAAAAAGTAGTTTTTTTCTCCTTATGAAAGTAATGTTCTTAAAATCCTGAGATTTTGCGAAATAAGCAATAAAAATGTTTTTCAACATAATTCCTACATCAAACATGCAACATGTCTAATAATGCCTGAAGACATGTATCTTTGTTAGTTTTACTAGAAAAAATATCTTTTGTAAGTTTTGCAAAGAGGCAAGTTAGTTTTTTTAATTTAATATGACAGTATAACTGTCATACCAAATATGAAAGTTATATAAAGAGAACTCCAAAACAGAACATGCATTATGTCTAAAAATGCCTAAAATATTGAATCTATGTGAGTTTTACAAGAATCCGGTAATTTGGTAAGGTTTACAATTACAAAAATTAGGGTTTAATCATAATGACAGATAACTGCTACTTTGAATTTGACAGTTATTTAAACATAACTTCCTAAAACACATGCAAATAGGCTAATAAAGCCTAAAACAATGCATCTTTGTGAGTTTAAGTCGAAACATATGCTATTTTAAGGCTTGCAAACATAAAAAGTAGTTTTTTACTCATTATGACTGTAATGTTTTTAAAATCCTGAGATAATGCGAAAAAAGCAATAAAAATGTTTTTCAACTTATTTCCTACAACAAACATACAAAATGTCTAATAATGCCTGGACACATGTAACTTTGTTAGTTTTACAAAAAAAAACATATTTGGTAAGGTTTGCAACGATGCAAGTTAGTTTTTTTAATTTAAATATGACAGTATAACTGTTATACCAAATATGAAAATTATATAAACATAACTCCAAAACTGAACATGCATTATTTAAAAAAAAAAGCCTGTATATTGTATCTATGTGAGTTTTACCAGAATCAAGTAATTTGGTAAGGTTTACAAATACAAAAATTAGGGTTTAATCATAATGACAGATAACTGCTACTTTGAATTTGACAGTTATTTAAACATAACTTCCTAAAAACACATGCAAATAGGCTAATAAAGCCTAAAACAATGCATCTTTGTGAGTTTAAGTCGAAACATATGCTATTTTAAGGCTTGCAAACATAAAAAGTAGTGTTTTACTCATTATGACTGTAATGTTCTTAAAATCCTGAGATAATGCGAAAAAAGAAATAAAAATGTTTTTCAACATATTTCCTACAACAAACATAGAAAATGTCTAATAATGCCTGGACACATGTAACTGTTATTTTTACAAAAAAAAAAACATATTTTGTAAGGTTTGCAACGATGCAAGTTAGTTTTTTTTATTTACATATGACAGTATAACTGTTATACCAAATATGAAAATTATATAAACATAACTCCAAAACTGAACATGCATTATGTCAAAAAAAATGCCTGTATATTGTATCTATGTGAGTTTTACCAGAATCAAGTAATTTGGTAAGGTTTACAAATACAAAAATTGGGTTTTTCTTATATTGACAGTATAACTGCTACATTCAATTTGACAGTTATTTAAACATAACTTCCTAAAAACATGCGAATAGGCTAATAAAGCCTAAAACAATGCATCCTTGTGAATTGTACTCGAAACATCTGCTTTTTGAAGGCTTGCAAACACTAAAAGTAGTTTTTTTACTCAATATGACAATAATGTTCTTAAAATCCTGATATAATGCGAAAAAAGCAATACAAATTTTTTTTCAACATAATTCCTACAACAAACATGCAACATGTCTAATAATGCCTGGAGAAATGTAACTTTGTTAGTTTTACAAAAAAAATATATTTTGTAAGGCATGCAACGATGCAGATAGTTTTTTTCATTTAAATATGACAGTATAACTGTCATACCAAATATGAAAGTTATATAAACATAACTCCAAAACTGAACATGCATTATGTCTAAAAATGCCTAAAATATCGTATCTATGTGAGTTTTACCAGAATCAGGTAATTTGGTAAGGTTTACAAATACAAAAATTAAGTTTTTCTCATAATGACAGTATAACTGCTACATTCATTTTGACAGTTATTTTAACATAACTTCCTAAAAACACATGCAAATAGGCTAATAAAGCCTAAAACAATGCATCCTTGTGAATTTTACTCGAAACATATGCTTTTTTAAGGCTAGCAAACACTAAAAGTAGTTTTTTTACTCAATATGACAGTAATGTTCTTTAAATCCTGAGATAATGCTTAAAAAGCAATAAAAATGTTTTTCAACATAATTCCTACAACAAACATGCAAAATGTCTAATAATGCCTGGAGATATGTAACTTTGTTAGTTTTACAAAATAAAAAAACATATTTTGTAAGGTATGCAACGATACAAGATAGTTTTTATTTATTTATATATGACAGTATAACTGTCATACCAAATATGAAAGTTATATAAATATAACTCCAAAACTGAACATGCATTATGTTTAAAAATGCCTAAAATATTGTATCTATGTGAGTTTAACCAGATTCAGGTAATTTGGTAAGGTTTACAAATACTAAAATTGAGTTTTTCTCATAATGACAGTATACTTGCTACATTCAATTTGACAGTTATTTAAACATAACTTCCTAAAAAACACATGCAAATAGGCTAATAAAGCCTAAAACAATGCATCCTTGTGAATTTTACTCGAAACATAGGGCTTGCAAACAAAAAAAGTAGTTTTTTTCTCCTTATGACAGTAATGTTCTTAAAATCCTGAGATATTGTGAAATAAGCAATAAAAATGTTTTTCAACATAATTCCTACACCAAACATGCAACATGTCTAATAATGCCTAGAGACATGTATCTTTGTTAGTTTCACTAGAAAACGTATCTTTTGTAAGTTTTGCAATGACCCAAGTTTTTTTTTTTTAATTCAATATGACAGTATAACTGTTAAACCAAATATGAATTTTATATACACATAACTCCAAAACTGAACATGCATTATTTCGAAAAATGCCTGTATATTGTATCTATGTGAGTTTTACCAGAATCAAGTAATTTGGTAAGGTTTACAAATACAAAATTTGGGTTTTTCTTAAATTGACATTATAACTGCTACTTTCAATTTGACAATTATTTAAACATAACTTCCTAAAAACACATGCAAATAGGCTAATAAAGCCTAAAACAATGCATCCTTGTGAATTTTACTCGAAACATATGCTTTTTTAAGGCTAGCAAACACTAAAAGTAGTTTTTTTACTCAATATGACAGTAATGTTCTTTAAATCCTGAGATAATGCTTAAAAAGCAATAAAAATGTTTTTCAACATAATTCCTACAACAAACATGCAAAATGTCTAATAATGCCTGGAGATATGTAACTGTTAGTTTTACAAAATAAAAAAACATATTTTGTAAGGTATGCAACGATACACGATAGTTTTTATTTATTTATATATGACAGTATAACTGTCATACCAAATATGAAAGTTATTTAAATATAACTCCAAAACTGAACATGCATTATGTCTAAAAATGCCTAAAATATTGTATCTATGTGAGTTTTTTCCAGAATCAGGTAATTTGGTAAGGTTTACAAATACAAAGATTGGGTTTTTCTCATCATAACACGTAAATGACACGTTCAAAATTACAGTTATTTAAACATAACTCCTCAACAAAACATCCTAAATGGCTAGTAATGCCTGGATAAAGGTATTTTTGTGAGTTTTACTGGAAAAAAAATATTTTGTAAGGTTTGTAAAGACAAAAGTTAGTTGTTTTTTTTACTCAATTTGACAGTATGACTGTCATACTGAATGTAAAAAATATATAAACCTAACTCCAAAACGAAACATGCATTATATTTAAAAATGCCTGTAATATTGTATCTATGTGATTTTTTCCAGAATCAGGTATTTTGGTAAGGTTTACAAATACAAAATCTAGGTTTTACTCACTATGACAGTATAACTGCCACGTTCAATCCTACAGTTATTTAAACATAACTCCCAAACCACACGTACAAAATGCCTGGAGAAATGTATCGTTGTGAGTTTTACTGGGAAAAAAAAAAACATTTTGTAAGGTTTGTAAATCCACAATTTTTTTTTTTTTTTTTTTTTTACTCCATATCACAGTATAACTTAAATTGGGTTTTACTCATAATGACAATATAACTGCCATATTCAAAATAACAGTTATTTAAACATAACTCCTAAACCAAACATGCTAAATGGCTAATAATGCCTGGAGAAATGTATCTTTGTGAGTTTTACTAGAAAAAAAATATTTTGTAAGGTTTGTAAAGACAAACGTTAGTTTTGTTTTACTCAATATGATGGTATAACTGTCATACCAAATATGAAAGTTATGTAAAAATAATTCCAAAACCAAACTCCTAAACCAAACTTGCAATCTGTCTTAAACTGCCTGTAATATTAAATCTATGTGAATTTTACCAGAATATTTTGGCTCCAGCGCCCCCCCGAGACCCCAAAGGGAATAAGCGGTAGAAAATGGATGGATGGATGGGTTTGTAAAGACACAAGTTATTATTTTTTTACTCAATATGACAGTATAACTGTCATACTAAATATAAAAAAATTATAAACATAACTCCAAAACCAAACATGCATTATGTCTAAAATGCCTGTAATATTGTATTCATGTGAGTTGAACTAGAATTAGTTGTTTTTGTAAGGTTTGTAAATACAAAATATTGTTTTTACTCATTATGACAGTATACTGTCACATTCATTCTGACAGGTATTTAAACATAACTCCTAAACCAAACATGTTTCATGTCTTAAAACTCCTGTAATATTGTATCTATATGAGTTTTACCAGAATCAGGTATTTTGGTAAGGTTTACAAATACAAAAAATAGGTTTTACTCATAATGACAATATAACTGCCACACTCAACATGACAGTTATTTAAACATAATTCCTAAACCAAACATGATACATGGCTAATAATGCCTGGAGAAATGTATCTTTGTGATTTTTACTAGAAAACAAACATTTTGTAAGGTTTGTAAAGACAAAAGTTACTTTTTTTTACTCAATATGATGGTATAACTGTCATACTAAATATGAAAGTTATATAAACATAATTCCAAAACCAAACTCCTAAACCAAACTTGCAATCTGTCTTAAACTGCCTGTAATATTGAATCTATGTGAGTTTTACCAGAATCAGGTATTTTGGTAAGGTTTACAAATACAAAACTTGAATTTTACTCATAATGACAGTATACTGTAACATTTGATATGACAGCTATTTAAACATAACTCCTACACCAAACATGATAAATGGCCAATAATGCCTGGAGAAATGTATCTTGTGAGTTTTACTGGAAAAAAATAATTTGTAAGGTTTATAAAGACACAAGTTAGTATTTTTTATTTAATATGATGGTATAACTGTCATACTAAATATGAAAGTTATATAAACATAACTCCAAAACCAAAATGCATTGTGTCTAAAAATGCCTGTAATATTGTATCTATGTGAGTTTTACCAGAATCAGGGCTTTTGGTAAGGTTGACAAATACAAAAATTAGGTTTTACTCCTAAAGACAGTAAAACTGCCACATTCAATATGACAATTATTTAAACATAACTCCAAAACCAAACATGCATTATGTCTAAAAATGCCTATAATTTTGTATCCATGTAAGTTTTATTAGAATCAGTTGTTTTTGTAAGGTATACAAATACAAAATATTAGTTTTACTCATAATGACAGTATACTGTCACAACCAATCTGACAAAATGGCTAATAATGCCTTGAGGAATGTATCTTTGTGAGTTTTACTGGAAAACATATTTTGTAAGGTTTGTAAAGACACAAGTTAGTTTTTTTTACACAATTTAACAGTATAGCTGTCATACTATATATGAAAGTTATATAAACACAACACCAAAAACAAATATGCAATCCTTCTAAAAATGCCTGTAATATTGAATATATGTGAGTTTTATCAGAATCCAGTATTTTGGTAAGGTTACAAATATAAAAATTAGGTTTTACTCATAGTGACAGTAAAACTGCCACACTCAATATGACAATTAATTAAACATAACTCCTAAAACACAAATGCAAAAAGACTAATAATGCCTAGAGAAAAGTTTATTTGTGAATTTTACTGGTTTGTAAAGATACACATTAGTTTTTTTTACTCAATATGATGGTAAAACTTTCATACTAAATATGAAAGTTATATAAACATAACTCCAAAACCAAACATGCATTATGTCTAAAAATGCCTGTAATATTGTATCTACGTGATTTTTACCAGAATCAGGTATTTTGGTAAGGTTTACAAATACAAAATGTAGGTTTTACTCACTATGACAGTATACTGTCACATTCAATCTGACAGTTATTTAAATATAATGTAACTCAGAGGTGGGACCAAGTCATTGTTTTGCAAGTCACAAGTAAGTCTCAAGTCTTTTCCCTCAAGTCCGAGTCAAGTCCCGAGTCAAGACAGGCAAGCCCCGAGTCAAGTCCAAAGTCAAGACTGGAAAGTCTCAAGTCAAGTCCTAAGTCCTGCATTTTGAGTTTCGAGTCCTTTCAAGTCCTTTTAACCACAGACTAATATATTAACACAGATTGTGTATGCTTTTCAAACGCTGTATTTATTTATTAAAACAAGTGCATTTTAAATTGCAGGAAACAAAATTGTGCTGACATTGCACTTTATAATAGCACTATTAACCAGTCATTTTAAACATTAACTCATTCCTTTACAGAACAAACACATTGAAAAATAAAGTGCAAATGTACTTATTTGTACAAAAGTGTTAACATTGAAAAAACATGACATATACGTGAACATAACAAAAAAGTTGTACTTTTTATATGTCAGGGCCCTATGCTGCATTGCATCTGCAAAAGACCAAATTAGCCAAGAGTCTGTCAGTCATTTGTGCACGATGGGGGCGTAGTATGATGCCACCATGGCTGAAAACTCGCTCCACTGGAGCACTGGAGGCAGGCACTGCCAAGACTCTCATGGCCACTCGGAACAGTGAAGGAAGAGTCTTCATGTTCAATGCCCAGAACAAAAGCGGGGAGAGAGTTGTTTTGGGTTGGTGCACTACTTGTAAGTGTATCTTGTGTTTTTTATGTTGATTTAATTAAAAAAAGAAAAAAAAAAAATTATTTCTTGTGCGGCCCGATACCAATCGATCCACGGACCAGTACCGGGCCGCGGCCCGGTGGTTGGGGACCACTGAGGTAAACAACCAACAGTATGTCAGAAAGCTAGCTAAAACGGTACACATATTCATAATATAGTATACATTTTAACTGACCTTTATTTGACTATTTTTGTCTTTTTTTAGGTGGCTAAAATACGCGGTGCTGCTGACCGCCGTCTAACGTTACGTGTGATATATTGACTAACGTAACCCTGCTTAAAAAAAATCACTGAACAAAAAGTATGAATAAGGTAGTGAACTGCAACAGATTCCCGTGTTTGCAATAACGTTATAACGTTAGCAGTGAGTTTACAGCCTCTCTGATTTAACTACACAGCAAATAAAAGTCACGTTACTTAGCCAATAAACGTTATCTTACATTCAAAACTTACCGTTCTTTGTGCAACTTCAAATGCCGGACGAAGTTGGAAGTTGTTGCCTCTCCATCAGTAATTTTCGAACCGCATGTGTTGCATACTGCAAACCGTTTTGTGTTGACCACCTCGTAATTTTTATACCCAAACAAAATTATTTTAGGTATCATTTTTTGTTCACTGGCGTGTGGTTTGGACATGTCTTCTTCGTTGGTTGTCCTGCAATTTGATTGGATGAATGCTGTGTGATGAAAACAAAGTAGATCTAATTTGTTTGGCTGTTGTACTGAGAACACACCAGCTGACACACGCAACGTTGATAGACAAGTACACAATGAAAAATACGGAGCGCTCCCGAATAACTTTTTCATCTTTGGGTTTTGGGGAAAGTAGCAAGTCATGTCAAGTCATGTCAATTCAAAAGGCTCAATTCCAAGTGAAGTCACAAGTCATTGATGTTAAAGTCTAAGTCGAGTTGCAAGTCTTTTTACATTTTGTCAAGTCGAGTCTAAAGTCATCAAATTCATGACTCGAGTCTGACTCGAGTCCAAGTCATGTGACTCGAGTCCACACCTCTATTTAACTCCTATACCACACATGCAAAATGGTTAATAATGCCTGGAGAAATGTATCTTTGTGAGTTTTACTGGAAAAAACGAATTTGTAAGGTTTATAAAGACACAAGTTAGTTTTTTTTACTCAATATGATGATATAACTGTCATACTAAAAATGAAAGTTATATAAACATAACTCCAAAACCAATGAATCAATGTTCGTTTTACTAGAATCAGGTATTTTGGTAAGGTTTACAAAAACAAAAATTAGGTTTTACTCATAATTACAGTACAACTGCCACATTCAATATGACAGTTATGTAAACATAACTCCTAAACCACACATGCAAAATGGTTAATAATGCCTGGAGAAATGTATCTTTGTGAGTTTTACTGGAAAAAAAAATATTTTGTAAGGTTTGTAAAAACACAAGCTCGTTTTTTTTTACTCAATATAACTGTCATACTAAATGTGAAAGTTAAATAAACATAATTCCAAAACCAAACTTGCAATCCGTCTAAAAATGCCTGTAATATTGAATCTATGTGAGTTAAACCAGATTCAGATATTTTGGTAAGGTTTACAAAGACAAAACTTTGGTTTTACTCATAATGACAGTATAACTTGTCACATTTGATATGACAGTTCTTTTAACATAACTCTTAAACCACACATGCAAAATGGCTAATAATGCCTGGAAAAATGTATCTTTTTAAGTTTTACTAGAAAAAAAAATTTTTTAAGCTTTGTAAAGACAAACGTTTTTTTTTTTTTACTCAATATGATGCTATAACTGTCATACTGAATATGAAAGTTATATAAACATAATTCCAAAACCAAACTCCTAAACCAAACTTGCAATCTGTCTTAAACTGCCTGTAATATTGAATATTCGTGAGTTTTACCAGAATAAGGTTTTTTTGGTAAGGTTTACAAATACAAAACCTGGTTTTTACTCATAATGACACTGTAAAAGCAACATTTGATATAACAGTTATTTAAACATAACTCCTAAACCACACATGCAAAATGGCTAATAATGCCTGGAGAAATGTATCTTTCTGAGTTTTACTGGGACAAAATAGTATTTTGTAAGGTTTGTAAAGACACAATTTACTTTTTTTTACTCAATATGACAGTATAACTGTCATACTAAATTTGAAAGTTATATAAACATAACTCCAAAACCAAACATGCATTATGTCTAAAATGCCTGTAATATTGTATCCATGTGAGTTTTTGCAAATACAAAATATTAGCTTTACTCACTATGACAGTATACTGTCACATTCAATCTGACAGTTATTTAAACATAACTCATAAACGACACATGCAAAATGGCTAATGAACCTGGAGAAATGTATCTTTGTTAGTTTTACTAGAGTAATGATCTTTTGTAAGGTTTTCAAAGACACAAGTTAGTTTTTTTTACTCAATATGATGGTAAAACTCTTACTTAATTTGAAAGTTATATAAACAAATTTCAAAACAAAACATGCAATCCGTCTAAAAATGCCTGCAATATTGAATATGTGTGAGTTTTACTAGAATCAGGTATTTTGGTAAGGTTTACAAATACAAAAATTAGGTTTTACTCATAATGACAGTATAACTGCCACACTCAATATGACAGTTATTTAAATATAACTCCTAAACCACACATGCAAAATGGCTAATAATGCCTGGAAAATGTATCTTTGTAAGTTTTACTGGAAAAAAATATATTTTGTAAGGTTTGTAAAGACACAAGTTATTTTTTTTTTTTTTACTCAATATGACAGTATAACTGTCATACTAAATGTAAAAGTTATATAAACATAACTCCAAAACCAAACTCGAAAACCAAACATGCAATCCGTTTAAAAATGCCTATAATATTGAATATATGTGAGTTTTATCAGAATCAGGTATTTTGGTAAGGTTTACAATACAAAAATTAGGTTTACTCATAATGACAGTATAACTGCCACACTCAATATGTTAGTTATTTGAACATAACTCCTAAAATACACATGCAAATGACTAATAATGCGTGGATAAATGTATCTTTGTGATTTTTACTTGAAAAATATATTTTGTAAGGTTTGTAAAGATACCTTTTTTTTTTTAACTCAATATGATGGTATAACTGTCATACTAAATATGAAAGTTATATAAACATAACTTCAAAACGCAGTGACGTGCAGTCACTAGAGGCAGGTGAGGCGAGGCCTCACCTGCCATCATGGAAAGAAATGTTCAAAATGACAGTTATTTAAACATAACTCCTAAACCACACATGCTAAATGGCTAATAATGCCTGGAGAAATGTACCTTTGTGAGTTTAAATGGGGAAAAAAATATTTTTTAAGGTTTGTAAAGACACAAGTTATTTTTTTTTACTCCATATGACAGTATAACTGTCATACTAAATGTAAAAGTTATATAAACATAACTCCAAAACCAAACATGCATTATGTCTAAAATGCCTAAAATATTGTATCCATGTGAGTTTTAGTAGAATCAGTTGTTTTTGTAAGGTTTGCAAATACAAAATTTTGGTTTTACTCACTATGACAGTATACTGTCACATTCAATCTGACTGTTATTTAAACATATATTCTAAACCACAGATGCAAAATGGCTAATAATGCCTGGAGAAATGTATTTTTGTGAGTTTTATTGGAAAACAAATATTTTGTAAGGTTTATAAAGACACAAGTTAGTTGTTTTTTTTACTCAATATGATGGTATAACTGTCTTACTAAATTTGAAAGTTATATAAACATAACTCCAAAACCAAACATGCAATCCGTCTAAAAATGCCTGCAATATTGAATCTATGTGAGTTTTACTAGAATCAGGTTTTTTGTCAAGGTTTACAAATACAAAAATTAAGTTTTACTCATAATGACAGTATAACTGCCACACGCGATATGACAGTTATTTAAATATAACTCCTAATCCTCACATGCAAAATGGCTAATAATGCCTGGAAAAATGTATCTTTGTGAGTTTTACTGGAAAAAAAAATTGTAAGGTTTGTAAAGACACAAGTTAATTTTTTTTTACTCAATATGACAGTATAACTGTCATACTAAATGTAAAAGTTATATAATTATAACTCCAAAACCAAACATGCATTAGGTTAAAAATGCCTGTAATATTGTATCCATACGAGTTTTACTAGAATCAGTTGTTTTTGTAAGGTTTGCAAATACAAAATATATTGGTTTTACTCACTATGACAGTATACTGTTGCATTCAATCTGACTGTTATTTAAACATAACTCCTAAACCAACGCATGCAAATTGGTTGATAATGCCTGGAGAAATGTATCTTTGTGAGTTTTACAGGAAACAAATATTTTGTAAGGTTTGCAAGGACACAAATTAGTTTTTTTAGTCAATATTATTATATAACTGTCATACTAAATATGAAAGTTATATAAACATAACTCCAAAACCAAACATGCCTTATGTCTAAAAATGCCTGCAATTTTGAATCCATGTGAGTTTTACTAGAATCCGGTATTTTGGTAAGGTTTACAAATACAAAAAATGGGTTTTACTCAAAATGACAGTACAACTGCCATATTCAAAATAACAGTTATTCAAACATAACTCCTAAACAAAATATGCTAAATGGCTAATAATGCCTGGAGAAATGAATCTTTGTGCGTTTTACTGGATGAAAAAAAATATTTTGTAAGGTTTGTAAAGACCTACGTTAGTTTTTTTTACTTAATATGACAGTATAACTTTCTATTAAATATGAAAGTTAAATAAACATAACTCCAAAACCAAACTTGCAATCCGTCTAAAAATGCCTGCAATATTGAATCTATGTGAGTTTTACCAGAATCAGGTATTTTGATAAGGTTTTTAATTACAAAAATTGGGTTTTCCTCATAATGACAATATAACTGCCATATTCAAAATAACAGTTATTTAAACATAACTCCTAAACCAAACATGCTAAATGGCTAATAATGCCTGAAGAAATGTATCTTTGTGAGTTTTACTAGAAAAAAATATTTTGTAAAGTTTATAAAGACAAAAGTTGTTTTTTTTTACTCAATATGACAGTATAACTGTCATATCAAATATGAACGTTATATAAACATAATTCCAAAACCAAACTCCTAAAGCAAACTTGCAATCTGTCTTAAATACCAGAATATTTTGGCTCCAGCGCCCCCCGCGACCCCAAAGGGAATAAGCGGTAGAAAATGGATGGGTTTGTAAAGACACAAGTTATTTTTTTTTTTACTCAATATAACAGTATAACTGTCATACTAAATGTAAAAAAATTATAAACATAACTCCAAAACCAAACATGCATTATGTCTAAAAATGCTTGTAATAATGTATTCATGTGAGTTTAACTAGAATGAGTTGTTTTTGTAATGTTTGCAAATACAAAATATTGGTTTTACTCATTATGACAGTATACTGTCACATTCAATCTGACAGTTATTTAAACATAACTCCTAAACCAAATATGTTTTATGTCTAAAAATTCCTGTAATATTGTATCTATATGAGTTTTACTAGAATCAGGTATTTTGGTAAGGTTTAAAAATACAAAAAATAGGTTTTACTCATAATGACAATATGACTGCCACACTCAACATGACAGTTATTTAAACATAATTCCTAAACCAAACATTATATATGGCTAATATTGCCTGGATAAATGTATCTTTGTGATTTTTACTAGAACAGAAATATTTTGTAAGGTTTGTGTTGACAAAAGTTAGTTTTTTTTACTCAATATGATGGTATAACTGTCATACTAAATATGAAAGTTATATAAACATAATTCCAAAACCAAACTCCTAAACCAAACTTGCAATCTGTCTTAAACTGCCTGTAATATTGAATCTATGTGAGTTTTACCAGAATCAGGTATTTTGGTAAGGTTTACAAATACAAAACTTGAATTTTGCTCATAATGCAGTATACTGCAACATTTGATATGACAGTTATTTAAAATAACTCCTACACCATACATGATAAATGGCTAATAATGCCTGGAGAAATGTATCTTGTGAGTTTTACTGGAAAAAAAAATAATTTGTATGGTTTATAAAGACACAAGTTAGTTTTTTTTATTTAATATGATGGTATAACTGTCATACTAAATATGAAAGTTATATAAACATAACTCCAAAACCAAAATGCAATATGTCTAAAAATGCCTGTAATATTGTATCTATGTGAGTTTTACCAGAATCAGGAATTTTGGTAAGGTTGACAAATACAAAAAATAGGTTTTACTCCTAAAGACAGTATAACTGCCACATTCAATATGACAATTATTTAAACATAACTCCAAAACCAAACATGCATTATGTCTAAAAATGCCTATAATTTTGGATCCATGTAAGTTTTAGTAGAATCAGTTGTTTTTGTATGGTTTACAAATACAAAATATTAGTTTTACTCATAATGACAGTATACTGTCACAATCAATCTGACAAAATGGCTAATAATGCCTTGAGGAATGTATCTTTGTGAGTTTTACTGGAAAACATATTTTGTAAGGTTTGTAAAGACACAAGTTAGTTTTTTTTACACAATTTAACAGTAAAGCTGTCATACTATATATGGAAGTTATATAAACACAACACCAAAAACAAATATGCAATCCGTCTAAAAATGCCTGTAATATTGAATATATGTGAGTTTTATCAGAATCAGGTATTTTGGTAAGGTTTACAAATACAAAAATTATGTTTTACTCATAGTGACAGTATAACTGCCACACTCAATATGACAGGTAATTAAACATAACTCCTAAAACACAAATGCAAAATGACTAATAATGCCTAGAGAAAGGTATATTTATGAATTTTCCTGGAAAACAATATTTTGTAAGATACAAATTACTTTTTTTTACTCAATATGATGGTAAAACTTTCATACTAAATATGAAAGTTATATAAACATAACTCCTAAACCAAACATGCTAACTGGCTAATGATGCCTAGGGAAATGTATCTTTGTGAGTTTTACTGTAAACAAATATTTTGTAAGGTTTGTAAGGACACCAATTATTTTTTTTACTCAAAATGATTGTATAACTGTCATACTAAATATGAAAGTTATATAAACATAACTCCAAAACCAAATATGCCTTATGTCTAAAAATGCTTGATGTTTGAATCTATGTGAGTTTTACTAGAAACAGGTATTTTGGTAAGGTTTACAAACACAAAAATTAGGTTTACTCATAGTATAACTGCCACGTTCAAAATGACAGTTATTTAAACATAACTCCTCAACAAAACATGCTAAATGGCTAGTTATGCCTGGAGAAAGGTATCTTTGTGAGTTTTACTAGAAAAAAAAATAATTTTGTAAGGTTTGTAAAGACAAAAGTTAGTTTTTTTTTACTCAATTTGACAGTATAACTGTCATACTAAATGTTAAAAATATATAAACCTAACTCCAAAACCAAACATGCATTATATCTAAAAATGCTTGTAACATTGCATCCATGTGAGTTTTAATAGAATCAGTTGTTTTTGTAAGGTTTGCAAATACAAAATATTGGTTTTACTCACTGCCACATTCAATCTGACAGTTATTTAAATATAACTCCCAAACCACACGTACGAAATGACTATTAATGCCTGGAGAAATGTATCTTTGTGAGTTTTACTGGAAAACAAAACATTTTGTAAGGTTTGTAAATACACAAGTTAGGTTTTTTTTTACTCCATATGACAGTATAACTGTCATACTAAGTGTAAAAGTTATATAAACATAACTCCAAAACCAAACATGCATTATGTCTTAAAATGCCTGCAATATTGAATCTATGTGAGTTTTACCAGAATCAGGTATTTTGATAAGGTTTTTAATTACAAAAATTGGGTTTTCCTCATAATGACAATATAACTGCCATATTCAAAATAACAGTTATTTAAACATAACTCCTAAACCAAACATGCTAAATGGCTAATAATGCCTGAAGAAATGTATCTTTGTGAGTTTTACTAGAAAAAAATATTTTGTAAAGTTTATAAAGACAAAAGTTGGTTTTTTTTACTCAATATGACAGTATAACTGTCATATCAAATATGAACGTTATATAAACATAATTCCAAAACCAAACTCCTAAAGCAAACTTGCAATCTGTCTTAAATACCAGAATATTTTGGCTCCAGCGCCCCCCGCGACCCCAAAGGGAATAAGCGGTAGAAAATGGATGGGTTTGTAAAGACACAAGTTATTTTATTTTTTACTCAATATAACAGTATAACTGTCATACTAAATGTAAAAAAATTATAAACATAACTCCAAAACCAAACATGCATTATGTCTAAAAATGCTTGTAATAATGTATTCATGTGAGTTTAACTAGAATGAGTTGTTTTTGTAATGTTTGCAAATACAAAATATTGGTTTTACTCATTATGACAGTATACTGTCACATTCAATCTGACAGTTATTTAAACATAACTCCTAAACCAAATATGTTTTATGTCTAAAAATTCCTGTAATATTGTATCTATATGAGTTTTACTAGAATCAGGTATTTTGGTAAGGTTTAAAAATACAAAAAATAGGTTTTACTCATAATGACAATATGACTGCCACACTCAACATGACAGTTATTTAAACATAATTCCTAAACCAAACATTATATATGGCTAATATTGCCTGGATAAATGTATCTTTGTGATTTTTACTAGAACAAAAATATTTTGTAAGGTTTGTATTGACAAAAGTTAGTTTTTTTTACTCAATATGATGGTATAACTGTCATACTAAATATGAAAGTTATATAAACATAATTCCAAAACCAAACTCCTAAACCAAACTTGCAATCTGTCTTAAACTGCCTGTAATATTGAATCTATGTGAGTTTTACCAGAATCAGGTATTTTGGTAAGGTTTACAAATACAAAACTTGAATTTTGCTCATAATGACAGTATACTGCAACATTTGATATGACAGTTATTTAAAATAACTCCTACACCATACATGATAAATGGCTAATAATGCCTGGAGAAATGTATCTTGTGAGTTTTACTGGAAAAAAAAATAATTTGTATGGTTTATAAAGACACAAGTTAGTTTTTTTTATTTAATATGATGGTATAACTGTCATACTAAATATGAAAGTTATATAAACATAACTCCAAAACCAAAATGCAATATGTCTAAAAATGCCTGTAATATTGTATCTATGTGAGTTTTACCAGAATCAGGAATTTTGGTAAGGTTGACAAATACAAAAAATAGGTTTTACTCCTAAAGACAGTTTAACTGCCACATTCAATATGACAATTATTTAAACATAACTCCAAAACCAAACATGCATTATGTCTAAAAATGCCTATAATTTTGGATCCATGTAAGTTTTAGTAGAATCAGTTGTTTTTGTATGGTTTACAAATACAAAATATTAGTTTTACTCATAATGACAGTATACTGTCACAATCAATCTGACAAAATGGCTAATAATGCCTTGAGGAATGTATCTTTGTGAGTTTTACTGGAAAACATATTTTGTAAGGTTTGTAAAGACACAAGTTAGTTTTTTTTACACAATTTAACAGTAAAGCTGTCATACTATATATGGAAGTTATATAAACACAACACCAAAAACAAATATGCAATCCGTCTAAAAATGCCTGTAATATTGAATATATGTGAGTTTTATCAGAATCAGGTATTTTGGTAAGGATTACAAATACAAAAATTATGTTTTACTCATAGTGACAGTATAACTGCCACACTCAATATGACAGGTAATTAAACATAACTCCTAAAACACAAATGCAATAAATTATAATGATAATGATAAATGGGTTGTACTTGTGTAGAACTTTTCTACCTTCAAAGTACTCAAAGCGCTTTGACACTACTTCCACATTTACCCATTCACACACACATTCACACACTGATGGAGGGAGCTGCCATGCAAGGCGCTAACCAGCACCCATCAGGAGCAAGGGTGAAGTGTCTTGCTCAGGACACAACGGACATGACAAGGTTGGTACTAGGTGGGGATTGAACCAGGGACTCTTGGGTTGCGCACGGCCACTCTTCCACTGCGCCACGCCGTCCCTTGATTATGTCTAAAAATGCCTGTAATATTGTATCTATGTGATTTTTACCAGAATCAGGTATTTTGGTTAGGTTAACAAATACAAAATCTAGGTTTTACTCACTATGACAGTATACTGTCACATTCAATCTGACAGTTATTTAAACATACTGTTACTCCTAAACCACAAATGCAAAATGGCTAATAATGCCTGGAGAAATGTATCTTTTTTGAGTTTTCCTTGAAAAAAAAAATATTTTGTAAGGTTTTTTAAGACACAAGTTAGTTTTTTTTACTTAATATGACAGTATAACTGTCATACTAAATATGAAAGTTAAATAAATATATATCTCCAAAACTAAACTTGCAATACGTCTAAAAATGCCTGTAATATTGAATCTATGTGAATTTTACCAGAATTAGGTATTTTGGTAAGGATTACAAATACAAAAATTGGGTTTTACTCATAATGACAGTATAACTGCCATATTCAAAATAACAGTTATTTAAACATAACTCCTAAACCAAACATGCTAATTGGCTAATAATGCCTGTAGAAATGTATATAAAAATAACTCCAAAACCAAACATGCATTATGTCTAAAAATGCCTGTAGTATTGTATCTATGTGAGTTTTGCCAGAATCAGGTATCTTGGTAAGGTTTACATATACACAAATTTGGTTTTACTCATAATGACAGTATAACTGCCACATTTAATATGACAAATATGTAAACATAACTCCTATACCACACATGCAAAATGGTTAATAATGCCTGGATGAACGTAACTTTGTGAGTTTTACTGGAAAAACGAATTTGTAAGGTTTATAAAGACACAAGTTAGTTTTTTTTACTCAAAATGATGATATAACTGTTATACTAAAAGTGAAAATTATATAAACATAACTCCAAAACCAATAAATATATGTTCGTTTTACTAGAATCAGGTATTTTGGTAAGGTTTAAAAAACTAAAAATTTGGTTTTACTCATAATGACAGTATAACTGCCACATTCAATATATGTAAACATAACTCCTAAACCACACATGCAAAATGGTTAATAATGCCTGGAGAAATGTATCTTTGTGAGTTTTACTGGGGAAAAAAAATTTTTTTTTAAGGTTTTTAAAAACAAAAGCTCGTTTTTTTTTTACTCAATATGACAGCATAACTGTCATACTAAATATGAAAGTTAAATAAACATAACTCCAAAACCAAACTTGCAATCCGTCTAAAAATGCCTGTAATATTGAATCTATGTGAGTTTAACCAGAATCAGATATTTTGGTAAGGTTTACAAATACAAAACTTTGGTTTTACTCATAATGACAGAATATCTGCAACATTTGATATGACAGTTATTTTAACATAACTCTTAAACCACACATGCAAAATGGCTAATATTGCCTGGAAAAATGTATCTTTGTAAGTTTTACGAGAAAAAAATATTTTGTAAGTTTGTAAAGACAAAAGTTTTTGTTTTTTTACTCAATATGATGCTATAACTGTCATACTGAATATGAAAGTTATATAAACATAATTCCAAAACCAAACTCCTAAACCAAACTTGCAATCTGTCTTAAACTGCCTGTAATATTGAATATATGTGAGTTTTACCAGAATAAGGTATTTTGGTAAGGTTTACAAATACAAAACCTGGGTTTTACTCATAATGACAGTATAACTGCATTATTTGATATAACAGTTATTTAAACATAACTTCTAAACCACACATGCAAAATGGCTAATAATGCCTGGAGAAATGTATCTGTCTGAGTTTTACTGGGAAAAAAAGTATTTTGTAAGGTTTGTAAAGACACAAGTTACTTTTTTTTTACTCAATATGACAGTATAACTGTCAAACTAAATTCGAAAGTTATATAAACATAACTCCAAAACCAAACATGCATTAAGTCTTAAAATGCCTGTAATATTGCATCCATGTGAGTTTTTGCAAATACAAAACATTAGCTTTACTCACTATGACAGTATACTGTCACATTCAATCTGACAGTTATTTAAACATAACTCATAAACGACACATGCAAAATGGCTAATAAACCTGGAGAAATCTGTCTTTGTTAGTTTTACTAGAGTAATGATCTTTTGTAAGGTTTTCAAGGACACAAGTTAGTTTTTTTTACTCAATATGATGGTAAAACTCTCTTACTAAATTTGAAAGTTATATAAACACAACTTCAAAACCAAACATGCAATCCGTCTAAAAATGCCTGTAATATTGAATATATGTGAGTTTTACTAGAATCAGGTATGTTGTTAAGGTTTACAAATACAAAAATTAGGTTTTACTCATAATGACAGTATAACTGCCACACTCAATATGACAGTTATTTAAATATAACTCCTAAACCGCAAATGCATAATGGCTAATAATGCCTGGAAAATGTATCTTTGTGAGTTTTACTGGGAAACATTTTTTTTTTGTAAGGTAACAAGTTATTTCTTTTTACTCAATATGACAGTATAACTGTCATACTAAATGTAAAAGTTATATTAACATAACTCCAAAACCAAACTCGAAAACCAAACATGCAATCTGTTTAAAAATGCCTATAATATTGAATATATGTGAGTTGTATCCAAATCAGGTATTTTGGTAAGATTTACAATACAAAAATTAGGTTTACTCATAATGACAGTATAACTGCCACGCTCAATATGTTAGTTATTTGAACATAACTCCTAAAATACACATGCAAAATGACTAATAATGCGTGGATAAATGTATCTTTGTGATTTTTACTTGAAAAATATATTTTGTAAGGTTTGTAAAGATACCATTTTTTAAAAATTCAATATGATGGTATAACTGTCATACTAAATATGAAAGTTATATAAACATAATTCCAAAACCCAGTGACGTGCAGTCACTAGAGGCAGGTGAGGCGGGGCATGGAAAGAAAAAAAATGTAAAAAGAAAAAAAAAAAAATTAAATAGTTATATGTATCCAGTGATTATACTATAAAGTTATTTTCCATTTACTTCACCAGTTTTAGATTATTTTTATTCAAAATCGCTGAATTTTCACATTTGCCGTTCAAATACTGAGAAGAGACGGTACGCGGTGAACAGCAGCCAGTTGAGGCACGTCACTCAGTGCCTCAACATGGATTCCGGACTCGGCTAACTGCTGGCCTGCTGTGCAGTGAGACTGTATTGCTATATGAATTATATAATACAATTCCATAGTTTACTTAGCTGAGGTATATAATGTACAGTGTATTTTGTCAACAACTGTATGTGTGTAACGTATTTCTTGTGCTGAGCGATCATAAAACGGCTGCAAAAGACGCACTGGCTGAGGCTCCAGTAATCTCGCCTCCTGCACCCCCGCCGTAGAATTGTTGTATCAACTAAAGCCCACACTTAAACTTTCCACGTGCAAGATTGAATCTATTTAAAAAAGTTATTTCATAAGAAGCCAAAAAGTGCAAAAACAATAATGCTCGTGTTGGAGGAGTTGTGAATGACTGCAGGGCCACAACATTAGGTACACCTGCAGACTGCAGGTGTATCTAATTCACAACTCCTCCAACTTGAACATTATTGTTTTTGCACTTTTTGGCTTCTTATTAAATAACTTTTGTAACCTATTTTAATGGGCTTTCCTCTTTGTGATGTTAAGTTCCTGTTATGCGTTGTTATACAGTATATGCCTTGAGCTCTTATTTTGAAGGCGCTAAGAGCGGAAGTGATGACACGTTGCGGAGGTTTTTGAAAGAAGGTAAATAAAGTTGTCCTCGTGTAAACTGGAGCCTCCGTGTTTGTTATTTTGTAGTTTCATACAGTATAGGCGACATTTATAAACCCTCGGTTACACTTTTTAAAATAGATTCAATCTTACACGTGGAAAGTTTAAGTGAGGGCTTTAGTTGCGGCGCATGGACTTAATTTATAAGTAAAGGTAAGACCATAATAACGTTTTTTAGTGTTTGCAAGCCTTAAAAAAAGCATATGTTTCGAGTAAAATTTACAAGGTTGCATTGTTTTAGGCTTTATTAGACTAGTTACATGTGTTTTTAGGAAGTTATGTTTAAATAACTGTCAAATTGAAAGTAGAAGTTATACTGTCAATATGAGAAAAACCCAATTTTTGTATTTGTAAACCATACCAAATTACTTGATTCTGGTAAAAGTCACATAGATACAATATTACAGCCATTTTTCGACATAATGCATGTTCAGTTTTGGAGTTATGTTTATATAATATTCATATTTGGTATAACAGTTTTACTGTCATATTGAATTAAAAAAAACTAACTTGGGTCATTGCAAAACTTACAAAAGATACATTTTCTAGTGAAACTAACAAAGATACATGTATTCAGGCATTATTAGACATGTTGCATGTTTGGTGTAGGAATTATGTTGAAAAAAATTTTTATTGCTTATTTCGCATTATTTCAGGATTTTAAGAACATTACTGTCATAATGAGTAAAAAACTACTTTTTGTGTTTGCAAGCCTTAAAATAGCATATGTTTCGACTAAAACTCTGCATTGTTTTAGGCTTTAATAGCCTATTTGCATGGGTGGTTGGGAAGTTATGTTTAAATAACTGTCAAATTAAATGTAGCAGTATCTGTCTATATGACTAAACCCTAATTTTTGTAATTGTAAACCTTACCAAATTACCGGATTCTTGTAAAACTCACATAGATATAATATTTTAGGCATTTTTAGACATAAGGCATGTTCAGTCTTGGAGTTATGTTTATATAACTTTCATATTTGGTATGACAGTTATACTGTCATATTGAATTTAAAAAACTAATTTGCGTCTTTGCAAAACTTACAAAAGATAATTTTTCTAGTAAAACCAACAAAGATACATGTCTTTAGGCATTATTAGACATGTTGCATGTTTGGTGTAGGAATTATGTTGAAAAAAATTTGTATTGCTTATTTCGCATTATCTCAGGATTTTAAGAACATTACTGTCATATTGAGTAAAACACTACTTTTTGTGTTTGCAAGCCTTAAAATAGCATATGTTTTAAGTAAAACTCACAAGGATGCAGTGTTTAGGCTTTATTAGCTGTGGCGAAGTTGGTAGAGTGGCCGTGCCAGCATTGGAGGGTTGATGGTTACAGGGGTTCAATCCCCACCTTCTACCATCGTTGTCATGTCCGTTGTGTCCTTGGGCAAGACACTTCAACCATTGCTACTGATGGCTGCTGTTTAGCACCTTGCATGACAGCTCCTGTCATCAGTGTGTGAATGTGTGTGTGAATGGATGAATGGAACTACTGTCAAAGCGCTTTGAGTACCTTGAAGGTAGAATAGCGCTATACATCCATCCATCCATCCATTTTCTACCGCTTATTCCCTTTTGGGGTCTCGGGGGGCGCTGGAGCCTATCTCAGCTTCACAATTATAACCCATTTATTTGCTTGTGTGGTTAGGAAGTTATGTTTAAATAACTGTCAAATTGAATGTAGCAGATATACTGTCATTATGAGAAAAACCCAAATTTTGTATTTGTAAACCTTACCAAATTACCTGATTCTGGTAAAACTCAACTAGATACAATATTTTAGGCATTTTTAGACATAATGCATGTTCATTTTTGGAGTTATAACTTTTACATTTAGTTTGACAGTTATAGTGTCATATTCAATTAAAAAAACTAACTTGCGTCGTTGTAAAACTTACAAAAGATACATTTTCTAGTAAAACTAACAAAAGATACACGTCTCCAGGCATTATTAGACATGTTGCATGTTTGGTGTAGGAATTATGTTGAAAAACATTTGTATTGCTTTTTTCGCCTTATCTCAGTATTTTAAGAACATTACTGGCATATTGAGTAAAAAACTACTATGACGGTATACTGCCATATTCAAAATAACAGTTATTTAAACATAACTCCTAAACCAAATATGCTAAATGGCTAATAATGCCTGGAGAAATGAATCTTTGTGAGTTTTACTAGAAAAAAATATTTTGTAAGGTTTGTAAAGACAAAAGTTGTTTTTTTTTACTCAATATGATGGTATAACTGTCATACTAATTATGAAAGTTATATAAACATTATTCCAAAACCAAACTCCTAAATAAACTTGCAATCCGTCTTAAACTGCCTGTAATACTGAATATATGTGAGTTTTACCATAATCAGGTATTTTGGTAAGGTTTACAAATACAATACTTGGGTTTTACTCATAATGACAGTATAACTGCAACATTAGATATGACAGTTATTTAAACATGACTCCTAAACCAAACCTGATACATGACTAATAATGCCTGGAGAAATGTATCTTTGTGAGTTTTACTGGAAAAAAAAACATTTTGTAAGGTTTGTAAAGACACAAGTTAGGTTGTTTTATTCAATATATTTGTATAACTGTCATAATAAATGTAAAAATTATATAAACATAACTCCAAAACCAAACATCCAAGCCGTCTAAAAATGCCTGTAATATTGAATCTATGTGAGTTTTACTAGAATTACGTAGATTGTTAAGGTTTACAAATACAAAAAATAGGTTTTACTCACTATGGCAGTATACTGTCACATTTGATGACTAATAATGCCTGGAGAAATGTATCTTTGTAAGTTTTACTGGAAAAAAAAATAGTTTGTAAGGTTTGTAAAGACACAATTTAGTTTTTTTTTACTCAATATGACCGTATAACTGTCGTATTAAATATGAAAGTTAAATAAACATAACTCCAAAACCAAACTTGCAATACGTCTAAAATGCCTGTAATATTGAATCTATGTGAGTTTTACCAGAATCAGGTATTTTGGTAAGGTTTACAAATACAAAAATTTGGTTTTACTCATAATGACAGTATAACTGCCATATTCAAAAAAACTGTTATTTAAACATAACTCCTAAACCAAATATACTAAATGGCTAATAATGCCTGGAGAAATGTATCTTTGTGAGTTTAACTGGTAAAAAAATATTTTTAAGGTTAATAAAGACACAAGTTAGTTTTTTTTTACTTAATATGATGGCTTAACTGTCATACTAAATAAGAAAGTTATATAAACATAACTCCAAAACCAAACATGCATTATGTCTAAAAATGCCTGTAATATTGTATCTATGTGAGTTTTACCAGAATCAGGTATTTTGGTAAGGTTTACAAATACAAAATCTAGGTTTTACTCACTATGACAGTATACTGTCACATTCAATCTGACAGTTATTTAAACATACTGTATCTCCTAAACCACACATTTAATTTTGTAAGGTTTGTCAAGACACAAGTTATTTTTTTTTACTCAATATGACAGTATAACTGTCATACTAAATGTAAAAGTTATATAATTATAACTCCAAAACCAAACATGCATTGTGTCTAAAAATGCCTGTAATATTGTATCCATGCGAGTTTTACTAGAATCAGTTGTTTTTGTAAGGTTTGCAGATACAAAATATTGGTTTTACTCACTATGACAGTATACTGTTACATTCAATCTGACAGTTATTTAAACATATCTCCTAAACCAACGCATGCAAATTGGTTGATAATGCCTGGAGAAATGTATCCTTGTGAGTTTTACAGGAAACAAATATTTTGTAAGGTTTGTAAGGACACAAATTAGTTTTTTTTACTCAATATTATTGTATAACTGTCATACTAAATATGAAAGTTATAAAAACATAACTCCAAAACCAAAAATGCCTTATGTCTAAAAATGCCTGCAATTTTGAATCCATGTGAGTTTTAATAGAATCGGGTATGTTGGTAAGGTTTACAAATACAAAAATTGGGTTTTACTCATAATATAACTGCCATATTCAAAATAACAGTTATTTAAACATAACTCCTAAACCAAACATGCTAAATGGCTAATAATGTCTGGAGAAATGTATCTTTGTGAGTTTTACTAGAAAAAAAATATTTTGTAAGGTTTGTAAAGACAAACGTTAGTTTTTTTTTACTCAATATGATGGTATAACTGTCATACCAAATATGAAAGTTATATAAACATAATTCCAAAACCAAACTCCTAAACTAAACTTGCAATCTGTCTTAAACTGCCTGTAATATAATCTATGTAAATTTTACCAGAATATTTTGGCTCCAGCGCCCCCCCGCGACCCCAAAGGGAATAAGCGGTAGGAAATGGATGGATGGATGGGTTTGTAAAGACACAAGTTAGTTTTTTTTTACTCAATATGACAGTATAACTGTCATACTAAATGTAAAAAAATTATAAACATAACTCCAAAACCAAACATGCATTATGCTAAAAAAGCCTGTAATATAGTATTTATGTGAGTTTAACAAGAATTAATCAGTTGTTTTTGTAAGGTTTGTAAATACAAAATATTGGTTTTACTCATTATGACAGTATACTGTTGCATTCAATCTGACAGTTATTTAAACATAACTCCTAAACCAAAAATGTTTTATGTCTAAAAATTCCTGTAATATTGTATCTATATGAGTTTTACCAGAATCAGGTATTTTGGTAAGGTTTACAAATACAAAAAATAGGTTTTACTCATAATGACAATATAACTGCCACACTCAACATGACAGTTATTGAAACATAATTCCTAAACCAAACATGATACATGGCTAATAATGCCTGGAGAAATGTATCTTTGTGATTTTTACTAGAAAAAAAATATTTTGTAAGGTTTATAAAGACAAAAGTTAGTTTTTTTTACTCAATATGATGGTATAACTGTCATACTAGCTATGAAAGTTATATAAACATAATTCCCAAACCAAACTCCTAAACCAAACTTGCAATCTGTCTTAAACTGCCTGTAATATTGAATCTATGTGAGTTTTACCAGAATCAGGTATTTTGGTAAGGTTTACAAATACAAAACTTGAATTTTACTCATAATGACAGTATACTGCAACATTTGATATGACAGTTATTTAAACATAACTCCTACACCAAACATGATAAATGGCTAATGCCTGGAGAAATGTATCTTGTGAGTTTTACTGGAAAAAAATAATTTGTAAGGTTTATAAAGACACATGTTAGTTTTTTTAATTTAATATGATGGTATAACTGTCATACTAAATATGAAAGTTATATAAACATAACTCCAAAGCCAAAATGCATTATGTCTAAAAATGCCTGTAATATTGTATCTATGTGAGTTTTACCAGAATCAGGTATTTTGGTAATGTTGACAAATACAAAAATTAGGTTTTACTCATAATGACAGTATAACTGCCACATTCAATATGACAATTATTTAAACATAACTCCAAAACCAAACATGCATTATGTCTAAAAATGCCTATAATTTTGTATCCATGTAAGTTTTACTAGAATCAGTTGTTTTTGTAAGGTTTACAAATACGCAATATTAGTTTTACTCATAATGACAGTCTACTGTCACAATCAATCTGACAAAATGGCTAATAATGCCTGGAGGAATGTATCTTTGTGAATTTTACTGGAAAAAGTATTTTTGTAAGGTTTATAAAGACAAAAGTTAGTTTTTTTTACTCAATATGATGGTATAACTGTCATACTAAATATAAAAGTTATATAAACATAATTCCAAAACCAAACTCCTAAACCAAACTTGCAATCCGTCTTAAACTGCCTGTAATATTGAATCTATGTGAGTTATATCAGAATCAGGTATTTTGGTAAGGTTTACAAATACAAAAATTAGGTTTTACTCATAGTGACAGTATAACTGCCACACTCAATATGACAGTTATTTAAACATAACTCTTAAAACACAAATGCAAAATGACTAATACTGTCTAGAGAAATGTATATTTTTAAATTTTACTGGAAAACAATATTTTGTAAGGTTTGTAAAGATACAAATTGGGTTTTTTTTACTCAATATGATGGTATAACCGTCATACTAAATATGAAAGTTATATAAACATAACGCCAAAACCAAACATACTTTATGTCTAAAAAAAATCCTGTAATATTGTATCTATGTGGGTTTTACCAGAATCAGGTATTTTGGTAAGGTTTACAAATACAAAAAATAGGTTTTAATCATAATGACAATATAACTGCCACACTCAACATGACAGTTATTGAAACATAATTCCTAAACCAAACATGAGACATGGCTAATAATGCCTGGAGAAATGTATCTTTGTGATTTTTACTAGAAAAAAAATATTTTGTAAGGTTTATAAAGACAAAAGTTAGTTTTTTTTACTCAATATGATGGTATAACTGTCATACTAACTATGAAAGTTATATAAACATAATTCCCAAACCAAACTCCTAAACCAAACTTGCAATCTGTCTTAAACTGCCTGTAATATTGAATCTATGTGAGTTTTACCAGAATCAGGTATTTTGGTAAGGTTTACAAATACAAAACTTGAATTTTACTCATAATGACAGTATACTGCAACATTTGATATGACAGTTATTTAAACATAACTCCTACACCAAACATGATAAATGGCTAATGCCTGGAGAAATGTATCTTGTGAGTTTTACTGGAAAAAAATAATTTGTAAGGTTTATAAAGACACATGTTAGTTTTTTTAATTTAATATGATGGTATAACTGTCATACTAAATATGAAAGTTATATAAACATAACTCCAAAGCCAAAATGCATTATGTCTAAAAATGCCTGTAATATTGTATCTATGTGAGTTTTACCAGAATCAGGTATTTTGGTAATGTTGACAAATACAAAAATTAGGTTTTACTCATAATGACAGTATAACTGCCACATTCAATATGACAATTATTTAAACATAACTCCAAAACCAAACATGCATTATGTCTAAAAATGCCTATAATTTTGTATCCATGTAAGTTTTACTAGAATCCGTTGTTTTTGTAAGGTTTACAAATACACAATATTAGTTTTACTCATAATGACAGTCTACTGTCACAATCAATCTGACAAAATGGCTAATAATGCCTGGAGGAATGTATCTTTGTGAATTTTACTGGAAAAAGTATTTTTGTAAGGTTTATAAAGACAAAAGTTAGTTTTTTTTACTCAATATGATGGTATAACTGTCATACTAAATATGAAAGTTATATAAACATAATTCCAAAACCAAACTCCTAAACCAAACTTGCAATCTGTCTTAAACTGCCTGTAATATTGAATCTATGTGAGTTATATCAGAATCAGGTATTTTGGTAAGGTTTACAAATACAAAAATTAGGTTTTACTCATAGTGACAGTATAACTGCCACACTCAATATGACAGTTATTTAAACATAACTCTTAAAACACAAATGCAAAATGACAAATACTGTCTAGAGAAATGTATATTTTTAAATTTTACTGGAAAACAATATTTTGTAAGGTTTGTAAAGATACAAATTGTTTTTTTTTTACTCAATATGATGGTATAACCGTCATACTAAATATGAAAGTTATATAAACATAACGCCAAAATCAAACATACTTTATGTCTAAAAAAAATCCTGTAATTTTGTATCTATGTGGGTTTTACCAGAATCAGGTATTTTGGTAAGGTTTACAATTACAAAAAATAGGTTTTAATCATAATGACAGTATAACTGCCACCCTCAATATGACAGTTATTTAAACATAACTCTTAAACCAAACATGATAAATGGCTAATAATGCCTGGGGAAATGTATCTTTGTGAGTTTAACTGGAAAAAAATATTTCGTAAGGTTTGTAAAGACACAAGTTAGTTTTTTGTACTCATAATGACAGTATAACTGCCACATTCAAAAAGACAGTTAAATAAACAGAACACCAAAACCAAACATGCATTATGTCTAAAAATGCCTGTAATATTAAATCTATGTGAGTTTGAGCAGAATCAGGTATTTTGGTAAGGTTTTCAAATACAAAGAGTAGGTTTTACTCATAATGACAGTATAACTGACACATTCAAAATTACAGTTATTTAAACATAACTCTGAAACTAAACATGCTAAATGGCTAATACTGCCTGGAGAAAGGTATCTTTGTGAGTTTAACTGGAAAAAAAAATATTTTGTAAGGTTTGTAAAGACACAAGTTAGTTTTTTTTACTCAATATGACAGTATAACTATCATACTAAATGTACAAGTTATATAAACATAACTCCAAAACCAAACATGCATTATGTAAAAAAATGCCAGTAATATTGTATCCATGTGAGTTTCACTAGAATCAGTTGTTTTTGTAAGGTTTGCAATTAGAAAATATTGGTTTTACTCACTATGACAGTATACTATATTGGGGACGGCATGGCGCAGTGGAGGGATGGCCGTGCGCGACCCGAGGGTCCCTGGTTCAATCCCCACCTAGTACCAACCTCGTCATGTCCGTTGTGTCCTGAGCAAGACACTTCACCCTTGCTCCTGATGGGTGCTGGTTAGCGCCTTGCATGGCAGCTCCCTCCATCAGTGTGTGAATGTGTGTGTGAATGGGTAAATGTGGAAGTAGTGTCAAAGCGCTTTGAGTACCTTGAAGGTAGAAAAGCGCTATACAAGTACAACCCATTTATCATTTATCATTTACTGTCACCAGAGGTGTGGACTCGAGTCACATGACTTGGACTCGAGTCAGACTCGAGTCATGAATTTGATGACTTTAGACTCGACTTGACAAAATGTAAAAGGACTTGCATCTCGACTTAGACTTTAACATCAATGACTTGTGACTTCACTTGGACTTGAGCCTTTTGAATTGACATGACTTGACATGACTTGCTACTTTCCCCAAAACCCAAAGATGAAAAAGTTATTCGGGAGCGCTCCGTATTTTTCATTGTGTACTTGTCTATCAGCGTTGCGTGTGTCAGCTGGTGTGCTGTCAGTACAACAGCCAATCAAATTAGATCTACTTTGTTTTCATCACACAGCATTCATCCAATCAAATTGCAGGACAACCAACGAAGAAGACATGTCCAAACCACACGCCAGTGAACAAAAAATGATGCCTAAAATAATTTCGTTTGGGTATAAAAATTACGAGGTGGTCAACACAAAACGGTTTGCAGCATGCAACACATGTGGTTCGAAAATTACCGATGGAGAGGCAACAACTTCCAACTTCGTCCGGCATTTGAAGTTGCACAAAGAACGGTAAGTTTTGAATGTAAGATAACGTTTATTGGCTAAGTAACGTGACTTTTATTTGCTGTGTAGTTAAATCAGTGAGGCTGTAAACTCACTGCTAACGTTATAACGTTATTGCAAACACGGGAATCTGTTGCAGTTCACTACCTTGTTCATACTTTTTGTTCAGTGATTTTTTTAAGCAGGGTTACGTTAGTCAATATATCACACGTAACGTCAGATGGCGGTCAGCAGCACCGCGTATTTTAGCCACCTAAAAAAAAAGACAAAAATAGTAAAATAAAGGTCAGTTAAAATGTATACTATATTATGAATATGTGTACCGTTTTAGCTAGCTTTCTGACATACTGTTGGTTGTTTACCTCAGTGGTCCCCAACCACCGGGCCGCGGCCCGGTACTGGTCCGTGGATCGATTGGTATCGGGCCGCACAAGAAATATATATATATATATATATATATATTTTTTTTTTTTTTTTAATTAAATCAACATAAAAAACACAAGATACACTTACAAGTAGTGCACCAACCCAAAAAAACTCTCCCCCCCTTTTGTTCTGGGCATTGAACATGAAGACTCTTCCTTCACTGTTCCGAGTGGCCATGAGAGTCTTGGCAGTGCCTGCCTCCAGTGCTCCAGTGGAGTGAGTTTTCAGCCATGGTGGCATCATACTACGCCCCCATCGTGCACAAATGACTGACAGACTCTTGGCTAATTTGGTCTTTTGCAAATGCAATGCAGCATAGGGCCCTGACATATAAAAAGTACAACTTTTTTGTTATGTTCACGTATATGTCATGTTTTTTCAATGTTAACACTTTTGTACAAATAAGTACATTTGCACTTTATTTTTCAATGTGTTTGTTCTGTAAAGGAATGAGTTAATGTTTAAAATGACTGGTTAATAGTGCTATTATAAAGTGCAATGTCAGCACAATTTTATTTCCTGCAATTTAAAATGCACTTGTTTTAATAAATAAATACAGCCTTTGAAAAGCATACACAATCTGTGTTAATATATTAGTCTGTGGTTAAAAGGACTTGAAAGGACTCGAAACTCAAAATGCAGGACTTAGGACTTGACTTGAGACTTTCCAGTCTTGACTTTGGACTTGACTCGGGGCTTGCCTGTCTTGACTCGGGACTTGACTCGGACTTGAGGGCAAAGACTTGAGACTTACTTGTGACTTGCAAAACAATGACTTGGTCCCACCTCTGACTGTCACATTCAATCTGACAGTTATTTAAACATAACTCCTAAACCACACAGGCAAAATGGCTAAAAAATAACTGGAGAAATGTATCTTTGTAAGTTTTACTGGAAAAAAATAATATTTTGTAAGGTTTGTAAAGACACAAGTTAGGTTTTTTTATTCAATATATTTGTATAACTGTCATAATAAATGTAAAAGTTATATAAACATAACTCCAAAACCAAAAATGCAATGAGTCTAAAAATGCCTGTATTTTTGAATATATGTGAGTTTTACTAGAATCAGGTATTTTCTTAAGGTTTACAAATACAAAAATTAGGTTTTACTCACTATGACAGTATACTGTCACATTCAATCTGACAGTTATTTAAACGAAACTCCTAAACCACACATGCAAAACGAGTAATAATGCCTGGAGAGATGTATCTTTGTAAGTTTTACTGGAAAAAAATAGTTTGTAAGGTTTGTAAATACACAAGTTAGTTTTTTTTTTACTCAATATGACAGTATAACTGTCGTACTAAATATGAAAGTTAAATAAACATAACTCCAAAACCAAACTTGCAATCCGTCTAAAATGCCTGTAATATTGAATCTATGTGAGTTTTACCAGAATCAGGTATTTTGGTAAAGTTTACAAATACAAAAATTGGGTTTTACTCATAATGACAGTATAACTGCCATATTCAAAATAACAGTTATTTAAATATAACTCCTAAACCAAATATACTAAATGGCTAATAATGCCTGGAGAAATGTATCTTTGTGAGTTTAACTGTTAAAAAAATATTTTTAAGGTTAATAAAGACACAAGTTAGTTTTTTTTTACTTAATATGATGGCATAACTGTCATACTAAATAAGAAAGTTATGTAAACATAACTCCAAAACCAAACATGCATTATGTCTAAAAATGCCTGTAATATTGTATCTATGTGAGTTTTACCAGAATCAGGTATTTTGGTAAGGTTTACAAATACAAATCCTAGGTTTTACTTACTATGACATTATACTGTCACATTCAATCTGACAGTTATTTAAACATACTGTAACTCCTAAACCACACATTTAAAATGGCCAATAATGCCTGGAGAAATGTATCTTTGTGAGTTTTCCTGGAAAAAAAATATTTTGTAAGGTTTGTCAAGACACAAGTTAGTTTTTTTTTACTCAATATGATGGTAAACCTGTCCTACAAAATTTGAAAGTTGTATAAACATAACTCTAAAACCAAACATGCATTATGTATTAAAATGGCTGTAAAATTGTTTAAATGTGAGTTTTACCAGAATCATGTATTTTGGTAACGTTTACAAATACAAAAATTAGGTTTTACTCATAATGACAGTATAACTGCCAAATTCAATATGACAGTTATGTAAACATTACTCCTAAACCACACATGCAAAATGGCTAATAATGCATGGAGAAATGTATCTTTGTGAGTTTTACTGGGAAAAAAATATTTTGTAAGGTTTGTAATGACACAAGTTAGTTGTTTTTTACTCCATATGACAGTATAACTGTCATACTAAATTTGAAAGTTGTATAAACATAACTCCAAAACCAAACATGCATTATGTCTAAAAATGCATTTAATATTGTTTCCATGTGGGTTTTACTAGAAAAAGTTGTTTTTGTAGGTTTTGCAAATATGTGTTGAATGTGACAGTATAATGTCACATTCAATCTGACAATTATTTAATTATAACTCATAAACGACATAAGCTAAATGGCCAATAAACCTGGAAAAATGTATCTTTGTTAGTTTTACTAGAAGAATGATATTTTGTAAGGTTTGCAAAGACACACGTTAGTTTTTTTTACTCAATATGACGGTATAACTGTCATACTTAATATAAAGGTTATATAAACATAACTCCAAAACCAAACCCGAAAACCAAGCATGCAATCTGTCTAAAAATGCCTGTAATAATGAATATATGTGAGTTGTATCAAAATCAGGTATTTTGGTAAGGTTTACAAATACAAAAATTAGGTTTTACTTATAATGACAGTATAACTGCCACATTCAATACGACAGTTATTCAAACATAACTCCTAAAACACACATGCAAAATGACTAATAATGCCTGGAGAAATGAATCTTTGTGAATTTTACTTGTAAAAAATATTTTGTACTGTTTGTAAAGACACATTTTTTTTTTTTTTTACTCAATATGATGGTATAATTGCCATACTAAATATGAAAGTTATATAAAAATAACTCCAAAACCAAACATGCAATCCGTATAAAAATGGCTGTAATATTGAATATATGTGAGTTTTACTAGAATCAGGTATTTTGGTAAGGTTTACAAATACAACAATTAGGTTTTACTTATAATGACAGTATAACTGCCACACTCAATATGACAGTTATTTAATCATAACTCCTAAACCAAACATGCTACATGGCTAATAATGCCTGGAGAAATGTATCTTTGTGAGTTTTACTGAAAAAAATAATATTTGTAACGTTTGTAAAGACACAAGTTAGTTTTTTTTACTCAATATGACAGTAAAACTGTCATACTAAATGTAAAAGGTATATAAAATTAACAAAAAAACCAAACATGCATTATGTCTAAAATTTTCTGTGAAATTGTATCCATGTGAGTTTTACTAAAATCAGTTGTTTTTGTAAGTTTTGCAAATACAAAATATTGGTATTACTCACTATGACAGTGTACTGTCACATTCAATCTGACAGTTTTTTTTAAACATAAATACTAAACCACACATGCAAAATGGCTAATAATGCCTGGAGAAATGTATCTTTGTGAGTTTTACCGGAAACAAATATTTTGTAAGGTTTGTAAAGACACAAGTTAGTTTTTTTTTTTACTTAATATGACAGTATAACTGTCATAATAAATATTAAAGTTGTATAAACATAACTCCAAAACCAAACATGCAATCCGTCTAAAAATACCTGTATTATTGAATATATGTGAGTTTTACTAGAATCAGGTATTTTAGTAATGTTTACAAAAAAAATAGGTTTTACTCATAATGACAGTATAACTGCCACACATTTAATATGACAGTTTTTTAAACATAATCTCCTAAACGACACATGCAAAATGGCTAATATTGCCTAGAGAAATGTATTTTTGTGAGTTTCACTGAAAAAAAAATATATACTTTTTTGTAAGGTTTGTAAAGACAAAAGTTAGGTTTTTTTTACTCAATATGACAGTATAACTGTAATACTAAATGTAAAAAATATATAAACATATCTCCAAAACCAAACATGCATTATGTTTAAAAATGCTTGTAATTTTGTATCCATGGGAGTTTTACTAAAATCAATTGTTGTAGTAAGGTTTGCAAATACAAAATATTGGTTTTACTCACTATGATAGTATACTGTCACATTCAATTTGACAGTTATTTAAACCTAACTACCAAACCACACATGCAAAATGGCTAATAATGCCTGGAGAAATGTATCTTATATTTTGTAAGGTTTGTAAAGACACAAGTTAATTTTTTTTACTTAATATGATGAGGTGGCGACTTTTCCAGGGTGTACCCCGCTTTCCGCCCGATTGTAGCTGGGATAGGCTCCAGCGCCCCCCGCGGCCCCGAAGGGAATACGCGGTAAAAAAAATGGATAGATGGATGGACAGCATAACTGTCAAACTAAATGTAAAAGTAGTATAAACATAACTCCAATACCAAACATGCATTATATCTAAAAATGTCTGTGATATTGTATCCATGTGAGTTTCACTAGAATCAGTTGTTTTTGTAAATTTTGCAAATACAAAATATTGGTTTTACTCACTATGACAGTATACTGTCACATTCGATCTGACAGTTATTTAAACATAACTCCTAAACCACACATTCAAAATGACTAATAATAACTGGATAAATGTATCTCTGTGAATTTTACTGGAAAAAAATATTTTGTAAGGTTTGTAAAATTACAAGTTTGTTGTTTTTTACTCAATTTGACAGTATAACTGTCATACTAAATATGAAAGTTATATAAACATACCTCCAAAACCAAACTTGAATTCCGTCTAAAAATGCCTGTAATATTGAATCTATGTGAGTTTTACCAAAATCAGGTATTTTGGTAAGGATTACAAATACAAAAATTAGGTTTTACTCATAATGACAATATAACTGCCACATTTAACATGACAGTAATTTAAACATAATTCCTAAACCAAACATGATAAATGGCTAATAATGCCTGGAGAAATGTATTTTTGTGAGTTTTACAGGAAAAAAATAATTTGTAAGGTTTATAAAGACACAAGTTAGTTTTTTTTACTCAATATGATGGTATAACCGTCATACTAAATATGAAAGTTATATAAACATAACTCCACAAACAAACATGCATTTTGTCTAAAAATACCTGCAATAACACACACACGTACACACACACACACACACACACACACACACACACACGTACACACACACACACACACACACACACACACACACACACACACGCACACACACACACACACACACACACACACACACACACACACTCTCTCAAATAAGCTTTGTAAAGACAGTTTTTTCGAGGCAGTGTGAAAGTCATACTGCTTTAAATGTGAGCGTGTTTATTGCAATAAAGTTTTTATATGTCTAACATCCAGTTTAAATTACAGTATGTCATTCTTCTTTTCAAATTTACTGGTAAGATTTAAGTAAAATTTTTAGTCAATTTGCACGACTTCATAGTCAGGGGCAGGGGCGCCGCTAGGGATTTTGGGCCCCATGAAAAGAATCTTTACAGGGCCCCCAACACAGTGTCATTATTTTTTCTGTATTATAATTTCATCATCATTAGGGGCCTCTCTGGGCCCCCCTCCATCATGGGCCCCTACAATCCGTCTCCTTTACCCCCCCTTTTCGGCACCCCTGGTCAGGGGCATTACGTTTTTGACTCTGTACTGTTAAAATAGAAATTCATTGTCTTATTAACTAATTACAATTATAAATGTGTATTATCGGCGATATTCAATTATTGTATTTGGTTATCATATATCAATATTTTTTTTTTACCTGGACTTGTCCTCCTTTAATTCAGGTCGAAGATCCCCTGCACAACCATAATATCCTTTACCAAATGGTGGCAAAACATGATTATTCTGCTCAGGGACCAGAGGATTTAGAATTTAGTGAAGGGGATACCATTGACATTCTGTGTGAAGGTAAGTTAAAGCAAGTCAATGTCAGTCTTGCATCATTACATGGACACAAGTATTAAAACACATCTTTTGCACCCACAACAACTGCAAATTATATTCTGTCCCCTTTTTGCTCTTATAACAGCTTCCACTCTTTTTCTGTTTGGATTTTTTCTGTTGAAATATTCATCAGGAGAAGTTAGACAAAGATGTTGGATGTTCCAAAAGTGTTTTGACAGCCAAGTAAATATGTTGAATACCAAGCTTATTGATTATTGATTGTAATTTTAACTGCTTTTAAATGCCTTGATTGCCTCGAAAAACAACTTATAAAATAAATGTATGTATTAATATCATTATATTTGTTATTATTAACAACATTGAGGAAATCAGTTTTTCCACCCCTGATGCTCAGTGAGTCAGTCTTCGTTCAGTTTTAGTGAATCTGTTCATTGTCAACTTCCATAAACACACAATAGTTACACACAGCGATGCCGATCAGAGAGCAAGGTTCATATGGCTTTGTTCTCTATTGTCTCTTACACATTTATTTGTCTGCTATTTTTACTTTTGTCTATCTTGTATCAACAATAAACAAAACAATAGAAATGAGACTGTGTGCTAATGTGAGCAGTGTCCTGTTGAGATGAAAACGACGATGTTGTAGAAGCCAGCTTTTTAAACACAGTACAGTTCTCCACCCTTAAGTTTGCTCCGTGCTTGATAAGGTGTTTAATCATATTGCTAGTATTCCCCGAAATAATCTTGCCGCATTGTATGCATTTATTTGTACCCGGCGCCACAGGCGTGTAGTACAACCATAACTTTGATCGTTTTGCTACCGGCATCTCGAAATGATGACCAGCCAATTCTGCACTGCTTCAACCCGCTTTACCACCATACAAACTATTGTTGTTGCGGTGGTGGACCAATCACATGGCGCATTGAATTGAAGAACGCTTGCAGTGATTGGCTGCGAGCAAAATCATAGGAACATAATTTTTTCTTTGATCTGGGTACAAAAAGAAACGATTGCAGGTATCGTTTGACAGACGCAGTGTCGATACTACTTGATATCAGGTTGTTTCAGTCGATACCTTTCAGGTATCGAGTACCAATACCCAGCCCTAGTGGTATCTTAAAAAGGACATTGACTACCTTAAATTAAATGTGAGTTAAAATATCAGCTAGCACATTTGAAATCAAATAAATCACTGCTACACATACAACACACCTTATAAAAGTCAAATTTGCATATCAAAATAACTAATTAGTTCAATCGTTCACCATCTGTGAATCAGTCATAGTCGAGTCTTTGTTCAGTGACGATGAGTCAGTGAGATGCATCTTAAATGGCTTCATAAATAAAGTTGGTATGGTATGGTACCTATGAATAAGTGAGTCTTTGTCAAGGAAATGGAAAGGAAAATTGATTTGAGGCAAGAAACATCTGTTGCTGTTTCCATGGGGCTATTACATTTATACAAATTAAGTTTGCATAAATAATTAAACATTTTCTAGTTTCTTTTTTTTTAAATTCAGCTCATGTAACAGGGATCAGTCATTGACAATGTTAATTGCAACGAGAACCTGTAAGTCTCAATTCAGTAAAAGCGTGCAGATTTTGTTTAACTCATTCATGACTCGCCCATCACAACACCAAATAAAACTATTTTGATTCGGATTTCCTAAAAAGAGGTTTGTCTTAATATTCGTGTCCATGTAGTGTACAGTACATCTTCTTTACCATTGCTTTTTAAAAATGCCTCTCTCTCTTTCACTTTTTAATAGTTAAGGAAGAGTGGCTCGAGGGACACTGTGCAGGAAAAGTAGGCATCTTCCCCAGTTGCTTTGCCATGAGAGAGAATGACACCTTGATGCAGATGTCGGAGTTCTAGTGAGATGAGCTAGATTTATTGTAGAGGTTTTCCATGGCAACCAAGTTAAAAATAGTAGTGACTACTGTAGACATTACAGAAGCCATCATTGATTTGTTTTGGTTGAAGCAATGTATTATTTTCTAATGCTATCTATAGATTTGGCTAGCATACACATACACTTCATGAAATGAGTGTATATATATTTTTTTCCATCGTATTTCTGCATGCTAACTAATATAATATATAATTATTTAAGTATATCATAGAAATCTGAACCTTTACAGCTGTCTTGTGAATTTCTATTATACAAAGTGCCAACCACTGAGGAGGACAGCAGTTTTTTCCTTTAGTACACACATTAAAATGTTATGAGCCACATGTAAGAGCTCCAGAACGCTCTTTTATCTATTGGACCAGTTGGCATCTACAAAACCCAAAACCAGTGAAGTTGGCACGTTGTGTAAATCGTAAATAAAAACAGAATACAATGATTTGCAAATCCTTTTTAACATATATTCAATTGAATACACTGCAAAGACGTTCGAACTGGTAAACTTTATTTTTGCAAATATTAGCTCAAGTGGAATTTGATGCCTGCAACATGTTTAAAAAAAGCTGGCACATTTGCCAAAAAAACTGAAAAAGTTGAGTAATGCCATCAAACACTTATTTGGAACACCCCACAGGTGAACAGGCTAATTGGGAACAGGTAGGTGCCTTGATTGGGTATAAAAGCAGCTTCCATGAAATTCTCTGTCATTCACAAACAAAGATGAGGCAAGGGTCACCACTTTGTGAACAAGTGCGTGAGCAAATTGTCGAACAGTTTAAGAACAACATTTCTCAACGAGCTACAGCAAGGAATTTAGGGATTTCGCCATCTACGGTCCGTAATATCATCAAAAGGTTGAGAGAATATGGAGAAATCACTGCACGTAAGCGGCAAAGCCGAAAACCAACATTGAATGCCCGTGACCTTCGATCCCTCAGGCGGTACTGCATCAAAAACCGACATCAGTGTGTAAAGGATATCCCCACATGGGCTCAGGAACACTTGAGAAAACCATTGTCGCTACATCTGTAAGTGCAAGTTAAAACTGTACTATGCAAAGCGAAAGCCATTTATCAACAACACCCAGAAACGTTGTCGGCTTCGCTGGGCCCGAGCTCATCTAAGATGGACTAATTCTGTGGTCTGACGAGTCCACATTTCAAATTGTTTTTGGAAACTGTGGCCGTCATGTCCTCCGGACCAAAGAGGAAAAGAACCATCCGGATTGTTATAGTCCGGATGGAGTTGTGTACCTTTCAGTTACAGCTGAAAGGTACATAAAGGTTTTGAAGCAACATATGTTGCCTTCCAAGCAACATCTTTTTCATGGACGCCACTGCTTATTTCAGCAAGACAATGCCAAGCCACATTCTGCACGTGTTACAACAGCGTGGCTTCGTAGTAAAAGAGTGGGGTACTAGACTGGCCTGCCTGTAGTCTAGACCTGTCTCCCATTGAAAATGTGTGGCGCTTTATGAAGTGTAAAATACGATGATGGAGTGTTTGAACAACATAAGCTGTACATCAAGCAAGAATAGGAAATAATTCCACCTGAAAAGCTTCAAAAATTGGTCTACTCAGTTCCCAAACGTTTACTGAGTGTTGTTAAAAGGAAAGACCATGTAACACAGTGGTAAAAATGCCCCTTTGCCAACTTTTTGCAATGTTTTGCTGCCATTAAATTCTAAGTTGATGATTATTTCCAAAAAAAAAAAATAAGTTTCTCAGTTTGAACGTTACATATCTTGTCTAAGCAGTATATTCAATCGAATATAAGTTGAAAATGATTTGCAAATCATTGTATTCTGTTTTTATTTACAATTTACACTACGTGCCAACTTCACTGGTTTTGGGTTTTGTCTGTTAATGATGCTATGCATGTTGCATAGCATCCATCTTCTTAGATGAGAAACCTACATAGCTCAATGAGATAAAATGACCAAAGGTGCCCACTTATGTTTCAGAAGACTACACATAGCTTGGCCAACGATCAAATTGGAACTTGTGCATGTAAAATGTGATTCACAGAGAAGTGCAAAAAGTGTGACAATCAACTATGACAGTAATTTGATTAAAGTGATTAATTAATATGTAATAATAATAATAATAACTGGGATTTATATAGCGCTTTTCTAAGTACCCAAAGTCGCTTTACATGTAGAACCCATCAATCATTCACACCTGGTGGTGGTAAGCTACTTTCATAGCCACAGCTGCCCTGGGGTAGACTGACGGAAGCGTGGCTGCAATTTGCGCCAACGGCCCCTCCAACCACCACCTATCATTCAATGCAGTGCAAAATGTTGTATATTTTTAACATGAAATCGCAAGTTCATTTTATAATGCCTAGAGATTTGATCTATTTTTCATTGTTTATGCCAGAGCAAGGCAGAACACGGCCTGCTGGACGTTGCCAAATTATTTTTTTAAACATTTTTTATCAAAAATGTTAAAGGTTATTGTTTACAGTCCTCATGGAGAATATGATGCTAAGTGCCGTTTTCAAATTATCGTAAGCCTTAAACTATAGGAAGTATTCAAATGGTTGGAGTCTGTGCTATTGACTATGATAATGATTGTTATAGTTATCATAGGCACTACGTTACAGCAGCTCCAGGCACAACGCAAAGTGGGTGGGGTTTGTTTACAGAACAGCCAACTTGAGTAAGACACACAAGTGTCAGGGACAGAAGCAGATTTCTACAACAATGTTCTGTTCTGCCGAAACGCGATAATATACTGGTAATGTGGTTGTTTTTTTATATTTGTGTTTCGTCGTGTTTGTTCGTTGCATTTTGCTTTATCGTAAAAAGATTGATCAAAGAGGCGGTCTGAGAAGTAGACGAGGAGCGACGTTGCTTTGTTCTTAATATTCTTAATATTCATTGTTTTATCGTTCATAGTTACTACTGTGACTCCCACTGGGTGCTTTATTGATTAAAACGACTAAAATTTAATTACGTTTTTTGAGGTGGTCTGTCTGTTTATTGCATACATTATTGTTATTGTTTTTGTATTAGTGTGATCAGCTTTTATTCTTTTCCATGGTATTTTAGGACATTTGAAGTCTGAAGTTGAAGACCAAGCAGATTGTGAGACACTTTTTGCAGCTAAAATATTATGTAAGCAACTTTAGACACAGGCAAACACAATATTCTGGAAATAAAAACAATCATTTAAGAATAAGACCAGTGAATACAGTCACAATCATCAGTCAGTCAGTGTGGAACATTGAGATGGGATTCATTTTTATGGTATAGTTTTTTGAGTTAACAAAGGATTTGAATTATTTTCTTCCAGATTTGGTCCATTTTTTTTTTTTTATTTCAACTACCGGTACTTTGTTTATATGTAGTGTCTGTTGATATCACCACATATTATGGTGTGGATATGGTTATTGTTTACAGTCCTTTTGGAGAAAGGGGTCCACCTGGTTTTGGTAAATAGGGGAATTTCATTGTGGGCATGTGATAAAGTATGGCCATTATATTTGCTATTACATTACATTACATCACATTACAACTAGATTAGTTCTCACAAGATACAATCTTGTAAATTGGCCCTTGTTATGCAAAGTGACAGCCACATCCATGGGAAGACCACATGTTTAAGTTAACACCAACAGTTAAATATTGACCTAAAACTGAGGTGTAAAGACACTTACACACACAAACATCACCTTACATGGTCAGGATGTATGCAACTTGCTTAGCACACACTCAAAGACATGAGATGACCTCATTGGGGAATATAAACTGAATATAAACTGGTGGTTTGGCTTCTTCAAGGAAGGGGAGACACATGTTGGCTAGATCAGTAATGTACAATGACGCTCGTTTGACAATAAAGCAACTTTTGTTCGAAGATGAGTCACCAGCGTCTTCTTTGATCCTTCACACCACAAGGATGACAAGATCAGCAATGTACATCAGTTAATAATGTAATTTGAGTAAAAATAAAGCAGTAATGAACTCAGCTTGCATTCTTCGTCATTGCAATTTGTGGTTGTGCAATTATGTTTTTAAGTTCATAAACAGCCTTTCATCCAGTCTTGCTAAGGGGGAAATTCGTAAAAGGTGTCTTAAAAGGCGCATCATCATGGCGCCGATGAAGGCTGCCTCGGTGCTCTCGTGCGCTCTGTTTTGTTTGTTTTTGTGCGTAAATTGTGTGTCTGCGTGCTCTTACACCCGCGAAGAGCTACTGAACATCAGATCCATCATCCCTATGGACTTGTTACCGGTCATCTTAGCGTCAGCTGCGGATTTGGTCCATTCTGTGATCAAAAGAGGGAGACCGCACCAAAGAGGAAAACGAGCGGGCGCCCTTGTCCGTCTCCGCAGACGGGGATTACGCTCGCCTCTACCAGGCATCTTTCTCTCCAAAGTCCGCTCACCTGTCAACAAGATGGACGAGCTAGCGTTGCTGATGAGAAGAAACAAGGACTTTTCCTCATCTTGTGTATTGTGCTTCACAGAGACGTGGCTGAGCGGACTGAGACACGGGGCTCTCCGGCAAAAAAAGAGGCGGTGGAGTCTGCTTCTTCATCAACAACAGCTGGTGTACAGACGTGACGATGATATCCAAACACTGCTCTCCTTCTCTGGAATATCTTTTCATTCACTGTAAGCCCTTTTACTCACCGCGTGAGATCATTTCATTCATACTGGTGGCTGTTTACATCCCACCCGGCGCGGACGTACGTGACGCTCAGCGCACGCTTGCAGGACAGATTTTACATGTGGAACGGTCTTTTCCGGACTCTCTTGTTATCGTGCTCGGTGACTTTAACAAGGGAAATTTGAGCCAGGAATCACCCAAGTATAGGCAGTTCATTAAATGCCCGACCCGAGAGGAGAACACTTTGGATCACTGTTACACTACAATAAGCAAGGCATATCATGCAGTCCCGCGCGCTGCTCTTGGACTATCAGATCACGTGATAGTGCACTTAATCCCTTCATACAGACAGAGACTGAAACTGGCTAAACCTGTTATGGACCATTAAGTGTTTCACTGCCGAGGCTGTGGAGGAGCTGCGTGCATGTTGGGAGACGACAGACTGGGAGAAAGCTAAATCTGTGTACTCCAACCGTCTACAAGAACAGTTCCGCTCCAATGATTCTGCGGCCGTTTGGAGAGGGCTAAGGGCCCTTACGAATTATAAGCCCAAAACCCCCCAGGTCCTGAATGACCGGACTCTCGCTCAGGGCCAACACACATTACTGTCGTCATGAACGGCCTTCAGCTCATCAAAGCTCTGCTCCCCCTACCATCACCTTCCCCACCAATGCCAGCACTTCAATAAAGGATTTAACGGACTCAAAGGACTCCAAAGACATCACAGGACTCCAAGAACATCATAGGACTTTAAAGGCCCTCTCCATCCGAGAGGAGGATGTACGCTGGCAGTTCTTGAAGCTGAATACGCGGAAGGCCCCCGGGCCGGATGGTGTCTCCCCCTCCACTCTCAGACACTGCGCGGATCAGCTGGCTCCTGTCTTCACTGACATTTTTAACACCTCTCTGGAACTATGCCGCGTGTCGTCCTGCTTTAAGACCTCCACCATTGTCCCTGTCTCCAAGAAAGCACGGATCACAGGACTTAATGACTATAGGCCAGTTGCGCTGACATCTGTGGTCATGAAGTCCTTTGAGCGCTTGGTCCTGCCCCACCTCAAGGACATCACCACCCCCCTCCTGGACCCACTGCAGTTCGCCTACAGAGCCAACGGTCTGTAGATGATGCAGTGAACCTGGCCCTTCACTTCATCCTGGAGCATCTTGACTCCCCAGGAACCTACGCTCAGATCCTGTTTGTGGACTTCAGCTTTGCCTTCAACACCATCCTCCCTGGACTGCTACGAGACAAGCTCTACCAGCTCAGCGTGCCCAACTCCCTCTGCAGTTGGATCAATGACTTCCTGACAGACCGGAGACAGCACGTGCGGCTGGAGAAGATTGTCTCGGACAGTTGAACCACGAACACTGGTACTCCTCAGGGCTGTGTACTCTCCCCCTGGCTCTTCTCCCTGTATCCAAACTGCTGCACCTCCAGTAACCAGTCCGTAAAACTGCTCAAGTTTGCGGATGACACTACCCTCATCGGGCTCATCTCGGATGGCGATGAGACCGCCTACAGGAGAGAGGTGGACCGGCTGGCGTCCTGGTGCAGCCTCAACAACCTGGAGCTGAACGCCCAGAAAACAGTGGAGATGATCATGGACTTCAGTAAAGTCACAGCCCCACCATCCTCCCTCACCCTGATTGACTCGCCCACCCCCGTCTCCATTGTGGACTCCTTCCGTTTCTTGGGCACCACCATCACCCAAGACCTCAAGTGGGAGCCGACCATCAGCTCCCTCATCAAGAAGGCCCAGCAGAGGATGTACTTCCTGCGGCAGCTGAGGAAGTTTTACTCAGCCATCATCGAGTCCATCCTCACCTCCTCCATCACCGTGTGGTTCCCCGACACCACAGTCCAGGATAAGCATCGACTGCAGCGCATCGTACGTGCTGCTGAGAAGGTGAATGGCTGCAAGCTCCCATCCCTCCAGGACTTGTTCTCCTCCAGGACCAGGAGGCGTGTGGGTCGGATCACAGCTGACTCTTCTCACCCTGGACACAAACTATTCTCCCCTCTCCCCTCAGGCAGGAGACTACGGTCCATCCAGACCCACATCTCCCGCCACCTGAACAGTTTTTTCCCCTCGGCCATCAGGCACATGAACAATAACTCCTAACAGTAGCTCCTTTGAATTCCTTCTAAGTCTATAACAATATCTGATAGCTCAGTTACAGCTCTTGTTATTACCAAATCTGTGTTATATGTGTTTTATGTTGCACGATTGCACCAAGAATAATTCCTAGTTTGTGAACCGTTCTCAAACAATGGCAATAAAACTATTCTGATTCTGATTCTGATTCTGATTCTGATTCCATCCATCCATCCATCTTCTTCCGCTTATCCGAGGTCGGGTCGCGGGGGAAGCAGCCTAAGCAAGGAAGCCCAGACTTCCCTCTCCCCAGCCACTTCGTCCAGCTCCTCCCGGGGGATCCCGAGGCGTTCCCAGGCCAGCCGGGAGAGATAGTCTTCCCAACGTGTCCTGGGTCTTCCCCGTGGCCTCCTACCGGTCGGACGTGCCCGAAACACCTCCCTAGGGTGGCATCCTGACCAGATGACCGAACCACCTCATTTGGCTCCTCTCTATGTGGAGGAGCAGCGGCTTTACTTTGAGCTCCTCCCGGATGACAGAGCTTCTCACCCTATCTCTAAGGGAGAGCCCCGCCAGCCGGCGGAGGAAACTCATTTCGGACGCTTGTACCCGTGATCTTGTCCTTTCGGTCATGACCCAAAGCTCATGACCATAGGTGAGGATGGGAACGTAGATCTATCGGTTAATCGAGAGCTTTGCCTTCCGGCTCAGCTCCTTCTTCACCACAACGGATCGATACAGCGTCCGCATTACTGAAGACGTCACACCGATCCGCCTGTCGATCACACGATCCACTCTTCCCTCACTCGTGAACAAGACTCCGAGGTACTTGAACTCCTCCACTTGGGGCAAGATCTTCTCCCCAACCCGAAGATGGCACTCCACCCTTTTCCGGGCGAGAACAATGGACTCGGACTTGGAGGTGCTGATTCCCAACCCAGTCGCTTCACACTCGGCTGCGAACCGATCCAGTGAGAGCTGAAGATCTTCGCCAGATGAAGCCATCAGGACCACATCATCTGCAAATAGCAGAGACCTATATCCTGCAGCCACCAAACCAGATACCCTGCGCCTAGAAATTCTGTCCATAAAGATTATGAACAGAATCGGTGACAAAGGGCAGCCTTGGCGGACTCCAACCCTCACTGGAAACGGGTCCGACTTACTGCCGGCAATGCGAACCAAGCTCTGACACTGATTATACAGGGAGCGAACCGCCACAATAAGACAGTCCGTTACCCCATACTCTCTGAGCACTCCCCACAGGACTTGGTACACGGTCGAATGCCTTCTCCAAGTCCACAAAACACATATAGACTGGTTGGGCAAACTCCCATGCACCCTCAAGGACCCTGCCGAGAGTATAGAGCTGGTCCACAGTTCCACGACCGGGACGATGCAAAACCAACTTTTGCACTGTTACTGCTTTTGTGGGTTTCACAGGTTTTCATTTAAACTTTTCCAATTTCAATTACAAACTACACTGAAAAAGTGCAATTTCAACATTTAAACCAGTCCTCTGACTAGTGCACTTTTAAGTATGCAATTAAAACTATAATGAAATAAAATCAACATAACAACTAAAAATAAACAGCTTAAGGTGTCTAACCATTCTTGTTGAAGAATAAAATCTTTACTGTCATTAACAGATACCTTATTTGACAAAAAATGAAAAACATTTATGACAGGCAACCCACTAATAAACCAAGATGAACTGGAACTCAGTGCTAATTATTGGCATTTCTTCACAAGAGTCCATGCATGATGCTACGTCCTCAACAAGGGTCCATAAATGATGTCATTTTCCTCCTCTAGGATGACAAAGTCATGACATGCATTTAGGAAAGCAACTTCAACTTCAAGGTGTTTACTTTTGGGGACAGTTTGAATCCATCCAGCTCCAGCATGAGTTTTTGGAAGACTTCAAAAGTGTAGCGCAAAGTGGGAGGGTATGCCAAGTTCAGGGCATAAATCAGTCCCATGAGCAGTGAGCAAGCTTTCGCAGTACTGTTGCACCCTGGCAAAATCTCATGGCCTTCCACAAGAATGGAGACATCAACTGGATCCTCATCAGCACCGTGGACGACGAGTATTTTGAGGATGTGGTTACTGACATCACTCCGGCTGTCCTCCTGCATACAATTTACAACAAAAAAGAATAATGTTATTGAGAATCAAATAATAGAACTGCATGAATCAATCAAAGTGACTTCATTATCAGGGAAGAATGAACACAAGAATATATGTTCCTTTGTCTGCTTTCCTCTTAACTTTAACATAAATTTAACCTGGGTCATTAAAACATATTTTTAAATGATTAAAATAATGCTATACCAAGCAGTCTTCAAAAAGTTCCTCTTCCTTCTCGCCAAGGTACAGTATAAGGCTGCGGATAATGGTTTCACGCCTCATCTCAATACTCTGTTTCTGTGAACAGATTAAGAACATGAACATAACCATTATACATACACAATGAACTGTCAAGTGAAAACACAAGTGCATATATTTGCTCGTGTTTTAAGTGCATGGACCCAGAGCGTGCAAGGGCATGGAATCTACCAAGTGTGAAGTTTGTCCTGTATGTGTATACTATATGTGTCTGTGAGTGAGGAAAAAAAGTAGGTCCAGCTCCCTGTAAAACACACTGTATGAACAAGCAAAACAAGCACACCTGACTCAGTCTGTCCAGGAGCGGCCAGACTCCAAACCTAATTTTTGTATTTGTAAACCTTACCAAAATACCTGACTATAGTAAAACGAACATAGATTTATTGGTTTTGGAGTTATGTTTATATAACTTTCATATTTAGTATGACAGTTATATCATCACATTGAGTAAAAAAAAAAAAAAACTTGTGTCTTTATAAACCTTACAAATTCGTTTTCTCCAGTAAAACTCACAAAGATACATTTCTCCAGGCATTATTAACCATTTTGCATGTGTGGTATAGGAAATATGTTTACATAACTGTCATATTGAATGTGGCAGTTATACTGTCATTATGAGTAAAACCAAATTTTTGTATATGTAAACCTTACCAAAATACCTGATTCTGGTAAAACTCACATAGATACAATACTACAGGCATTTTTAGACATAATGCATGTTTGGTTTTGGAGTTATATTTATATACATTTTTCCAGGCATTATTTGCCATTTATCATGTTTGGTTTAGGAGTTATGTTTAAATAACTGTCATATCAAATAATGCAGTTATACTGTCATTATGAGTAAAACCCAAGTTTTGTATTTGTAAACCTTACCAAAATACCTGATTCTGGTAAAACTCACATAGATTCAATATCACAGGCAGTTTAAGACGGATTGCAAGTTTGGTTTAGGAGTTTGGTTTTGGAATTATGTTTATAAAACTTTCATATTTGGTTTGACAGTTATACCATCATATTGAGTAAAAAAAAAAAAAAAAAAATTCTTTACAATCCTTACAAAAAAATGTTTTCTAGTAAAACTCACAAAGATACATGTCTCCAGGCATTATTAGCCATTTAGCATGTTTGGTTTAGGAGTTATGTTTAAATAACTGTTATTTTGAATATGGCAGTTATGAGTAAAACCCAATTTTTGTATTTGTAAACCTTACCAAAATACCTGATTTTGGTAAAACTCACATAGATTCCATATTACAGGCATTTTTAGTTTTGGAGTTATGTTTATTTAACGTTCATATTTAGTATGACAGTTATACTGTCATATTAAGTAAAAAAGCTATCTTGTGTCTTTACAAACCTTACAAAATATTTTTTTTTCCAGGAAAACTCACAAAGATACATTTCTCCAGGCATTATTAGCCATTTAGCATGTTTGGTTTAGGAGTTATGTTTAAATAACTGTTATTTTGAATATGGAAGTTATACTGTCATTATGAGTAAAACCCAATTTTTGTATTTGTAAACCTTACCAAAATACCTGATTCTGGTAAAAATCACATCGATACAAGATTACAGGCATTTTTAGACATAATGCATGTTTGGTTTTGGAGTTATAATTATACAACTTTCATATTTAATGACAGTTATACCATCATATTGAGTACAAAAAAAATAACTTGTATCTTTATCAACTTTACAAATTGTTGTTTTCCCAGTAAAACTCACAAAGATAAATTTCTCCAGGCATAATTAGCCATTTATCATGTTTGGTTGAGGAGTAATATTTAAATAACTCTCAAAAAGTGTGGCAGTTATACTGTCATTATGAGTAAAATCTAATTTTTGTATTTGTAAACCTTACCAAAATACCTGATTCTGATAAAACCCACATCGATACAATATTACAGGATTTTTTATACATAAAGTATGTTTGGTTTTGGAGTTATGTTTATATAACTTTCATATTTAGTATGACAGTTATACCATCATATTAAGTGAAAAAAATAATAATTTGTATCTTTACAAACCTTACAAAATATTGTTTTCCAGTAAAACTCACAAATATACATTTCTCTAGGCATTATTAGTAATTTTGCATTTGTGTTTTAGGAGTTATGTTTAATTAACTGTCATATTGAGTGTGGCAGTTATACTGTCACTATGAGTAAAACCTAATTTTTGTATTTGTAAACCTTACCAAAATACCTGATTCTGATAAAACTCACATATATTCAATATTACAGGCATTTTTAGACGGAATGCATATTTGGTTTTGGAGTATTGTTTATATAACTTTCATATATAGTATGACAGCTATACTGTTAAATGGTGTAAAAAAAACTAACTTGTGTCTTTACAAACCTTACAAAATATTTGTTCCAGTAAAACTCACAAAGATACATTCCTCAAGGCATTAATAGCCATTTTGTCAGATTGATTGTGACAGTATACTGTCATTATGAGTAAAACTAATATTGTGTATTTGTAAACCTTACAAAAACAACTGATTCTAGTAAAACTCACATGGATACAAAATCTTAGGCATTTTTAGACATATTGCATGTTTGGTGGCAGTCAATGTGGAAATTATACTATCATTATGAGTAACACCTAATTTTTGTATTTGTCAACCTTACCAAAATACCTGATTCTGGTAAAACTTACATAGATACAATATTACAGGCATTTTTAGACATAATGCATGTTTGGTTTTGGAGTTATGTTTATATAACTTTCATATTTAGTATGACAGTTATACCATCATATTAAATAAAAAAAACTAACTTGTGTCTTTATAAACCTTACAAATTATTTTTTTTCCAGTAAAACTCACAATGATACATTTCTCTAGGTATTATTTGCCATTTATCATGTTTGGTTTAGGAGTTATGTTTAAATAACTGTCATATCAAATGTTGCAGATATACTATCATTTTGAGTAAAACCTAAGTTTTGTATTTGTAAACCTTACCAAAATACCTGATTCTGGTAAAACTCACATATATTCAATATTACAGGCAGTTTAAGACAGATTGCAAGTTTGGTTTAGGAGTTTGGTTTTGGAATTATGTTTATATCAATTTCATATTTAGTATGACGGTTAATACCATACTGAGTAAAAAAAACTAACTTTTGTCATTACAAACCTTACAAAATATTTTTTTCTAGTAAAAATCACAAAGATACATTTCTCCGGGCATTATTAAAATTTATAATGTTTGGTTTAGGAGTTATGTTTGAATAACTGTTATTTTGAATATGGCAGTTATACTGTCATTATGAGTAAAACCCAATTTTTGTATTTGTAAACCTTACCAAAATACCTGATTCTGGTAAAACTCACATAGATTCAATATTACAGGCATTTTTAGACGTATTGCAAGTTTGGTTTTGGAGTTATGTTTATTTAACTTTCATATTTAGTATGACGGTTGTACTGTCATGTTAAGTAAACAAACTAACTTGTGTCTTTAAAAACCTTACAACATTTTTTTTTCCCCAGTAAAACTCACAGAGATTTATTTCTCCAGGCATTATTAGCCATTTAGCATATTTGATTTAGTAAATATGTTTAAATAACTGTTATTTTGAATATGGCAGTTATACTGTCATTATGAGTAAAACCCAACTTTTGTATTTGTAAACCTTACCAAAATACCTGATTCTGGTAAAACTCACATAGATTTAATATTACAAGCATTTTTAGACGGATTGCAAGTTTGGTTTTGGAGTTATGTTTATTTAACTTTCATATTTGGTACGACAATTATACTGTCATATTGAGTAAAAAAAAACTAACTTGTGTCTTTACAAACCTTACAAACTATTTTTTTCCCAGTGAAACTTACAAAGATACATTTCTCCAGACATTATTAGTCATTTTGCATGTGTGGTTTAGGAGTTATGTTTAATTAACTGTCATATTGAATGTGGCAGTTATACTGTCACGATGAGTAAAACATAATTTTTGTATTCGTAAACCTTACAAAAATACCTGATTCTGAAAAAACTCACATATATTCAATATTACAGGCATTTTTAGACGGATTGCATATTTGGTTTTGGAGTTGTGTTTATATAACTTTCATATATAGTATGACAGCTATACTGTTAAATTGTGTAAAAAAAACTAACTTGTGTCTTTACAAACCTTACAAAATATTTTTTCCAGTAAAACTCACAAAGATACATTCCTCAAGGCATTATTAGCCAATTTGTCAGATTTATTGTGACAGTATACTGTCATTATGAGTAAAACTAATATTTTGTATTTGTAAACCTTACAAAAACAACTGATTCTAGTAAAACTCACATGCATACAAAATTATAGGCATTTTTAGACATAATGCATGTTGCTGGCAGTCAATGTGGCAGTTATACTGTCATTATGAGTAAAACCTAATTTTTGTATTTGTCAACCTTACCAAAATACCTGATTCTGGTAAAACTCACATAGATACAATATTTCAGGCATTTTTAGACATAATCCATGTTTGGTTTTGGAGTTATGTCTATATAACTTTTATATTTAGTATGACAGTTATACCATCATATTAAATAAAAAAAACTAACTTGTGTCTTTATAAACCTTACAAATTATTTGTTTCCAGTTAATCTCACAATGATACATTTCTCCAGGTATTATTAGCCAATTATCATGTTTGGTTTAGGAGTTATGTTTAAACAACTGTCATATCAAATGTTGCAGTTTTACTATCATTATGAGTAAAACCCAAGTTTTGTATTTGTAAACCTTACCAAAATACCTGATTCTGGTAAAACTCACATAGATTCAATATTACAGGCAGTTAAAGACAGATTGCAAGTTTGGTTTAGGAGTTTGGTTTTGGAATTATGTTTATATAACTTTCATATTTAGTATGACAGTTATACCATCATATTGAGTAAAAAAAACTAACTTTTGTCTTTACAAACCTTACAAAATATTGTTTTCTAGTAAAAATCACAAAGATACATTTCTCCGGGCATTATTAGCCATTTAAGACGTTTGGTTTAGGAGTTATGTTTAAATACGGTAACTGTTATTTTGAATATTGCAGTTATACTGTCATTATGAGTAAAACCCAATTTTTGTATTTGTAAACCTTACCAAAATACCTGATTCTGTTAAAACTCACATAGATTCAATAATTCAGGCATTTTTGGACGGATTGCAAGTTTGGTTTTGGAGTTTTGTATATTTAACTATCATGTTTAGTCTGACAGTTATACTGTCATATTGAGTAAAAAAAACTAACTTGTGTCTTTACAAACCTTAGAAACTATTTGTTTTCCAGTAAAACTTAAAAAGATACATTTCTCCAGACATTATTAGTCATTTTGCATGTGTTGTTTAGGAGTTATGTTTAATTAACTGTCATATTGAGTGTGGCAGTTATACTGTCACTATGAGTAACACCTAATTTTTGTATTCGTAAACCTTACCAAAATACCTGAATCTGATAAAACTCACATATATTCAATATTACAGGCATTTTTAGACGGATTAAATATTTGGTTTTGGAGTTGTGTTTATATAACTTTCATATATAGTATGAGAGCTATACTGTTAAATTGTGTAAAAATAACTAACTTTTGTCTTTACAAACCTTACAAAATATTTTTTCCAGTAAAACTCACAAAGATACATTCCTCAAGGCATTATTAGCCATTTTGTCAGATTGATTTTGACAGTATACTGTCATTATGAGTAAAACTAATATTTTGTATTTGTAAACCTTACAAAAACAACTGATTCTAGTAAAACTCACATGGATACAAAAGTATAGGCATTTTTAGACATAATGCATGTTTAGTGGCAGTCAATGTGGCAGTTATACTTTCATTATGAGTAAAACCTAATTTTTGTATTTGTCAACCTTACCAAAATACCTGATTCTGGTAAAACTCACATAGATACAATATTACAGGCATTTCTAGACATAATCCATGTTTGGTTTTGGAGTTATGTTTATATAACTTTCATATTTAGTATGACAGTTATACCATCATATTAAATTAAAAAAAACTAACTTGTGTCTTTATAAACCTTACAAAATATTTTTTTTCCAGTAAAACTCACAATGATACATTTCTCCAGGTATTAATAGCCATTTATCATGTTTGGTTTAGGAGTTTTGTTTAAATAACTGTCATATCAAATGTTGCAGTTATACTGTCATTATGAGTAAAACCCAAGTTTTGTATTTGTAAACCTTACCAAAATACCTGATTCTGGTAAAACTCACATAGATTCAATATTACAGGCATTTTTAGACGTATTGCAAGTTTGGTTTTGGAGTTATGTGTATTTAACTTTCATATTTAGTATGACGTTATCCTGTCATATTAAGTAAACAAACTAACTTGTGTCTTTAAAAACCTTACAATTTTTTTTTCCAGTAAAACTCACAAAGATTCTATTCTCCAGGCATTATTAGCCATTTAGCATATTTGGTTTAGTAGTTATGTTTAAATAACTGTTATTTTGAATATGGCAGTTATACTGTCATTATGAGTAAAACCCAACTTTTGTATTTGTAAACCTTACCAAAATACCAGATTCTGGTAAAACTCACATAGATTTAATATTACAGGCATTTTTAGACGGATTGCAAGTTTGGTTTTGGAGTTATGTTTATTTAACTTTCCTATTTAGTACGACAGTTATACTTTCATATTGAGTAAAAAAAAAACTAACTTGTGTCTTTACAAACATTACAAACTATTTTTTTTCCAGTAAAACTTACAAAAATACATTTCTCCAGACATTATTAGTCATTTTGCATGTGTGGTTTAGGAGTTATGTTTAAATAACTGTCAGATTGTAGCCATTTTGCTTGTGTGGTTTAGTAGTTATGTTTAAATAACTGTCAGATTGAATGGTATACTGTCATAGTGAGTAAAACCAATATTTTGTATTTGCAAACCTTACAAAAACAACCGATTCTAGTAAAACTCATGGATACAAAATTACTGGCATTTTTAGACATAATGCATGTTTGGTTTTGGAGTTATGGTTATTTAACTTTTACATTTAGTATGACAGTCATACTGTCATATTGAGTAAAAAAAACTAACTTGTGTCTTTACAAACCTTACAAAATATTTTTTTTTCAGTTAAACTCACAAAAATACCTTTTTCCAGGCAGTATTAGCCATTTAGCATGTTTAGTTTAGGAGTTATGTTTAAATTACTAATTTTGAATGTGGCAGTTATACTGTCATTATGAGTAAAACCTACTTTTTGTATTTGTAAACCTTACCAAAATACCCGATTCTGGTCAAACTCACATAGATTTAATATTACAGGCATTTTTAGACATAATGCATATTTGGTTTTGGAGTTATGTTTATATAACTGTCATTTTGAACGTTGCAGTTATACTGTCATTATAAGTAAAAAAAACTAACGTGTGTCTTTACAAACCTTACAAAATATTATTTTTTTTCAGTTAAACTCACAAAGATACATTTACCCAGGCATTATTAGCCATTTATCATGTTTGGTTTAGGAATTATGTTTAAATAACTGTCATTTTGAGTGTGTCAGTTATACTGTCATTATGAGTAAAACCTATTTTTTGTACTTGTAAACCTTACCAAAATATCTGAATCTGGTTAAACCCACATAGATACAATATTACAGGAATTTTTAGACATAAAGTATGTTATGTTTTGGAGTTACGTTTATATAACCGTCATATTTAATATGGCAGTTATACCATCATATTAAATACAAAAAAATAACTTGTGTCTTTATAAACCTTACAAATTATTTTTTTCCAGTAAAACTCACAAAGATACATTTCTCCAGGCATTATTTGCCATTTATCATGTTTGGTTTAGGAGTCATGTTTAAATAACTGTCATATCAAATGTTGAGGTTATACTGCCCTTATGAGTAAAACCCAAGTTGTGTATTTGTAAGCCTTACCAAAATACCTGATTCTGGTAAAACTGACATAGATTCAATATTACAGGCAGTTTAAGACAGATTGCAGGTTTGGTTTAGGAGTTTGGTTTTGGAATTATGTTTATATAATTTTCATATTTAGTATGACAGTTATACCATTACGTAGAGTAAAAAAACAACTAACTTTTGTCTTTACAAACCTTACAAAATATTTGTTTCTAGTAAAACTCACAAAGATTTATTTCTCCAGGCATTATTAGCCATTTAGCATATTTGGTTTAGGAGTTATGTTTAAATATCTGTTATTTTGAATATGGCAGTATAATGTCATAGTAGTTTTTTACTCAATATGCCAGTAATGTTCATAAAATCCTGAGATAATGCGAAAAAAGCAATAAAAATGTTTTTCAACATAATTTCTACACCAAACATGCAACATGTCTAATAATGCCTGGAGACGTGTATCTTTTGTTAGTTTTACTAGAAAATGTATTTTTTGTAAGTTTTGCAACGACGCAAGTTAGTTTTTTTAATTCAATATGACAGTGTAACTGTCAAACTAAATGTAAAAGTTATATAAACATAACTCCAAAAATGAACATGCATTATGTCTAAAAATGCCTAAAATATTGTATCTATGTGAGTTTTACCAGAATCAGGTAATTTGGTAAGGGTTCCAAATACAAAATTTGTGTTTTTCTCACAATGACAGTATAAATGCTACATTCAATTTGACAGTTATTTAAACATAACTTCCGAACCACACATGCAAAAAAAGGGTTATACTTGTATAGCGCATTTCTACCTTCAAGGTACTCAAAGCGCTTTGACAGTATTTCCACATTCATCCATTCTCACACACATTCACACACAGATGGCGGGAGCTGCCATGCAAGGTGCTTACCAGCAGCCATCAGGAGCAAGGGGTGAAGTGTCTTGCCCAAGGGCACAACGGACGTGACTAGGATGGTAGAAGGTGGGGATTGAAACCCAGTAACCATCAACCCTCCAACTGCTGGCACGGCCACTCTACCAACTTCGCCACGCCTAATAAAGCCTAAAACAATGCATCCTTGTGTCATGTCTGTGTGATCATGTTTTGTTTTAGTAATGTTCGGTTTAAATTTTGGACTTTTTGTGCACTTTTGTTTTGTTTTGTCACCATAGCAACCATTAGTTTCACCTGTCACGTCACGCACCTGTTCCACGTTTGGACTCATTGTGCACTCTTGTCACCATAGCAACCATTAGTTTTCACCTGTCACGTCACGCACCTGTTTCACGTTTTGAGTCACGCACCTGCATTCACTAATCATGTCCATAGTATTTAAGTTCATTCATTTTCTGTTGTTCGTCCTGACGACATCCCCGCATTTATGCCCCCTGTCACACTCTGTCCTCCGCTGCACACTTCATGTCCATGCCAAGTAAGTTTTGTTTCGATTCATGCCACAGTTAGTGTTTTGTTTAATTGTTCATAGTTTTTTGCCCCCGTGCAAGTCTTTTGTTTTCATTAGTCAAGTTTGTACATCCGCCTTGAGCGCGCCTTTTGTTCGTTTGAGTGTTATTATTAAATTATGTATTTACCTTCATGTCGTGACCAGTCCAATTCACTTGCACCTCGGGAGAACAAACCACACCATAGTCCAAGTTCTGACAGCTGCTCGCGGGGACAACCACACCATAGTCCAAGTTCTGACAGTAGGTCGTCAGCAGACTCGCTTTTCCGCACGTAAGTTGGCCGATTTGGACAATTTGGATGAGGCTTCTTGGGAGGTGCTGCGCGCCATGGAGGCAGAGACGCTGCGCTTTTCCCCCAGGGAGCGCAGGGGGATGATGTGGGGGAATGGAGGCAAGTTGGTGCCGATCGGTACGTCACCTCAGCCACGGAAGCGCCGCCAAAGGCGAGGGACGCCAGGAAAGACTTCCGCGAGCCAGCAGGACCCGCCGCTCCCACAAGCCCCGCCCCCTCCGGGCGGAAGCAAGCAGCAGTCTGCCCGGCTTCCCCATGATGACATCACAGACCAGGATTTTTGTTTCAATACTTTTTCTTTAAATCACCCGCCTCCAGCTAAAAACTCTGCCATGTCTTTGATAAAGCATTATCAAAACATGTTTTTAGAAATCAGGTCTACTCAGTCACAGCCATCCCAATTTCATGCCCCGCCCCCCAAGACTCATGCCCCGCCCCCTAAGACTCATGCCCCGCCCCCCAAGACTCAAGTCCCGCCCCCGTCACAATTTTTTTCTTTTTTTCCGCCCACACAACCCCAGGTGGGGGATAAAAAAACAAAACAATTTGGCCAAAATAGAGGGGAAATTTCTGCCCTCCCCCGCCCACCCCTACAGAGAGTTCCAGACCGCAGGGAGCGCGTCTGGTATCCGCCCCTTGAGGGGGGGCTGGGGTCGGGAGCTGTGTTGGTGGGGTGGCTCGGCATCACCATGCCAAGCCACAGCCTCCCTCACGGCCGCCACCACCAGTCTACCGACCTGTCAAGCCACAGCCTCCAGCAAGACCGCCCTCACCAGTCTTCCGACCTGCCAAGCCGCAACCCCCAGCTAGGCCACCTCCACCTGGTCCAAGGCTAGCTCCTCAGCTAGCACCTGTCGCTGCACCTGTTGCCGCACCAAGGCTAGCACCAGCTCCACCACGCCAAGTTCCACGGCAGACTCCAGTACCCGCACCACGCCTAGCCGCATCATGCCAAGCTCCGGTACCAGCTCCACGCCGCCAAGCACTGCCTAGCCAAGACCAAGACCCTCCACGCCAAGTCCAAGACCAAGACCCTCCACGCCAAGTCCAAGACCAAGACCCTCCACGCCAAGTCCAAGACCAAGACCCTCCACGCCAAGTCCAAGACCAAGACCCTCCACGCCAAGTCCAAGACCAAGACCCTCCACACCAAGCCCAAGACCAAGACCCTCCACGCCAAGTGCCGCCAGTCGCAGCTCCACGACGCCAAGTGCCGCCAGTCGCAGCTCCACGACGCCAAGTGCCGCCAGTCGCAGCTCCACGACGCCAAGTGCCGCCAGTCGCAGCTCCACGACGCCAAGTGCCGCCAGTCGCAGCTCCACGACGCCAAGTGCCGCCAGTCGCAGCTCCACGACGCCAAGTGCCGCCAGTCGCAGCGCCACGACGCCAAGTGCCGCCAGTCGCAGCTCCACGACGCCAAGTGCCGCCAGTCGCAGCTTCACGACGCCAAGTGCCGCCAGTCGCAGCTTCACGACGCCAAGTGCCGCCAGTCGCAGCTTCACGACGCCAAGTGCCGCCAGTCGCAGCTTCACGACGCCAAGTGCCGCCAGTCGCAGCTTCACGAGGCCAAGTGCCGCCAGTCGCAGCTTCACGAGGCCAAGACCCGCCATGCCAAGACCAAGACCCGCCATGCCAAGACCAAGACCAAGACCCGCCATGCCAAGACCAAGACCCGCCATGCCAAGACCAAGACCAAGACCCGCCATGCCAAGACCAAGACCAAGACCCGCCATGCCAAGACCAAGACCCGCCATGCCAAGACCAAGACCCGCCATGCCAAGACCAAGACCCGCCATGCCAAGATCAAGACCCGCCATGCCAAGATCAAGACCCGCCATGCCAAGACCCACACCAAGACCAAGACCCACGCCGAGCTTCGCCGCCGGACACGCCACGCCGAGCTTCGCCACGCCGAGCTTCGCCGCCTGACTTGCCACGCCGAGCTGCCACACCTGCCAAGTTGACGACGCGCCTGTCTCCTCGTCGGCCACGGATATGGCCGCTACCTGGTCGTCCGCCACGCCAAGTGCGCCCACCTCCCAGTCAGCCACGAATGTGGCCAATCCCTGGGCGTCCGCCTCGCCTGCTGCAGCGGCGTTCCACTCGCCGCCGCCACCTAACTCTGCCCCGGTGGATACGGGGACACGTGGTCTGGCGACCCACCGCCATGTCCCCCTCCCGCCCTCCCATGACTCTTGTTGATATTTTCTGTTTTTGGACATCTGGGATCTGTCCGTAAGGGGGGGATTCTGTCATGTCTGTGTGATCATGTTTTGTTTTAGTAATGTTCGGTTTAAATTTTGGACTTTTTGTGCACTTTTGTTTTGTTTTGTCACCATAGCAACCATTAGTTTCACCTGTCACGTCACGCACCTGTTCCACGTTTGGACTCATTGTGCACTCTTGTCACCATAGCAACCATTAGTTTTCACCTGTCACGTCACGCACCTGTTTCACGTTTTGAGTCACGCACCTGCATTCACTAATCATGTCCATAGTATTTAAGTTCATTCATTTTCTGTTGTTCGTCCTGACGACATCCCCGCATTTATGCCCCCTGTCACACTCTGTCCTCCGCTGCACACTTCATGTCCATGCCAAGTAAGTTTTGTTTCGATTCATGCCACAGTTAGTGTTTTGTTTAATTGTTCATAGTTTTTTGCCCCCGTGCAAGTCTTTTGTTTTCATTAGTCAAGTTTGTACATCCGCCTTGAGCGCGCCTTTTGTTCGTTTGAGTGTTATTATTAAATTATGTATTTACCTTCATGTCGTGACCAGTCCAATTCACTTGCACCTCGGGAGAACAAACCACACCATAGTCCAAGTTCTGACAGCTGCTCGCGGGGACAACCACACCATAGTCCAAGTTCTGACACCTTGTGAGTTTTACTGGAAACATATGCTATTTTAAGGCTTGCAAACACAAAAAGTAGTTTTTTACTCATTATGACGGTAAAGTTCTTAAAATCCTGAGATAATGCGAAATAAGAAATAAAAATGTTTTTCAACATAATTCCTCCACCAAACATGGAACATGTCTAATAATGCCTGGAGAAATGTATCCTTGTTAGTTTCACTAGAAAAAATATATTTTGTAAGTTTTGCAATGACGCAAGTTAGTTTTTTTAAATTCATAATGACAGTATAACTGTCATACTAAATGTACAAGTTATATAAACATAACTCCAAAACTAAAGATGCATTATGTCCAAAAATGCCTGTAATTGTGTATCTATGTGAGTTTTACCTGAACCAGGTATTTTGGTAAGGTTTACAAATCCAAAAATTAGGTTTTTCTCATAATGACAGTATAACAGCTACATTGAATTTGACAGTTATTTAAACATAACTCCTACACCGAACATGCTAAATGGGTAATAATGCCTGGGGAAATGTATCTGTGTTAGTTTTACTAGAAAATCTATCGTTTGTAAGTTTTGCAAAGAGGCAAGTTAGTTTTTTTTAATTCAATATGACAGTATAACTGTCATACTAAATGTCAAAGTTATATAAACATAACTCCAAAACCAAACATGCATTATGTCTAAAAATGCCTGCAATTCAAATTCAAAATGACTAATAATGCCTCGAGAAATATATCTCTGTGAATTTTTCTGGAAAAAAATATTTTGTAAGGTTTGTAAAAACACAAGTTAGTTTTGTTTTACTCAATATGACAGTATAACTGTCATACTAAATATGAAAGTTATATAAACATAACTCCAAAACTAAACTTGCAATCTGTCTCAAATGCCTGTAATATTGAATTTATGTGAGTTTTACCAGAATCAGGTATTTAGGTAAGGTTTACAAATACAAAAATTAGGTTTTACTCATAATAACAGTATGACTGCCACGTTTAAAATGACAGTTATTTAAACATAACTCCTCAACAAAACATTCTAAATGGCTAATTATGCCTGGAGAAAGGTATCTTTGTGAGTTTTACTGGAAACAATTTTTTTTGTAAGGTTTAAAAGGCACAAGTTAGTTGTTTTTTTTTTTACTCAATTTGACAGTATAACTGTCATACTAAATGTAAAAAATATATAAACATAACTCCAAAACCAAACATGCATTATATCTAAAAATGCTTGTAACATTTTATCCATGTAAGTTTTACTAGAATCAGTTGTTTTTGTAAGGTTTGCAAATACAAAATATTGGTTTTACTCACTATGATAGTATAAATGACACATTCAATCTGACAGTTATTTAAACATTACTCCTAAACCAAACATGCTAAATGGCTAATAATGCCCGGAATTTTTTTTTTGTAAGGTTTGTAAAGACATAAGTTAGTTTTTTTTTTTACTCCAAATGACAGTATAACTGTCATACTAAATGTAAAAGTTATATAAACATAACTCCAAAACCATACATGCATTATGTCTAAAAATGCCTATAATATTGTATCTATGTGAGTTTTAGTAGAATCAGTTGTTTTTGTAAGTTATGCTAATACAGCATTTTGGTTTTACTCACTATGACAGTATACTGTCACATTCAATCTGACTGTTATTTAACCATAAATTCTACACCACAAATGCAAAATAGCTAATAATGCCTGGTGAAATGTTTTTTTGTGAGTTTTACTGGAAAAAAATATATATTTTGTAAGGTTTGTATAGACACAAATTAGTTTTTTTGACTCAATATGATGGTATAACTGTCTTACTAAATTTGAAGGTTATATAAACATAACTTCAAAACCAAACATGCAGTCCGTCTAAAAAAGCCTGCAATATTGTATCTATGTGAGTTTTACCAGAATCAAGTATTTTGGCAAGGTTTACAAATAAAAAAATAGGTTTTACTCATAATGACAGTATCACTGCCACACTCAATATGACAGTTATTTAAACATAACTCCTAAACCAAACATGCTAAATGGCTAATAATGCCTGGGGAAATGTATCTTTGTGAGTTTTACTGGAAACAAATATTTTGTAAGGTTTGTAAAGACACAAATTATTTGTTTTACTCAATATGATTGTATAACTGTCATGCTAAATATGAAAGTTATATAAACATAACTCCAAAACCAAACATGCCTTATGTCTGAAAATGCTTGAATTTTGAATCTATGTGAGTTTTACTAGAAAAAAGTATTTTGGTAAGGTTTACAAATACAGAAATTTGGTTATACTCATAATGACAGTATAACTGCCACATTCCAAATGACAGTTTTTTAAACATAACTCCTAAACCAAACATGCTAAATGGCTAATAATTACTGGAGGAAGGTATCTTTGTGAGTTTTACTGTAAAAAAACATTTTCTAATGTTTGTAAAGACACACGGTTTTTTTTAACTCAAAAAGACAGTATAACTGTCATACTAAATGTCAAAGTTATATAAACATAACTCCAAAACCAAACATGCATTAGTCTAAAAATGCCTGCAATGATGTATCTATGTGAGTCTTTCTAGAATCAGTTGTTTTTGTAAGTTTTGCAAATACAAAATATTGGTTTTACTCACTATGACAGTATACTGTCACATTCAATCTGACAGTTATTTAAACATAACTCCTAAACCACACATGCAAAATGACTAATAGTGCCTTGAAACATGTATCTCTGTGAATTTTACTGGAAAAAAAATATTTTGTAATATTTGTAAAAACACAAGTTGTTTTTTTTTACTCAATATGACAGCATAACTGTCATACTAAATAAAAAAGTTTTATAAACATAACTCCAAAACCAAACATGCCTTATGTCTAAAAATGCCTGTAATTTTGAATCCATGTGAGTTTTACTAGAAACAGGTATTTTGGTAAGGTTTACAAATACAAAAATTAGGTTTTACTCATGATGACAGTATAACTGCCACATTCAAAATGACAGTTATTTAAACATAACTCCTAAACCAAACATGCTAAACAGCTAATAATGCCTGGAGAAATGCATCTTTGTGAGTTTTACTGGAAAAAAAATATTTTGTAAGGTTTGTAAAAACACAAGTTAGTTTTTTTTTTCTCAATATGACAGTATAAATGTCATACTAAATGTAAAAGTTATATCAACATAACTCCAAAACCAAACATGCATTATGTCTAAAAATGCCTATAATAATGTGGCGATGTGAGTTTTAGTAGAATCAGTTGTTTTTGTAAGTTTTGCAAATACAAAATATTGGTTTTACTCACCATGACAGTATACTGTCACATTTAATCTGACAGTTATTTAAACATAACTCATAAACCACTTATTCAAAATGACTAATAATGCCTGGAGAAATGTATCTCTGTAAATTGTTCTGGGAAAAAAAATTGTTTTAAAGTTTGTAAAAACACAAGTTAGGTTTTTTTTACTCAATTTAACAGTATAATTGTCATACTAAATATGAAAGTTATACAAACATAACTCCAAAACCAAACTTGCAATCCGTCTAAAAATGCCTGTAATATTGAATCTATGTGAGTTTTACCAGAATCATGTATTTTGGTAAGGTTTACAAATACAAGAATTAGGTTTTACTCATAATGACAGTGTAACTGCCATATTCAAAATAACAGTTATTTAAACTTAACTCCTAAACCAAATATGCTAAATGGCTAATAATGCCTGCAGAAATGAATCTTTGTGAGTTTTACTAGAAAAAAATATTTTGTAAGGTTTGTAAAGACAATATTTTGGTTTTACTCACTATGACAGTATACTGTTACATTCAATCTGACTGTTATTTAAACATAAATTCTAAACCACAGATGCAAAAATGGCTAATAATAATTGGAGAAATGTATTTTTGTGAGTTTTACTGTAAAAAAAATATTTTGTAAGGTTTGTTTAGACACAAGTTAGTTTTTTTTACTCAGTATGATGGTATAACTGTCTCACTAAATTTGAAAGTTATATAAACATAACTCCAAAACCAAACATGCCTTATGTCTAAAAATGCCTGTAATTTTGAATCCATGTGAGTTTTACTAGAAACAGGTATTTTGGTAAGGTTTACAAATACAAATATTATATTTTTCTCATAATAACAGTATAACTGCCACACGCAATATGACAGTTATTTAAACATAACTCCTAAACCAAAATGCTAAATGGCTAATAATGCCTGGAGAAAGGTATCTTTGTGAGTTTTACTGGGAATCAGGTATTTTGTTAAGGTTTACAAATACAAAAAATAGGTTTTACTCATAATGACAGTATAACTGCCACTCTAATTATGACAGTTATTTAAATATAACTCCTAAACCTCACATGCAAAATGGCTAATAATGCCTGGAAAAATGTATCTTTGTGAGTTTTACTGGAAAAAAAATGTAAGGTTTCTAAAGACACAAGTTATTTTTTTTACTCACTATGACAGTATAACTGTCATACTAAATGTAAAAGTTATATAATTATAACTCCAAAACCAAAAATGTATTAAGTTTAAAAATGCCTGTGATATTGTATCCATGAGAATTTTACTAGAATTAGTTGTTTTTGTAAGGTTTGCAAATACAAAATATTGGTTTTACTCACGATGACAGTATACTGTCACATTGAATCTGACAGTTATTTAAACATAACTCCTAAACCACACATGCAAAATGACTAATAATGCCTGGAAAAATGTATATCTGTGAATTTTACTGGAAAAAATATATTTTGTAAGGTTTTTAAAAACACATTTTTTTTTTACTCAATATGACAGTATAACTTTCATACTTAATTAGAAAGTTATATAAACATAACTCCAAAACAAAACCTGCAATCCATCTAAAAATGCCTGTAATATTGAATCTCTGTGAGTTTTACCAGAATCAGGTATTTTGGTAAGGTTTACAAATACAAAAATTAGGTTTTACTCATAATGACAGTAAAACTGCCACATTCAAAATGACAGTTATTTAAACATAACTCCTAAACCAATTATGCTAAATGGCTAATAATGACTGTAGAAATGCATTTTTGTGAGTTTTACTGGAATTTGTTTTTTTTGTAAGGTTTGTAAAGACACAAGTTAGTTGTTTTTTACTCCAAATCCAAATTTGCAATCCGTCTAAAAATACCTGCAATAATGAATATGTTTGAGTTTGACTAGAATCAGGTATTTGGTAAGGTTTACTATACAAAAAATAGGTTTTACTCATAATGACAGTGTAACTGCCACATTCAAAATGACAGTTATTTAAACATAACTCCTAAACCAAACATGCTCAATGGATAATATTGCCTGGAAAAATGTATCTAAGTGAGTTTTACTCGAAACAAAGAATTTGTAAGGTTTTATAAAGACACAAGTTCGTTTTTTTTACTCAATATTATTGTATAACTGTCATACTAAATATGAAAGTTATATAAACATAACTCCAAAACCAAACATGCCTTATGTCTAAAAATGCCTGTAATTTTGAATCCATGTGAGTTTTACTAGAAACAGGTATTTTGGTAAGGTTTACAAATAAAAAAATTATATTTTTCTCATAATAACAGTATAACTGCCACACGCAATATGACAGTTATTTAAACATAACTCCTAAACCAAAATGCTAAATGGCTAATAATGCCTGGAGAAAGGTATCTTTGTGAGTTTTACTGGGAAAAAAATATTTTGTAAGGTTTGTAAAGACACAAGTTAGTTTTTTTTTACTCAATATGACAGTATAACTGTCATACTAAATGTAAAAGTTATATAAACATAACTCCAAAACCAAACATGCATTATGTCTGAAAATTACTGTTATATTGTATCTATGTGAGTTTAACCAGAATCAGGTATTTTGGAAAGGTTTACATATACAAAAATTAGGTTTTACTCACAATGACAGTATAACTGCCACGTTCAATATGACAGTTATGTAAACATAACTCCTAAACCACTCATGCAAAATGGTTAATAATGCCTGAAAAAATAGGTTTTTTTTTACTCAATATGACAGTAATACTGTCATACTAAATGTGAAAGTTATATAAATATAACTCCAAAACCAAACATGCATTACCGTATTTTCCGCACTATAAGGCGCACCGGATTATTAGCCGCACCTTCTATGAATTACATATTTCATAATTTTGTCCACCAATAAGCCGCCCCGGACTATAAGCCGCGCCTACGCTGCGCTAAAGTGAATGTCAAAAAAACGCTGCGCTAAAGTGAATGTCAAAAAAACAGTCAGATAGTTCAGTCAAACTTTAATAATATATTGAAAACCAGCGTTCTAACAACTCTGTCCCAAAATGTACGCAAATGTGCAATCACAAACATAGTAAAATTCAAAATGGTGTAGAGCAATAAATAGCAACATAATGTTGCTCGAACGTTAATGTCACAACACACAAAATAAACATAGCGCTCACCTTCTGAAGTTATTCTTCATTCGTAAATCCTTCGAATTCTTCGTCTTCGGTGTCCGAATTGAAAAGTTGCGCAAGCGTGGGATCCAAAAATGGCCGGCTCCGCCTCGTCCAAGTCATCGGATTCAGTGTCGCTGTTGTTGTGCAGCAGTTCTGTGAATCCTGCCTTCCGGAAAGCTCGGACCACAGTTGTGACCGAAACTATCTGCCCAGGCATTTACGATCCACTGGCAGATGTTGGCGTATGTCGACCGGCGCTATCTGCCCGTCTTAGTGAAGGTGTGTTCGCCTTCGGAGCTGTGTGAAAAAAGCCACCCGGCCTCTTCGCGTAAACTTCCCTTAACCACTCGCTCATCTTTTCTTCATCCATCCATCCCTTCGAGTTAGCTTTTATGATGACGCCGGCTGGAAAGGTCTCTTTTGGCAAGGTCTTCCTTTTGAATATCATCATGGGTGGAAGTTAGCATGGCAAGCTAGAACCACAGTGAAGGATGACTTCTCATTCCCTGTGGTGCGAATATTCACCGTACGTGCTCCCGTTCCACAGTGCGGTTCACAGGAATATCAGCTGTGAAATACGGTAGTAATCCGTGTGCGGATGGAGAGATTGCGTCTTTTTATGAACCGGATCGCTTAGTAGGAGCCATTTTGTGGTCTTTACAGATGTAAACAGGAAATGAAACGTACGGTGATATCCGCGCGTTTTTTCTTCTTCTTCCGGGGGCGGGTGAAGCGCTTCCTGTTCTATGGGGGCGGGTGCTTTCCTTGGCGGTTGCTTGCGTAGAAGAAGAAGCGCTTCCTGTTCTACCGGGAAAAAAGATGGCGGCTGTTTACCGAAGTTGCGAGACCGAAACTTTATGAAAATGAATCGTAATAAAGCGCACCGGGTTATAAGGCGCACTGTCAGCTTTTGAGAAAAATTGTGGTTTTTAGGTGCGCCTTATAGTGCGGAAAATACGGTATGTCTAAAAATGCCTGTAATATTGTATCCATGTGAGTTTTACTGGAATCAATTGTTTTTGTAAGTTTTGCAAATACAAAATACTGGTTTTACTCACTATGACAGTATACTGTCACATTCAATCTGACAGTTATTTAAACATAACTCCTAAACCACAGATGCAAATTGGTTAATAATGCCTGGAGAAATGTATCTTTGTGAGTTTTACTGGGAAAAAAATATTTTGTAAGGTTTGTAAAGACACAAGTTAGTTGTTTTTTACTTAATATGACAGTATAAATGTCATACTAAATATTAAAGTGATAAAAACATAACTGCAAAACCAAACATGCAATCCGTCTAAAAATGCCTGTAATATTGAATCTATGTGAGTTTTATTAGAATCAGGTATTTTGTAAGGTTTACAAATACACAAATTAGGTTTTACTCATAATGACGGATAGCTGCCACATTCAAAATGACAGTTATTTAAACATAACTTCCTAACCACACATGCACAAATGCTACTAATGCTTAAAACAATGCATGATGCAAAATGAGTTTTACTCGAACTAATGCTTTTTTTAATGCTTGCAATTACAAAAAGTAGTTTTTTACTCAATATGACAGTAATGTTCTTAAAATCCTTAAATAATGTGGAAAAAGCAATACAAATGTTTTTCAACATAATTCCTAAACCAAACATGCAAAATTTCTAATAAAGCCTGTAGACATGTGTATTTGTTAGTTTTACTAGGAAAAATATATTTTGTAAGGTTTGCAAAGTTGCAAGTTAGTTTTTTTAATTCAATATGACTGTATAACTTTCATACTAAAAATGAAAGTCACATAATTCCAAAACCAAACATGCATTGTGTTTAAAAATGCCTAAAATATTGTATCTATGTAAGTTTTACCAGAATCAGGTAATTTGGTAAGGTTTACAAATACAAAAATTAGGTTTTACTCATAATGACAGTATAGCTTCTCTATTCAATTTGACAGTTATTTAAACATAACTCCTAAACCAAACATGCTAAATGGCTAATAATGACTTGAGAAATGCATCTTTGTGAGTTATACTGGGGAAAAAAAAGTTTTTGTAAGGTTTGTAAAGACACAAGTTAGTTGTTTTTTTTACTCCATATGACAATATAACTGTCATACTAAATGAAAAATCTATATAAACATAACTCCAAAACCAAACATGCATTATGTCTAAAAATGCCTGTAACAATGTATCCATGTAAGTTTTACTAGAATCAATTGTTTTTTTTAATGTTTGCAAATACAAAATTTTGGTTTTACTCACTATGACAGTATACTGTCACATTCAATCTGACTATTTAAACATAAATTCTAAACCACAGATGAAAAATGGCTAATAATACCTGGAGAAATGTATTTTTGTGAGTTTTACTGGAAACAAATATTTCGTAAGGTTAGTATAGACACAAGTTAGTTTTTTTTTACTCAATATGATGGTATAACTGTCTTACTAAATTTGAAAGTTATATAAACAAAACTTCAAAACCAAACATGCAATCCTCTAAAAATGCCTGTAATATTGAATCTATGTGAGTTTTACTGGAATCATGTATTTTGTTAAGGTTTACAAATACAAAAATAAGGTTTTACTCATAATGACAGTATAACTGCCACACTCAATATGACAGTTATTCAAATATGACTCCTAAACCACACATGCAAAATGGCTAATAATGCCTGGAAAAATGTATCTTTGTGAGTTTTACTGGAAAACATTTTTTTGTCAGGTTTGTAAAGACACAAGTTATTTTTTTTTACTCAATATGACATTATAACTGTCATACTAAATGTAAAAGTTATATAAACATAATTCAAAAACCAAACATGCATTATATCTAAAAATGCCTGTAATATTGTATCCATGTGAGTTTTACTAGAATCAGTTGTTTTTGTAAGGTTTGCAAATACAACATATAGGTTTTACTCACTATGATAGAACACTGCTGTCATATTGAGTAAAAAAAAAAAAACTTGTGTTTTTACAAACCTTACAAAATATTTTTTCCAGAAAAATTCACAGAAATACATTTCTCAAGGCATTATTAGTCATTTTGAATGTTTGGTTTAGGAGTTATGTTTAAATAACTGTCAGATCGAATGTGACAGTACACTGTCATAGTGAGTAAAACCATAATTTTGTATTTGCAAAACTTACAAAAACAACCGATTCAAGTAAAAATCACATGGATACATAATTTCAGGCATTTTCAGACTTAATGCATGTTTGGTTTTGGAGTTATGTTTATATAACTTTTCCATTTAGTATGACAGTTTTACTGTCTTTTTTTTAGTTAAAAATCTAACTTGTGTCTTTACAAACCTTACAAAATGTTTTTTTTTCCAGTAAAACTCACAAAGATACATTTCCCCAGGCATTATTAGACATTTAGCATGTTTGGTTTAGGAGTTATGTTTAAAAAAACTGTCATTTTGATTGTGGCAGTTATCCGTCATTATGAGTAAAACCTAATTTTTGTATTTGTAATCCTTACCAAAATACCTGATTCTGGTAAAAATCACATACATTCAATATTACAGACATTTTTAGACAGATTGCAAGTTTGGTTTTGGAGTTTTGTCTATATAACTTTTTATATTTAGTATGACAGATATACTGTCATATTAAGTAAAAAAAACAAACAAATTTGTGTCTTTACAAACCTTACAAAAAAATGTTTTTCCAGTTAAACTCACAAAGATACAATTCTCCAGGCATTATTAGCCATTTTGCATGTGTGGTTTAGGAATTATGTTTACATAACCGTCATATTGAGTTTGGCAGTTATACTGTCATTATGAGTAAAACCTAATTTTTGTATTTGAAACCTTACCAAAATACCTGATTCTAGTAAAACTCACATATATTCAATATTACAGCCATTTTTTTACGAATTGCGTGTTTGGTTTTGGAGTTATGTTTATATAACATTCATATTTAGTATTACAGTCATGCCATCATATTGAGTTAAAAAAAAAAATGTATCTTTACAACCCATATCAAAATATATTTTTTCAAGTAAAATACACAAAGATACATTTCTCCACGCATTATTAGTCATTTTGCATGTGCATTTTAGGAGTTATGTTTAAATAACTGTCATATTGAACGTGGCAGTTATACTGTCATTATGAGTAAAACCTAATTTTTGTTTTGTAAACCTTACCAAAATACCTGATTCTGATAAAACTCACATATATTCAATATTACAGGCATTTTTAAACGGATTGCATATTTGGTTTTCGAGTTTGGTTTTGGAGTTATGTTTATATCACTTTTTTATTTAGTTTGACAGTTATACAATCATATTGAGTAAAAAAAACTAACTTGTGTCTTTGCAAAACCTTACAAAAGATCATTATTCTAGTAAAACGAACAAAGATACATTTTTTATTTGTCAACATTACCAAAATACCTGATTCTGGTAAAAATCACATAGATACAAAATTACAGTCATTTTTAGACGGATTGCAAGTTTGGTTTTGGAGTTATGTTTATATATGTTTTACATGTAGTGTGTGTCATATTGATTAAAAAAAACTAACTTGTGTCTTTACAAACCTTACAAAATATTTTTCCCTGTAAAACTCACAAAGATACATTTCTCCAGGCATTTTTAGCCATTTTGCATGTGTGGTTTAGGAGTTATAATTACATAACTGTCAGTTTGAATGTGACAGTATATTGTCATAGTGAGTAAAACCTAATTTTTGTATTTGTAATCATTACCAAAATACCTGATTCTGGTAAAAATCACATAGATTTAATATTACATACATTTTTAGAAGGATTGCAAGTTTGGTTTTGGAGTTATGTTTATATAACTTTCATATTTAGTATGACGGTTATACCATCATTTTGAGTAAAAAAAACAACTAACTTTTGTCTTTATAAACCTTACAAATGATTTTTTTTCCAGTAAAACTAACAAAGATACATGTCTTTAGGCATTATTAGACATGTTGCATTTGTGTTTTAGGAGTTATGTTTAAATAACTGTCCTGTTGAGTGTGACAGTTATATTGTCATTATGAGTAAAACCTATTTTTTGTATAGTAAACCTTACCAAAATACCTGATTCTGGTAAAACTCATATAGATACAATATTACAGGAATTTTTAGACATAAAACAAGTTTGGTTTTGGAGTTATGTTTATATAACTTTCATATTTAGTATGACAGTTTATATTGAGTAAAAAAAACTAATTTGTGTCTTTACAAACCTTACAAAATGTTGTTTTTTACCATTAAAATTCACAAATACTTTTTTGTCCCAGTAAAACTCAGAAATATACATTTCTCCAGGCATTATTAGCCATTTTGCATTTGTGTTTTAGGAGTTATGTTTAAAAAACTGTCATATTGAGTTATACTGTCCTTATGAGTAAAACCACATTTTTTATTTGTAAACCTTACAAAAATACCTGATTCTGATAAAACTCACATATATTCAAAATTACAGGCATTTTTAGATGGATTGCATGTTTGGTTTTGGAGTTATGTTTATATAACTTTCATATAAAGTATGACAGCTATACTATTAAATTGTTTCTTTACAAACCTTACAAAATATTTTTTTCCAGTAAAACTCACAAAGATACATTCATCCAGGCATTATTAGCCATTTTGTCAGATTGATTGTGACAGTATACTGTGTCATTATGAGTAAAACTAATATTTTGTATTTGTAAACCTTACAAAAACAACTGATTTTAGTAAAACTCACATGGATACAATATTACAGGCATTTTTAGACATAATGCATGTTTGGTTTTGGAGTTATGGTTATATACTTTTCACATTTAGTATGACAGTTATACTGTCATATTGAGTAAAAAAAAGGAACGTGTGTCTTTACAAACATTAATTTATTTATTTTTTTCCAGTAAAACTCACAAAGATACATTTCTCCAGGCATTATTAGCCATTTTGCATGTGCGTTTTAGGAGTTATGTTTACATAACTGTCATATTGAACATGGCAGTTATACTGTCATTATGAGTAAAAACTAATTTTTGTATTTGTCAACCTTTCCAAAATACCTGATTCTGGTAAAACTCACATAGATTCAATATTACAGGCATTTTTAGACGGATTGCAAGTTTGGTTTTGGAGTTATGTGCATATTATTTATACATTTAGTATAACAGTTATACTGGCATATTAGGTAAAAAAAACTAATTTGTGTCTTAACAAACCTTACAAAATATTTGTTCCAGTAAAAATTACAAAGATACATTTCTCCAGGCATTATTAGTCATTTTGCATGTGTGGTTTAGGAGTTATGTTTAAATAACTGTCATATTGAACGTGGCAGATATACTGTCATAATCAGTAAAACCAAATTTTTGCATTTGTAAACCTTACCAAAATACCTGATTCTGGTAAAACTCACATAGATACAATAATACAGACATTTTTAGACATAATGCATGTTTGGTTTTGGAGTTATGTTTATAAAACTTTTACATTGATTATGACAGTTATACCATCATATTGAGTACAAAAAACTAACTTGTGTCTTTACAAACCTTACAAAATATGTGTTTCTAGTAAAACTCACAAAGATTCATTTCTCCAGGCATTATTAGCCATTTAAAAATATTTGGTTTAGGAGTTATGTTTAAATAACTGTTATTTTAAATATGGCAGTATACTGTCATAGTAGTTTTTTAGTCAATATGCCAGTAATGTTCTTAAAATCCTGAGATAATGCGAAAAAAGCAATAAAAATGTTTTTCAACATAATTCCTACACCAAACATGCAATATGTCTAATAATGCCTGGAGACGTGTATCTTTTGTTAGTTTTACTAGAAAATGTATCTTTTGTAAGTTTTGCAACGACGCAAGTTAGTTTTTTTAATTGAATATGACAGTATAACTGTCAAACTAAATGTAAAAGTTATATAAACATAACTCCAAAAATGAACATGCATTATGTCTAAAAATGCCTAAAATATTGTATCTAGTTGAGTTTTACCAGAATCAGGTAAAACTCAAGGTTTACAAATACAAAATTTTGGGTTTTCGCTTTATGACAGTATAACTGCTACATTCAATTTGACAGTTATTTAAACATAACTTCCTAACCACACATGCAAATAAATGGGTTATAATTGTATAGCGCTATTCTACCTTCAAGGTACTCAAAGCACTTTGACAGTATTTCCACATTCATCCATTTACACACACATTCACACACTGATGGCAGGAGCTGCCATGCAAGGTGCAGCCATCAGGAGCAATGGTTGAAGTGTCTTAATTGCCCAAGGACACAACGGTAGAAGGTGGGGATTGAACCCCAGTAACCATCAACCCTCCAATGCTGGCACGGCCAATCTTCCAACTTTGCCACGGCTAATAAAGCCTAAACAATGCATCCTTGTGAGTTTTACTCGAAACATATGCTATTTTAAGGCTTGCAAACACAAAAAGTAGTTTTTTACTGAATATGACAGTAATGTTCTTAAAATCCTGAGATAATGCGAAATAAGCAATACAAATGTTTTTCAACATAAATCCTACACCAAACATAAAACATGTCTAAAAATGCCTAGAGACATGTATCTTTGTTAGTTTTACTAGAAAAATTATCTTTTGTAAGTTTTGCAACGACGCAAATTAGTTTTTTTAATTCAATATGACAGTATAACTGTTATACCAAATGTGAAAGTTATATAAACATAACTCCAAAACTGAACATGCATTATGTTTAAAAATGTCTCTAATATTGTATCTATGTGAGTTTTACCAGAATCAGGTAATTTTGTGAGGTTTACAATTACAAAAATTAGGGTTTAGTCATAATGACAGGTAGCTACATTCAATTTGACAGTTATTTAAACATAACTCCCTAACCACACATGCAAATAGGCTATTAAAGCCTAAAACAATGCATCTTTGTGAGTTTTAGTCGAAACATTTGCTATTTTAAGGCTTGCAAACACAAAAAGTAGTTTTTTACTCATTATGACAGTAATGTTCTTAAAATCCTGAGATAATGCAAAATAAGCAATAAAAATGTTTTTCAACATCATTCCTACACCAAACATGCAACATGTCTAATAATGCCTAAAGACATGTATCTTTGTTTGTTTCACTAGAAAACGTATCTTTTGTAAGTTTTGCAATGACGCAAGTTAGGTTTTTTTGTAATTCTATATGACAGTATAATTGTTATACCAAATATGAAAATTATATAAACATAACTCCAAAACTGAACATGCATTATGTCGAAAAATGCCTGTAATATTGTATCTATGTGAGTTTTACCAGAATAAAGTAAATTGGTAAGGTTTACAAATACAAAAATTGGGTTTTTCTCATATTGACAGTATACTGCTACTTTCAATTTGACAGTTATTTAAACATAACTTCCTAAAAACACATGCAAATAGGCGAATAAAGCCTAAAACAATGCATCCTTGTGAATTTTACTCGAAACATATGCTTTTTTCGGGTTTGCAAACACTAAAAGTAGTTTTTTACTCAAAATGACAGTAATGTTCTTAAAATCCTGAGATAATGCGAAAAAAGCAATAAAAATGTTTTTCAACATAATTCCTACAACAAACATGCAAAATGTCTAATAATGCCTGGAGACATGTAACTTTGTTAGTTTTACAAAAAAAAACATATTTTGTAAGGTTTGAAACGATGCAAGATCGTTTTTTTTATTTAAATATTACAGTATAACTGTCATACCAAATATGAAAGTTATATAAATATAACTCCAAAACTGAACATGCATTATGTCTAAAAATGCCTAAAATATTGTATTTATGTGAGTTTAACCAAAATCAGGTAATTTTGTAAGGTTTACAAATACAAAAATTGGGTTTTTCTCATAGTGACAGTATAACTGCTACTTTCAATTTGACAGTTATTTGAACATAACTTCCTTAAAACACATGCAAATAGGCTAATAAAGACTAAAACAATGCATCCTTGTGAATTTTACTCGAGACATGCTTTTTTAAGGCTTGCAAACACTAAAAGTAGTTTTTTACTCAATATGACAATAATGTTACCTAAAATCCTGAGATAATGCGAAATAAGCAATAAAAATGTTTTTAAACATAATTCCTACAACAAACTTGCAAAATGTCTAATAATGCCTGGAGACATGTAACTTTGTTGGTTTAAAAAAACCAAACATATTTTGTAACGTTTGCAACGATGCAAGATAGTTTTTTTTATTTAAATATGACAGTATAACTGTCATATCAAATATAAAAGTTAGATAAATATAACTCCAAAACTGAACATGCATTATGTCTAAAAATGCCTAAAATATTGTATTTATGTGAGTTTTACCAGAATCAGGTAATTTGGTAAGGTTTACAAATACAAAAATTGGGTTTTTCTCATAATGACAGTATAACTGCTATATTCAATTTGACAGCTTTTTAAACATAACTTCCTAAAAACACATGCAAATAGGCTAATAAAGCCTAAAACAACGCATCCTAGTGAATTTTACTCGAAACATATGTTTTTTTAATGCTTGCAAACACTAAAAGTAGTTTTTTACTCAATATGACAGTAATGTTCTTAAAATCCTGAAATAATGCGAAAAAAGCAATAACAATGTTTTTCAACATAAATCCTACAACAAAGATGCAAAATGTCTAATAATGCCTAGAGACATCTAACTTTGTTAGTTTTACAAAAAAAAACATATTTTGTAAGGTTTGCAACAATGCAAGATAGTATTTTTTATTTAAATATGACAGTATAACTGTCATACGAAATATGAAAGTTATATAAATATAACTCCAAAACTGAACATGCATTATGTCTAAAAATGCCTAAAATATTGTATTTATGTGAGTGTAACCAAAATCAGGTAATTTAGTAAGGTTTACAAATACACAAATTGAGTTATTCTCATAATGACAGTATAACTGCTACATTCAATTTGACAGTTATTTAAACATAACTTCCTAAAAACACATGCAAATAGGCTAATAAAGCCTAAAACAATGCATCCTTGTGAGTTTTAGTCGAAACAATTGCTATTTTAAGGCTTGCAAAAACAAAAAGTAGTTTTTTTACTCATTATGACAGTAATGTTCTTAAAATCCTGAGATAATGCGAAATAAGCAATAAAAATGTTTTTCAACATAATTCCTACACCAAACATGCAACATGTCTAATAATGCCTGAAGACATGTATATTTGTTAGTTTTAGTAGAAAAATTATCTTTTGTAAGTTTTGCAAAGAGGCAAGTTTGTTTTTTTAATTCAATATGACAGTGTAACTGTCATACCAAATATGAAAGTTATATAAAGAGAACTCCAAAACTGAACTTGCATTATGTCTAAAAATGCCTAAAATATTGTATCTATGTGAGTTTTACAAGAATCCAAGTAATTTGGTAAGGTTTACAATTACAAAAATTAGGGTTTGGTCATAATGACAGATAACTGCTACATTGAATTTGACAGTTATTTAAACATAACTTCCTAAAAACACATGCAAATAGGCTAAAAAAAAGCCTAAAACAATGCATCTTTGTGAGTTTTAGTCGAAACAATTGCTATTTTAAGGCTTGCAAAAACAAAAAGTAGTTTTCTACTCATTATGACGGTAATGTTCTTAAAATCCTGAGATAATGCGAAATAAGCAATAAAAATGTGTTTCGACATAATTCCTACACCAAACATGCAACATGACTAATAATGCTAGGAGACATGTATCTTTGTTAGTTTCACTAGAAAACGTATCTTTTGTAAGTTTTTCAATGACGCAAGTTAGTTTTTTTTTATTCAATATGACAGTATAACTGTTATACCAAATATGAAAATTATATAAACATAACTCCAAAACTGAATCTCACAATGTTCTTAAAATCCCGAGATAATGTGAAAAAAGCAATAAAAATGTTTTTCCACATAATTCCTACAACAAACATGCAAAATGTCTAATAATGCCTGGAGACATGTAACTTTGTTAGTTTTACAAAAAAAACATATTTTGTAAGGTTTGCAACAATGAAAGATAGTTTTTTTAATTTAAATATGAAAGTATAACTGTCATACCAAATATGAAAGTTATATAACTATAACTCCAAAACAAAACATGCATTATGTCTAAAAATGCCTAAAATATTGTATCTATGTGAGTTTTACCAGAATCAGGTAATTTGGTAAGGTTTACAATTACAAAAATTGGATTTTTCTCATAATGACAGTATAACTGCTACATTCAATTTGACAGTTATTTAAATATAACTTCCTAAAAACACATTCAAATAGGCTAATAAAGCCTAAATTAATGCATCCTTGTGAATTTTACTCAAAACATATGTTTTTTTAAGGCTTGCAAAAACAAAAAGTATTTTTTTCTCCTTATGACAGTAAAGTTCTTAAAATCCTGAGATAATGCAAAATAAGCAATACAAATGTTTTTAAACACAATTCATTCACCAAACATGCAACATGTCTAGTAATGCCTGAAGACATGTATCTTTGTTAGTTTTAGTAGAAAAATTATCTTTTGTAAGTTTTGCAAAGAGGCAAGTTAGTTTTTTTAATTCAATATGACAGTATAACTGTCATACCAAATATGAAAGTTATATAAAGAGAACTCCAAAACTGAACATGCTTTATGTCTAAAAATGCCTAAAATATTGTATCTATGTGAGTTTTACAAGAATCCGAGTAATTTGGTAAGGTTTACAATTACAAAAATTAGGGTTTAGTCATAATGACAGATAACTGCTACATTGAATTTGACAGTTATTTAAACATAACTTCCTAAAAACACATGCAAATAGGCTAATAAAGCCTAAAACAATGCATCTTTGTGAGTTTTAGTAGAAACATATGCTTTTTTTAAGGCTTGCAAACACAAAAAGTAGTTTTTTACTCATTATGACGGTAATGTTCTTAAAATCCTGAGATAATGCGAAATAAGCAATAAAAATGTTTTTCAAAATAATTCCTACAACAAACATGCAACATGTCTAATAATGCCTGGAGACATGTATCTTTGTTAGTTTCACTAGAAAACGTATCTTTTGTAAGTTTTGCAATGACGCAAGTTAGTTTTTTTTAATTCAATATGACAGTCTAACTGTCATACCAAATATGAAAATTATATAAACATAACTCCAAAACTGAACATGCATTATGTCGAAAAATGCCTGTAATATTGTATCTATGTGAGTTTTACCAGAATAAAGTAATTTTGTAAGGTTTACAAATACAAAAATTGGGTTTTTCTCACAGTATAACTGCTACTTTCAATTTGACAGTTATTTAAACATAACTTCCTAAAAACACACGCAAATAGGCTAATAAAGCCTAAAACAATGCATCCTTGTGAATTTTACTCGAGACATGCTTTTTTAAGGCTTGCAAACACTAAAAGTTGTTTTTTACTCAATATGACAATAATGTTACCTAAAATCTTGAGATAATGCGAAATAAGCAATAAAAATGTTTTTAAACATAATTCCTACAACAAACATGCAAAATGTCTAATAATGCCTGGAGACATGTAACTTTGTTGGTTTAAAAAAAAAACATATTTTGTAAGGTTTGCAACGATGCAAGATAGTTTTTTTTATTTAATTATGACATACCAAAAATAGAAAGTTATATAAATATAACTCCAAAATTGAACATGCATTATGTCTAAAAATGCCTAAAATATTGTATTTATGTGAGTTTTACCAGAATCAGGTAATTTGGTAAGGTTTACAAATACAAAAATTGGGTTTTTCTCATAATGACAGTATAACTGCTATATTCAATTTGACAGTTTTTTAAACATAACTTCCTAAAAACACATGCAAATAGGCTAATAAAGCCTAAAACAATGCATCCTAGTGAATATTACTCGAAACATATGTTTTTTTAAGGCTTGCAAACACTAAAAGTAGTTTTTTACTCAATATGACAGTAATGTTCTTAAAATCCTGAGATAATGCGAAAAAAGCAATAACAATGTTTTTCAACATAATTCCTACAACAAAGATGCAAAATGTCTAATAATGCCTGGAGATATGTAACTTTGTTAGTTTTACAAAAAAACAAACATATTTTGTAAGGTTTGCAACAATGAAAGATAGTTTTTCTATTTAAATATGAAAGTATAACTGTCATACCAAATATGAAAGTTATATAAATATAACTCCAAAACTGAACATGCATTATGTCTAAAAATGCCTAAAATATTGTATCTAGTTGAGTTTCACCAGAATCAGGTAATTTGGTAAGGTTTACCAAATTACCTGATTGCTTTACAAATACACAAATTGAGTTATTCTCATAATGACAGTATAACTGTCATTATGAGAATTTGACAGTTATTTAAACATAACTTCCTAAAAACACATGCAAATAGGCTAATAAAGCCTAAAACAATGCATCCTTGTGAGTTTTAGTCGAAACAATTGCTATTTTAAGGCTTGCAAAAACAAAAAGTAGTTTTTTACTCATTATGACGGTAATGTTCTTAACATCCTGAGATAATGCGAAATAAGCAATAAAAATGTTTTTCAACATAATTCCTACACCAAACATGCAACATGACTAATAATGCTAGGAGACATGTATCTTTGTTAGTTTCACTAGAAAACTTATCTTTTGTAAGTTTTTCAATGACGCAAGTTAGTTTTTTTTAATTCAATATGACAGTATAACTGTTATACCAAATATGAAAATTATATAAACATAACTCCAAAACTGAATCTCACAATGTTCTTAAAATCCTGAGATAATGCGAAAAAAGCAATAAAAATGTTTTTCCACATAATTCCTACAACAAATAATGCAAAATGTCTTATAATGCCTGGAGACATGTAACTTTGTTAGTTTTACAAAAAAAACATATTTTGTAAGGTTGGCAACAATGAAAGATAGTTTTTCTATTTAAATATGAAAGTATAACTGTCATACCAAATATGAAAGTTATATAAATATAACTCCAAAACTGAACATGCATTATGTCTAAAAATGCCTAAAATATTGTATCTATGTGAGTTTTACCAGAATCAGGTAATTTGGTAAGGTTTACAAATACAAAAATTGGGTTTTTCTCATAATGACAGTATAACTGCTACATTCAATTTGACAGTTATTTAAACATAACTTCCTAAAAACACATTCAAATAGGCTAATAAAGCCTAAAACAATGCATCCTTGTGAATTTTACTCAAAACATATGTTTTTTTAAGGCTTGCAAACACAAAAAGTAGTTTTTTTCTCCTTATGACAGTAAAGTTCTTAAAATCCTGAGATAATGCAAAATAAGCAATACAAATGTTTTTAAACACAATTCATACACCAAACATGCAACATGTCTAATAATGGCTGAAGACATGTATCTTTGTTAGTTTTAGTAGAAAAATTATCTTTTGTAAGTTTTGCAAAGAGGCAAGTTAGTTTTTTTAATTCAATATGACAGTATAACTGTCATACCAAATATGAAAGTTATATAAAGAGAACTCCAAAACTGAACATGCATTATGTCTAAAAATGCCTAAAATATTGTATCTATGTGAGTTTTATAAGAATCCGAGTAATTTTGTAAGGTTTACAATTACAAAAAATAGGGTTTGGTCATAATGACAGATAACTGCTACATTGAATTTGACAGTTATTTAAACATAACTTCCTAAAAACACATGCAAATAGGCTAAAAAAGCCTAAAACAGTGCATCTTTGTGAGTTTTAGTCGAAACAATTGCTATTTTAAGGCTTGCAAAAACAAAAAGTAGTTTTTCTACTCATTATGACGGTAATGTTCTTAAAATCCTGAGATAATGCGAAATAAGCAATACAAATGTTTTTCAACATAATTCCTACACCAAACATGCAACATGACTAATAATGCTAGGAGACATGTATCTTTGTTAGTTTCACTAGAAAACTTATCTTTTGTAAGTTTTTCAATGACGCAAGTTAGTTTTTTTTAATTCAATATGACAGTATAACTGTTATACCAAGTATGAAAATTATATAAACATAACTCCAAAACTGAATCTCACAATGTTCTTAAAATCCTGAGATAATGCAAAAAAAGTAATAAAAATGTTTTTCAACAAATTTCCTACAACAAACATGCAAAATGTCTAATAATGCCTGGAGACATGTAACGTTGTTAGTTTTACAAAAAAAACCATATTTTGTAAGGTTTGCAACAATGAAAGATAGTTTTTTTAATTTAAATATGAAAGTATAACTGTCATACCAAATATGAAAGTTATATAAAGATAACTCCAAAACTGAACATGCTTTATGTCTAAAAATGCCTAAAATATTGTATCTATGTGAGTTTTACCAGAATCAGGTAATTTGGTAAGGTTTACAAATACAAAAATTGGGTTTTTCTCATAATGACAGAATAACTGCTACATTCAATTTGACAGTTATTTAAACATAACTTCCTAAAAACACATGCAAATAGGCTAATAAAGCCTAAAACAATGCATCCTTGTGAGTTTTAGTCGAAACAATTGCTATTTTAAGGCTTGCAAAAACAAAAAGTAGTTTTTTACTCATTATGACGGTAATGTTCTTAAAATCCTGAGATAATGCGAAATAAGCAATAAAAATGTTTTTCAACATAATTCCTAAACCAAACATGCAACAATGTCTAATAATGCCTGAAGACATGTATCTTTGTTAGTTTTAGTAGAAAAATTATCTTTTGAAAGTTTTGCAAAGAGGCAAGTTAGTTTTTTTAATTCAATATGACAGTATAACTGTCATACCAAATAAATAAATGATAAATGGGTTGTACTTGTATGGCGCTTTTCTACCTTCAAGGTACTCAAAGCGCTTTGACACTACTTCCACATTTACTCATTCACACACACATTCACACACTGATGGAGGGAGCTGCTATGCAAGGCGCTAACCAGCACCCATCAGGAGCAAGGGTGAAGTGTCTTGCTCAGGACACAACGGACATGACGAGGTTGGTACTAGGTGGGGATTGAACCAGGGACCCTTGGGTTGCGCACGGCCACTCTTCCACTGCGCCACACTGTCCCTATGAAATATGAAATATGAAAGTTATATAAAGAGAACTCCAAAACTGAACATGCATTATGTCTAAAAATGCCTAAAATATTGTATCTATGTGAGTTTTACAAGAATCCGTTAATTTGGTAAGGTTTGCAATTACAAGAATTAGGGTTTTGTCATAATGACAGATAACTGCTACATTGAATTTGACAGTTATTTAAACATAACTTCCTAAAAACACATGCAAATAGGCTAAAAAAGCCTAAAACAATGCATCTTTGTGAGTTTTAGTCGAAACAATTGCTATTTTAAGGCTTGCAAAAACAAAAAGTAGTTTTCTACTCATTATGACGGTAATGTTCTTAAAATCCTGAGATAATGCGAAATAAGCAATAAAAATGTTTTTCAACATAATACCTACACCAAACATGCAACATGACTAATAATATTAGGAGACATGTATCTTTGTTAGTTTCACTAGAAAACGTATCTTTTGTAAGTTTTTCAATGACGCAAGTTAGTTTTTTTTTAATTCAATATGACAGTATAACTGTTATACCAAGTATGACATTTATATAAACAAAACTCCAAAACTGAATCTCACAATATTCTTAAAATCCTGAGATAATGCGAAAAAAGCAATAAAAATGTTTTTCAACATAATTCCTACAACAAACATGCAAAATGTCTAATAATGCCTGGAGACATGTAACTTTGTTAGTTTTACAAAAAAAACATATTTTGTAAGGTTTGCAACAATGAAAGATAGTTTTTTTAATTTAAATATGAAAGTATAACTGTCATACCAAATATGAAAGTTATATAAATATAACTCCAAAACTGAACATGCATTATGTCTAAAAATGCCTAAAATATTGTATCTATGTGAGTTTTACCAGAATCAGGTAATTTGGTAAGGTTTACAAATACAAAAATTGGGTTTTTCTCATAATGACAGTATATCTGCTAAATTCAATTTGACAGTTATTTAAACATAACTTCCTAAAAACACATTCAAATAGGCTAATAATGCCTAAAACAATGCATCCTTGTGAATTTTACTCAAAACATATGTTTTTTTAAGGCTTGCAAACACAAAAAGTAGTTTTTTTCTCCTTATTACAGTAAAGTTCTTAAAATCCTGAGATAATGCAAAATAAGCAATACACATGTTTTTAAACACAATTCATACACCAAACATGCAACATGTCTAATAATGCCTGAAGACATGTATCTTTGTTAGTTTTAGTAGAAAAATTATCTTTTGTAAGTTTTGCAAAGAGGCAAGTTAGTTTTTTTAATTCAATATGACAGTAAAACTGTCAAACCAAATATGAAAGTTATATAAAGAGAACTCCAAAACTGAACATGCATTATGTCTAAAAATGCCTAAATGTTGTATCTATGTGAGTTTTACAAGAATCAAGTAATTTGGTAAGGTTTAAAAATACAAAAATTGGGTTTTTCTCATAATGACAGTATATCTGCTACATTCAATTTGACAGTTATTTAAACATAACTTCCTAAAAACACATGCAAATAGGCTAAAAAGCCTAAAACAATGCATCCTTGGGAATTTTACTCGAAACATGCTTTTTTAAGGCTTGCAAACACTAAAAGTAGTTTTTTACACAATATGACAGTAATGTTCCTAAAATCCTGAGATAATGCGAAAAAAGCAATACAAATGTTTTTCAACAAAATTCCTACAACAAACATGCAAAATGTCTAATAATGCCTGGAGACATGTAACTTTGTTAGTTTTACAAAAAAAAAACATATTTTGTAAGGTTTGCAATGATGCAAGATAGTTTTTTATTTATTTAAATATGACAGTATAACTGTCATACCAAATATGAAAGTTATATAAATATAACTCCAAAACTGAAAATGCATTATGTCTAAAAATGCCTAAAATATTGTATCTATGTGAGTTTAACCAGAATCAGTTATTTCGTAAGGTTTACAAAAACAAAAATTGAGTTATTCTCATAATGACAGATAACTGCTACATTGAATTTAACAGTTATTCCTAAAAACACATGCAAATAGGCTAATAAAGCCTAAAGCAATGCATCTTTGTGAATTTTACTTGAAACATAGGGCTTGCAAACACAAAAAGTAGTTTTTTTCTCCTTCTGACAGTAATGTTCTTAAAAACCTTTGATAATGCGAAATAAGCAATATAAATATTTTTCAACATAATTCCTACACCAAACATGATAAATGGCTAATAATGCCTGGAGAAATGTATCTTGTGAGTTTTACTGGAAAAAAATAATTTGTAAGGTTAATAAAGACACAAGTTAGTTTTTTTTACTAGGGTTAGGGTTTTTTTTTTAATATGAAGGTATTACTGTCATACTAAATATGAAAGTTATATAAACATAACTCCAAAACCAAAATGCATTATGCCTGTAATATTGTATTTATGTGAGTTTTACCAGAATCAGGTATTTTGGTAAGGTTGACAAATACAAAAATTAGGTCTTACTCCTAATGACAGTAGAACTGCCATATTCAATTGGACAATTATTTAAACATAACTTCAAAACCAAACATGCATTATGTCTAAAAATGCCTATAATTTTGTATCCTTGTAAGTTTTACTAGAATCAGTTGTTTTTGTAAGGTTTACAAATACAAAATATTAGTTCTACTTATAATGACAGTATACTGTCACAATCAATCCGACAAAATAACTAATAATGCCTGGAGGAATGTATCTTTGTCAAGTTTACTGGAAAAAGTAATTTTGTAAGGTTTGTAAAGACACAAGTTAGTTTTTTTTACTCATTTTAACAGTATAGCTGTCATACTATAAATGAAAGTTATATACTCCTAACTCAAAAAATCAAACATGCAATCCATCTAAAAATGTCTGTAATATTGAATCTATGTGAGTTATATCAGAATCAGGTATTTTGGTAAGGTTTAAAAATACAAAAAATAGGTTTTACTCATAGTGACAGTATAACTGCCACACTCAATATGACAGTTATTTAAACATAACTCCTAAAACACAAATGCAAAATGACTAATACTGTCTAGAGAAATGTATATTTTTAAATTTTACTGGAAAACAATATTTTGTAAGGTTTGTAAAGATAAAAATTAGTTTTTTTTACTCAATATGATGGTATAACTGTCATACTGAATATGAAAGTTATATAAATATAACTCCAAAACTGAAAATGCATTATGTCTAAAAATGCCTAAAATATTGTATCTATGTGAGTTTAACCAGAATCAGTTATTTCGTAAGGTTTACAAAAACAAAAATTGAGTTATTCTCATAATGACAGATAACTGCTACATTGAATTTAACAGTTATTCCTAAAAACACATGCAAATAGGCTAATAAAGCCTAAAGCAATGCATCTTTGTGAATTTTACTTGAAACATAGGGCTTGCAAACACAAAAAGTAGTTTTTTTCTCCTTCTGACAGTAATGTTCTTAAAAACCTTTGATAATGCGAAATAAGCAATATAAATATTTTTCAACATAATTCCTACACCAAACATGATAAATGGCTAATAATGCCTGGAGAAATGTATCTTGTGAGTTTTACTGGAAAAAAATAATTTGTAAGGTTAATAAAGACACAAGTTAGTTTTTTTTACTAGGGTTAGGGTTTTTTTTTTAATATGAAGGTATTACTGTCATACTAAATATGAAAGTTATATAAACATAACTCCAAAACCAAAATGCATTATGCCTGTAATATTGTATTTATGTGAGTTTTACCAGAATCAGGTATTTTGGTAAGGTTGACAAATACAAAAATTAGGTCTTACTCCTAATGACAGTAGAACTGCCATATTCAATTGGACAATTATTTAAACATAACTTCAAAACCAAACATGCATTATGTCTAAAAATGCCTATAATTTTGTATCCTTGTAAGTTTTACTAGAATCAGTTGTTTTTGTAAGGTTTACAAATACAAAATATTACTTCTACTTATAATGACAGTATACTGTCACAATCAATCCGACAAAATAACTAATAATGCCTGGAGGAATGTATCTTTGTCAAGTTTACTGGAAAAAGTAATTTTGTAAGGTTTGTAAAGACACAAGTTAGTTTTTTTTACTCATTTTAACAGTATAGCTGTCATACTATAAATGAAAGTTATATACTCCTAACTCAAAAAATCAAACATGCAATCCATCTAAAAATGTCTGTAATATTGAATCTATGTGAGTTATATCAGAATCAGGTATTTTGGTAAGGTTTAAAAATACAAAAAATAGGTTTTACTCATAGTGACAGTATAACTGCCACACTCAATATGACAGTTATTTAAACATAACTCCTAAAACACAAATGCAAAATGACTAATACTGTCTAGAGAAATGTATATTTTTAAATTTTACTGGAAAACAATATTTTGTAAGGTTTGTAAAGATAAAAATTAGTTTTTTTTACTCAATATGATGGTATAACTGTCATACTGAATATGAAAGTTATATAAACATAACGCCAAAACCAAACATACTTTATGTCTAAAAAAAATCCTGTAATATTGTATCTATGTGGGTTTTGCCAGAATCAGGTATTTTGGTAAGGTTTACAAATACAAAAAATAAGTTTTAATCATAATGACAGTATAACTGCCACCCTCAATATGACAGTTATTTAAACATAACTCCTAAACCAATGCATGCAAATTGATAAATGATAAATGGCTAATAATGCCTGGGGAAATGTATCTTTGTGAGTTTAACTGGAAAAAAAATATTTTGTAAGGTTTGTAAAGACACAAGTGAGGTTTTTTTTTTACTCGTAATGACAGTATAACTGCCACATTCAAAAAGACAGTTATATAAACATGACACCAAAACCAAACATGTATTATGTCTAAAAATGCATGTAATATTAAATCTATGTGAGTTTGACCAGAATCAGGTATTTTGGTAAGGTTTTCAAATACAAAAAGTAGGTTTTACTCATAATGACAGTATACTGTCACATTCAATCTGACAGTTATTTAAACATAACTCCGAAACTAAACATGCTAAATGGCTAATACTGCCTGGAGAAAGGTATTTTTGTGAGTTTAACTGGAAAAAAATATTTTGTAAGGTTTGTAAAGACACAAGTTAGTTTTTTTTACTCAATATGACAGTATAACTGTCATACTAAATGTACAAGTTATATAAACATAACTCCAAAACCAAACATGCCTTATGTCAAAAAATGCCAGTAATATTGTATCCATGTGAGTTTCACTAGAATCAGTTGTTTTTGTAAGGTTTGCAAATACAAACTATTGGTTTTACTCACTATGACAGTATACTGTCACATTCAATCTGACAGTTATTTAAACATAACTCCTAAACCACACATGCAAAATGGCTAATAATAACTGGAGAAATGTATCTTTGTAAGTTTTACTGGGAAAAAAAATATTTTGTAAGGTTTGTAAAGACACAAGTTGGTTTTTTTTTATTCAATATGTTTGTATAACTGTCATAATAAATGTAAAAGTTATATAAACATAACTCCAAAACCAAACATGCAATCCGTCTAAAAATGCCTGTAATTTTGAATCTATGTGAGTTTTACTAGAATCAGGTATTTTCTTAAGGTTTACAAATACAAAAATTAGGTTTTACTCACTATGACAGTATACTGTCACATTCAATCTGACAGTTATTTAAACGTAACTCCTAAACCACACATGCAAAATGAGTAATAATGCCTGGAGAAATGTAAAAAAATAGTTTGTAAGGTTTGTAAGGACACAAGTTAGTTTTTTTTACTCAATATGACGGTATAACTGTCTTACTAAATATAAAGGTTATATAAACATAACTCCAAAACCAAACCCGAAAACCAAGCATGCAATCTGTCTAAAAATGCCTGTAATAATGAATATATGTGAGTTGTATCAAAATCAGGTATTTTGGTAAGGTTTACAAATACAAAAATTAGGTTTTACTCTTAATGACAGTATAACTGTCACTACGACAGTTATTCAAACAAAACTCCTAAAACACACATGCAAAATGACTAATAATGCCTGGAGAAATGTATCTTTGTTAATTTTACTTGTAAAAAAATTTTTGTAATGTTTGTAAAGACACTTTTTTTTTTTTTTTTTACTCAATATGATGGTATAACTGCTATACTAAATATGAAAGTTATACAAAAATAACTCAAAAACCAAACATGCAATCGAATCTATGTGAGTTTAATTAGAATCAGGTATTTTGGTAAGGTTTACCAAAAATAGGTTTTACTTATAATGACAGTATAACTGCCACACTCAATATGACAGTTATCTACATGTAAAGCGACTTTGGGTACTTAGAAAAGCGCTATATAAATCCCAGGTATTATTATTATTATTATTATTTAAATATAACTCCTAAACCAAACATGCTAAATGGCTAATAATGCCTGGAGAAATGTATCTTTGTGAGTTTTACTGGAAAAAAAAAAAATATTTGTCACGTTTGTAAAGACACACGTTAGTTTTTTTACTCAATATGACAGTAAAACTGTCATACTAAATGTAAAAGTTATATAAACTTAACTCCAAAACCAAACATGCATTATGTCTGAACATTTTTGTAATATTGTATCCATGTGAGTTTTACTAAAATCAGTTGTTTTTGTAAGTTTTGCAAATACAAAATATTGGTTTTATTCACTATGACAGTGTACTGTCACATTCAATCTGACAGTTTTTTTAAACATAACTACTAAACCACCCATGCAAAATGGCTAATAATGCCTGGAGAAATGTATCTTTGTGAGTTTTACCGGAAACAAATATTTTGTAAGGTTTGTAAAGACACAAGTTAGTTTTTGTTTTTTTTACTTAATATGACAGTAAAACTGTCATACTAAATATTAAAGTTATATAAACATAACTCCAAAACCAAACACGCAATCCGTCTAAAAATGCCTGTAATATTGAATATATGTGAGTTTTACTAGAATCAGGTATTTTGGTAATGTTTACAATTAAAAAAAAAAAAGTTTTATTCATAATGACATTATAACTGCCACACATTTTATATGACAGTTATTTAAACATAACTCCTGACTCGTGTCATTATGAGTAAAACCTAATTTTTGTATTTGTAAACCTTACCAAAATACCTGATTCTGGTAAAACTCACATAGAATCAATATTACAGGCATTTTTAGACGAATTTCAAGTTTGGTTTTGGAGTTATGTTTATAAAACTTTTTTATTTAGTATGACAGTTATACTGTCATATTGAGTAAAAAAAAAAAAAACTTGTGTTTTTACAAACTTTAAAAAAATATTTTTTCCAGTAAAATTCACAGAGATACATGTTTCAAGGCATTATTAGTTAATTTGCATGTGTGGTTTAGGAGTTATGTTTAAATAACTGTCAGATCGAATGTGACAGTACACTGTCATAGTGAGTAAAACCAATATTTTGTATTTGCAAAACTTACAAAAACAACTGATTCTAGTAAAACTCACATATATACATCATTGCAGGCATTTTTAGACATAATGCATGTTTGGTTTGGAGTTATGTTGATATAACTTTGACATTTAGTATGACAGTTATACTGTCTTTTTGAGTTAAAAAAAACGAACTTGTGTTTTTACAAACATTAGTAAATGTTTTTTTACAGTAAAACTCACAAAGATACCTTTCTTCAGGAATTATTAGACATTTAGCATGTTTGGTATAGGAGTTATGTTTAAAAAACTGTCATTTGAAATGTGGCAGTTATACTGTCATTATGAGTAAAACCTAATTTGTGTATTTGTAAACCTTACCAAAAGACTTGTTTCTAGTAAAACTCACATAGATTCAAAATTCAAGCATTTTTCGACATAAGGAATGTTTGGTTTTGGAGTTATGTTTATATAACTTTCATATTTAGCATGATAGTTATACAATCATATTGAGTAAAACAAAAAATGTGTGTCTTTACAAACCTTACAAAATATTTGTTTCCAGTAAAACTCACAAAGATACATTTCCCCAGGCATTATTAGCCATTTAGCATGTTTGGTTTAGGAGTTATGTTTAAATAACTGTCATATTGAGTGTGGCAGTTATACTGTTATTATGAGCAAAACCTAATTTTTGTATTTGTAAACCTTACAAAAATACTTGATTCTGGTAAAACTCACTTAGATACAATATTGCAGGCTTTTTTAGACGGACTGCATGTTTTGGTTTTGAAGTTATGTTTATATAACCTTCAAATTTAGTAAGACAGTTATACCATCAAATTGAGTCAAAAAACTAATTTGTGTATATACAAACCTTACAAAATATATATTTTTCCAGTAAAACTCACAAAAAAAACATTTCTCCAGGCATCATTAGCTATTTTGCATTTGTGGTGTAGAATGTATGTTTAAATGTGACAGTATACTGTCATAGTGAGTAAAACCAAAATTTTGTATTAGCAAAACTTACAAAAACAACTGATTCTACTAAAACTCACATAGATACAATATTATAGGCATTTTTAGATATAATGCTTGTTTGGTTTTGGAGTTATGTTTATATAACTTTTACATTTAGTATGAAAGTTATACTGTCATTTGGAGTAAAAAAAAAACTAACTTGTGTCTTTACAAACCTTACAAAAAAAAATTCCGGGCATTATTAGCCATTTAGCATGTTTGGTTTAGGAGTTATGTTTAAATAATTGTCAGATTGAATGTGGCATTTATACTATCATAGTGAGTAAAACCAATATTTTGTATTTGCAAACCTTACAAAAACAACTGATTCTAGTAAAACTTACATGGATGAAATGTTACAAGCATTTTTAGATATAATGCATGTTTGGTTTTGGAGTTAGGTTTATATATTTTTTACATTTAGTATGACAGTTATACTGTCAAATTGAGTAAAAAAAACAACAACTTGTGTCTTTATAAACCTTACAAAAAACTTTTTTTCCAGTAAAACTCAGAAAGATACCTTTCTCCAGGCATATTTAGCCATTTAGCATGTTTTTTTGAGGAGTTATGTTTAAATAACTGCCATTTTAAACCTGGCAGTTATACTGTCATTATGAGTAAAACCTAATTTTCGTATTTGTAAACCTTACCTAAATACCTGATTCTGGTAAAACTCACATAGATACAATATTTTAGGCATTTTTAGACATAATGCATGTTCAGTTTTGGAGTTATATTTATATAACTTTCATATTTGGTATGACAGTTATACTGTCATATTTAAATAAAAAAAACTATCTCGCATCTTTGTAAAACTAACAAAGTTACATGTCTCCAGGCATTATTAGACATTTTGCATGTTTGGTGTAGGAATTATGTTGAAAAACATTTTTATTGCTTTTTTCGCATTATCTCAGGATTTTAAGAACATTACTGTCATATTGAGTAAAAAACTACGTTTTGTGTTTGCAAGCTTTAAAATAGCATATGTTTCGAGTAAAACTCACAAGGATGCATTGTTTAGGCTTTATTAGCCGTGGCGAAGTTGGTAGACTGGCTGTGCCAGCATTTTAGGGTTGATGGTTACTGGGGTTCAATCCCCACCTTCTACCATCATTGTCATGTCCGTTGTGTCCTTGGGCAAGACACTTCAACCATTGCTACTGATGGCTGCTGGTTAGCACCTTGCATGGCAGCACCTGCCATCAGAGTGTGAATGTGTGTGTGAATGGATGAATGTGGAAATACTGTCAAAGCGCTTTGAGTACCTTGAAGGTAGAATAGCACTATACAATTATAACCCATTTATTTGCATGTGTGGTTAGGAAGTTATGTTTAAATAACTGTTAAATTGAATGTAGCAGTATATGTCATTATAAGAAAAACCCAAATGTTGTATTTGTAAACCTTACCAAATTACCTGATTCTGGTAAAACTCAACTGGATACAATATTTTAGGCATTTTTAGACATAATGCATGTTCATTTTTGGAGTTATGTTTATATAACTTTTACATTTAGTTTGACAGTTATACTGTCATTTTCAATTAAAAAAACTAACTTGTGTCGTTGCAAAACTTACAAAAAATACATTTTCTAGTAAAACTAACAAAAGATACACGTCTCCAGGCATTATTAGACATGTTGCATGTTTGGTGTAGGAATTATGTTGAAAAACATTTGTATTGCTTTTTTCGCATTATCTCAGGATTTTAAGAACATTACTGGCATATTGAGTAAAAAACTTCTATGACAGTATACTGCCATATTCAAAATAACAGTTATTTAAACATAACTCCTAAACCAAATATGCTAAATGGCTAATAATGCCTGGAGAAATGAATCTTTGTGAGTTTTACTAGAAACAAATATTTTGTAAGGTTTGTAAAGATAAAAGTTAGTTTTTTTTACCCAATATTACTGTCATACTAAATATGAAAGTTATATAAACATATTTCCATAACCAAACTCTAAATAAACTTGCAATCCGTCTTAAACTGCCTGTAATATTGAATATATGTGAGTTTTACCAGAATCAGGTATTTTGGTAAGGTTTACAAATACAAAACTTGGGTTTTACTCATAATGACAGTATAACTGCAACATTTGATATGACAGTTATTTAAACATGACTCCTAAACCAAACCTGATAAATGACTAATAATAACTGGAGAAATGTATCTTTGTGAGTTTTACTGGAAAAATAAAATATTTTGTAAGGTTTGTAAAGACACAATTTGGTTTTTTTATTCAATATATTTGTATAACTGTCATCATAAATGTAAAAGTTATATAAACATAACTCCAAAACCAAACATGCATTATGTCTAAAAATGCCTGTAATATTGAATCTATGTGAGTTTTACCAGAATCAGGTATTTTGGTAAGGTTTACAAATACAAAATTTGCGTTTTACTCATAATGACAGTATAAATGCCACACTCAATATGACAGTTATTTAAACATAACTACTAAACCAAAAATGATACATGGCTAATAATGCCAGGGGAAATGTATCTTTGTGAGTTTAACTGGGAAAATAAAATATTTTGTAAGGTTTGTAAAGACACAAGTTAGTTTGTTTTACTCATAATGACAGTATAACTCCCACGTTCAAAATGACAGTTATATAAACATAACTCCAAAACCAAACATGCATTAAGACTAAAAATTCCTGTAATATTGAATATATGTGAGTTTTACCAGAATCAGGTATTTTGGTAAGGTTTACAAATACAAAAATTGGGTTTTACTCATAATGACAGTATAACTGCCATGTTCAAAATAACAGTTATTTAAACATAACTACTAATGCTAATAATGCCTGGAGAAATTAATCTTTGTGAGTTTTACACGAAACAAAAATATTTTGTAAGGTTTTTAAAGACACAAGTTAGTTGTTTTTTTTACTTAATATGACAGTATAACCGTCATACTAAATATGAAAGTTAAATAAACATAACTCCAAAACAAAACTTGCAATACGTCTAAAAATGCCTCTAATATTGAATCTATGTGAGTTTTACCAGAATAAGTTATTTTGGTAAGGTTTACAAATACAAAATTTGGGTTTTACTCATAATGTTAGGAGAACTGCCATTTTCAAAATAACAGTTATTTAAACATAATTCCTAAACCAAACATGCTAAATGGCTAATAATGCCTGGAGAAATGTATCTTTGTGATTTTTACTAGAAAAAAAATATTTTGTAAGGTTTGCAAAGACAAAAGTTAGTTTTTTTTACTCAATATGATAGTATAACTGTCATACTAAATATGAAAGTTATATAAACATAATTCCAAAACCAAACTCCTAAACCAAACTTGCAATCTGTCTTTAACTGCCTGTAATATTGAATTTATGTGAGTTTTACCAGAATCAGGTATTTTGGTAAGGTTTAAAAATACAAAACTTGGGTTTTACTCATACTGACAGTATAACTGCAACATTTGATATGACAGTTATTTAAACATAACTCCTAAACCAAACATGATAAATAAGTAATAATGCCTGGAGAAATGTATCATTGTGGGTTTTACTGGAAAAATAATAATTTGTAAGGTTTATAAAGACACAAGTTAGTTTTTTTTATTTAATATGATGGTATAACTGTCATACTAAATATGAAAGTTTTATAAACATAACTCCAAAACCAAACATGCATTATGTCTAAAAATGCCTGTAATATTGTATCTATGTGAGTTTTACCAGAATCAGGTATTTTGGTAAGGTTGACAAATACAAAAATTAGGTTTTACTCATAATGACAGTATAACTGCAACATTGACTGCCACCAAACATGCATTATGTCTTAAAATGCCTATAATTCTGTATCCATGTGAGTTTTACTAGAATAAGTTGTTTTTATAAGGTTTACAAATACAAAATATTAGTTTTACTCATAATGACAGTACACTGTTACAATCAATCTGACAAAATGGCTAATAATGCCTTGAGGAATGTATCTTTGTGAGTTTTACTAGAAAACATATTTTGTAAGGTTTGTAAAGACACAAGTTAGTTTTTTTTACACATTTTAACAGTATAGCTGTCATACTATATATGAATGTTATATAAACACAACTCCAAAAACAAATATGCAATCCGTCTAAAAATGCCTGTAATATTGAATATATGTGAGTTTTATCAGAATCAGGTATTTTGGTAAGGTTTACAAATACAAAAATTAGGTTTTACTCATAGTTACAGTATAACTGCCACACTCAATATGACAGTTAATTAAACATAACTCCTAAAACACAAATGCAAAATGACTAATAATGCCTAGAGAAAGGTATATTTGTGAATTTTACTGGAAAACAATATTTTGTAAGGTTTGTAAAGATACAAAATAGTTTTTTTTACTTAATATGATGGTAAAACATTCATACTAAATATGAAAGTTATATAAACATAACTCCAAAACCAAACATGCTTTATGTCTAAAAATTCCTGTAATATTGTATCGATGTGGGTTTTACCTGAATCAGGTAATTTGGTAAGGTTTACAAATACAAAAAATAGGTTTTACTCATAATGACAGTATAACTGCCACACTCAATATGACAGTTATTTAAACATAACTCCTAAACCAAACATGATAAATGGCTAATTATGCCTGGAGAAATGTATCTTTGTGAGTTTTACAGGAAAAAAAATAATTTGTAAGGTTTATAAAGACACAAGTTATTATTTTTTTTACTCAATATAATGGTATAACTGTCATACTAAATATGACAGTTGTATAAACATAACTCCAAAACCAAACATGCATTATGTCTAAAAATGCCGATAATATTGTATCTATGTGAGTTTTACCAGATTTAGGTATTTTGGTAAGGTTTACAAATACAAAATCTAGGTTTTACTCACTATGACAGTATACTGTCACATTCAATCTGACAGTTATTTAAACATACTGTAACTCCTAAACCACAAATGCAAAATGGCTAATAATGCCTGGAGAAATGTATCGTTTTTGAGTTTTCCTGGAAAAAAAAAAATATTTTGTGAGGTTTTTTAAGACACAAGTTAGTTTTTTTTACATGACAGGTATTTAAATATAACTCCTAATCCTCACATGCAAAATGGACAATAATGCCTGGAAAAATGTATCTTTGTGAGTTTTACTGGAAAAAAAAATGTAAGGTTTGTAAAGACACAAATTATTTATTTTTTACTCATTATGACAGTATAACTGTCATACTAAATGTAAAAGTTATATAATTATAACTCCAAAACCAAAAATGCATTATGTCTAAAAATGCCTGTAATATTGGATCCATGCGAGTTTTACTAGAATCAGTTGTTGTAAGGTTTGCAAATACAAAATATTGGTGTTACCCACTATGACAGTATACTTTTACATTCAATCTGACAGTTATTTAAACATAAGTCCTAAACCAACGCATGCAAATTGGTTGATAATGCCTGGAGAAATGTATCTTTGTGAGTTTTACAGGAAACAAATATTTTGTAAGGTTTGCAAGGACACAAATTAGTTTTTTTTACTCAATATTATTGTATAATTGTCATACTAAATATGAAAGTTATATAAACATAACTCCAAAACCAAACATGCCTTATGTCTAAAAATGCCTGCAATTTTGAATCCATGTGAGTTTTACTAGAATCAGGTATTTTGGTAAGGTTTACAAATAAAAAAAATTGGATTTTACTCAAAATGACAGTATAACTGCCATATTCAAAATGACAGTTATTTAAACATAACTCCTAAACAAAATATGCTAAATGGCTAATAATGCCTGGAGAAATGAATCTTTGTGCGTTTTACTGGAAGAAAAACAATATTTTGTAAGGTTTGTAAAGACACAAGTTAGTGTTTTTTTTTACTAAATATGGCAGTATAACTGTCTACTAAATATGAAAGTTAAATAAACATATCTCCAAAACCAAACTTGCAATCCGTCTAAAAATTCCTGTAATATTGAATCTATGTGAGTTTTACCAGATTCAGGTAATTTGATAAGGTTTTTAAATACAACAATTGGGTTTTACTCATAATGACAATATAACTGCCATATTCAAAATAACAGTTATTTAAACATAACTCCTAAACCAAACATGCTAAATGGCTAATAATGCCTGGAGAAATGTATCTTTGTGATTTTTACTAGAAAAAAAATATTTTGTAAGGTTTGTAAAGACAAACGTTAGTTTTTTTTTACTCAATATGATGGTATAACTGTCATACCAAATATGAAAGTTATATAAACATAATTCTAAAACCAAACTCCTAAACCAAACTTGCAATCTGCCTGTAATATTAAATCTATGTGAATTTTACCAGAATACTTTGGCTCCAGCGCCCCCCGCGACCCGAAAAGGAATAAGCGGTAGAACATGGATGAATGAATGCGTTTGTAAAGACACAAGTTATTTTTTTTTTACTCAATATGACAGTATAACTGTCATACTAAATGTAAAAAAATTATAAACATAACTCCAAAACCAAACATGCATTAAATCTAAAAATGCCTGTAATATTTTATTCATGTGAATTTAACTAGAATCAGTTGTTTTTGTAAGGTTTGTAAAGACAAAATATTGGTTTTACTCATTATGACAGTATACTGTCACATTCAATCTGACAGTTATTTAAACATAACTCCTAAACCAAACATGTTTTATGTCTAAAAATTCCTGTAATATTGTATCTATATGAGTTTTACCAGAATCAGGTATTTTGGTAAGGTTGACAAATACAAAAATTAGGTTTTACTCATAATGACAGTATAACTGCAACATTGACTGCCACCAAACATGCATTATGTCTTAAAATGCCTATAATTTTGTATCCATGTGAGTTTTACTAGAATAAGTTGTTTTTATAAGGTTTACAAATACAAAATATTAGTTTTACTCATAATGAAAGTACACTGTTACAATCAATCTGACAAAATGGCTAATAATGCCTTGAGGAATGTATCTTTGTGAGTTTTACTAGAAAACATATTTTGTAAGGTTTGTAAAGACACAAGTTAGTTTTTTTTACACATTTTAACAGTATAGCTGTCATACTATATATGAATGTTATATAAACACAACTCCAAAAACAAATATGCAATCCGTCTAAAAATGCCTGTAATATTGAATATATGTGAGTTTTATCAGAATCAGGTATTTTGGTAAGGTTTACAAATACAAAAATTAGGTTTTACTCATAGTTACAGTATAACTGCCACACTCAATATGACAGTTAATTAAACATAACTCCTAAAACACAAATGCAAAATGACTAATAATGCCTAGAGAAAGGTATATTTGTGAATTTTACTGGAAAACAATATTTTGTAAGGTTTGTAAAGATACAAAATAGTTTTTTTTACTTAATATGATGGTAAAACATTCATACTAAATATGAAAGTTATATAAACATAACTCCAAAACCAAACATGCTTTATGTCTAAAAATTCCTGTAATATTGTATCGATGTGGGTTTTACCTGAATCAGGTAATTTGGTAAGGTTTACAAATACAAAAAATAGGTTTTACTCATAATGACAGTATAACTGCCACACTCAATATGACAGTTATTTAAACATAACTCCTAAACCAAACATGATAAATGGCTAATTATGCCTGGAGAAATGTATCTTTGTGAGTTTTACAGGAAAAAAAATAATTTGTAAGGTTTATAAAGACACAAGTTATTATTATTTTTTACTCAATATAATGGTATAACTGTCATACTAAATATGACAGTTGTATAAACATAACTCCAAAACCAAACATGCATTATGTCTAAAAATGCCGATAATATTGTATCTATGTGAGTTTTACCAGATTTAGGTATTTTGGTAAGGTTTACAAATACAAAATCTAGGTTTTACTCACTATGACAGTATACTGTCACATTCAATCTGACAGTTATTTAAACATACTGTAACTCCTAAACCACAAATGCAAAATGGCTAATAATGCCTGGAGAAATGTATCGTTTTTGAGTTTTCCTGGAAAAAAAAAAATATTTTGTGAGGTTTTTTAAGACACAAGTTAGTTTTTTTTACATGACAGGTATTTAAATATAACTCCTAATCCTCACATGCAAAATGGACAATAATGCCTGGAAAAATGTATCTTTGTGAGTTTTACTGGAAAAAAAAATGTAAGGTTTGTAAAGACACAAATTATTTATTTTTTACTCATTATGACAGTATAACTGTCATACTAAATGTAAAAGTTATATAATTATAACTCCAAAACCAAAAATGCATTATGTCTAAAAATGCCTGTAATATTGGATCCATGCGAGTTTTACTAGAATCAGTTGTTGTAAGGTTTGCAAATACAAAATATTGGTGTTACCCACTATGACAGTATACTTTTACATTCAATCTGACAGTTATTTAAACATAAGTCCTAAACCAACGCATGCAAATTGGTTGATAATGCCTGGAGAAATGTATCTTTGTGAGTTTTACAGGAAACAAATATTTTGTAAGGTTTGCAAGGACACAAATTAGTTTTTTTTACTCAATATTATTGTATAATTGTCATACTAAATATGAAAGTTATATAAACATAACTCCAAAACCAAACATGCCTTATGTCTAAAAATGCCTGCAATTTTGAATCCATGTGAGTTTTACTAGAATCAGGTATTTTGGTCAGGTTTACAAATAAAAAAATTGGATTTTACTCAAAATGACAGTATAACTGCCATATTCAAAATGACAGTTATTTAAACATAACTCCTAAACAAAATGTGCTAAATGGCTAATAATGCCTGGAGAAATGAATCTTTGTGCGTTTTACTGGAAGAAAAACAATATTTTGTAAGGTTTGTAAAGACACAAGTTAGTGTTTTTTTTTACTAAATATGGCAGTATAACTGTCTACTAAATATGAAAGTTAAATAAACATATCTCCAAAACCAAACTTGCAATCCGTCTAAAAATTCCTGTAATATTGAATCTATGTGAGTTTTACCAGATTCAGGTAATTTGATAAGGTTTTTAAATACAACAATTGGGTTTTACTCATAATGACAATATAACTGCCATATTCAAAATAACAGTTATTTAAACATAACTCCTAAACCAAACATGCTAAATGGCTAATAATGCCTGGAGAAATGTATCTTTGTGATTTTTACTAGAAAAAAAATATTTTGTAAGGTTTGTAAAGACAAACGTTAGTTTTTTTTTACTCAATATGATGGTATAACTGTCATACCAAATATGAAAGTTATATAAACATAATTCTAAAACCAAACTCCTAAACCAAACTTGCAATCTGCCTGTAATATTAAATCTATGTGAATTTTACCAGAATACTTTGGCTCCAGCGCCCCCCGCGACCCGAAAAGGAATAAGCGGTAGAACATGGATGAATGAATGCGTTTGTAAAGACACAAGTTATTTTTTTTTTACTCAATATGACAGTATAACTGTCATACTAAATGTAAAAAAATTATAAACATAACTCCAAAACCAAACATGCATTAAATCTAAAAATGCCTGTAATATTTTATTCATGTGAATTTAACTAGAATCAGTTGTTTTTGTAAGGTTTGTAAAGACAAAATATTGGTTTTACTCATTATGACAGTATACTGTCACATTCAATCTGACAGTTATTTAAACATAACTCCTAAACCAAACATGTTTTATGTCTAAAAATTCCTGTAATATTGTATCTATATGAGTTTTACCAGAATCAGGTATTTTGGTAAGGTTGACAAATACAAAAATTAGGTTTTACTCATAATGACAGTATAACTGCAACATTGACTGCCACCAAACATGCATTATGTCTTAAAATGCCTATAATTTTGTATCCATGTGAGTTTTACTAGAATAAGTTGTTTTTATAAGGTTTACAAATACAAAATATTAGTTTTACTCATAATGAAAGTACACTGTTACAATCAATCTGACAAAATGGCTAATAATGCCTTGAGGAATGTATCTTTGTGAGTTTTACTAGAAAACATATTTTGTAAGGTTTGTAAAGACACAAGTTAGTTTTTTTTACACATTTTAACAGTATAGCTGTCATACTATATATGAATGTTATATAAACACAACTCCAAAAACAAATATGCAATCCGTCTAAAAATGCCTGTAATATTGAATATATGTGAGTTTTATCAGAATCAGGTATTTTGGTAAGGTTTACAAATACAAAAATTAGGTTTTACTCATAGTTACAGTATAACTGCCACACTCAATATGACAGTTAATTAAACATAACTCCTAAAACACAAATGCAAAATGACTAATAATGCCTAGAGAAAGGTATATTTGTGAATTTTACTGGAAAACAATATTTTGTAAGGTTTGTAAAGATACAAAATAGTTTTTTTTACTTAATATGATGGTAAAACATTCATACTAAATATGAAAGTTATATAAACATAACTCCAAAACCAAACATGCTTTATGTCTAAAAATTCCTGTAATATTGTATCGATGTGGGTTTTACCTGAATCAGGTAATTTGGTAAGGTTTACAAATACAAAAAATAGGTTTTACTCATAATGACAGTATAACTGCCACACTCAATATGACAGTTATTTAAACATAACTCCTAAACCAAACATGATAAATGGCTAATTATGCCTGGAGAAATGTATCTTTGTGAGTTTTACAGGAAAAAAAAAAATTTGTAAGGTTTATAAAGACACAAGTTATTATTATTTTTACTCAATATAATGGTATAACTGTCATACTAAATATGACAGTTGTATAAACATAACTCCAAAACCAAACATGCATTATGTCTAAAAATGCCGATAATATTGTATCTATGTGAGTTTTACCAGAATCAGGTATTTTGGTAAGGTTTACAAATACAAAATCTAGGTTTTACTCACTATGACAGTATACTGTCACATTCAATCTGACAGTTATTTAAACATACTGTAACTCCTAAACCACAAATGCAAAATGGCTAATAATGCCTGGAGAAATGTATCGTTTTTGAGATTTCCTGGAAAAAAAAAATATTTTGTGAGGTTTTTTAAGACACAAGTTAGTTTTTTTTACATGACAGGTATTTAAATATAACTCCTAATCCTCACATGCAAAATGGACAATAATGCCTGGAAAAATGTATCTTTGTGAGTTTTACTGGAAAAAAAAATTGTAAGGTTTGTAAAGACACAAATTATTTATTTTTTACTCATTATGACAGTATAACTGTCATACTAAATGTAAATGTTATATAATTATAACTCCAAAACCAAAAATGCATTATGTCTAAAAATGCCTGTAATATTGGATCCATGCGAGTTTTACTAGAATCAGTTGTTGTTGTAAGGTTTGCAAATACAAAATATTGGTGTTACCCACTATGACAGTATACTTTTACATTCAATCTGACAGTTATTTAAACATAAGTCCTAAACCAACGCATGCAAATTGGTTGATAATGCCTGGAGAAATGTATCTTTGTGAGTTTTACAGGAAACAAATATTTTGTAAGGTTTGCAAGGACACAAATTAGTTTTTTTTACTCAATATTATGTTATAACTGTCATACTAAATATGAAAGTTATATAAACATAACTCCAAAACCAAACATGCCTTATGTCTAAAAATGCCTGCAATTTTGAATCCATGTGAGTTTTACTAGAATCAGGTATTTTGGTAAGGTTTACAAATAAAAAAATTGGATTTTACTGAAAATGACAGTATAACTGCCATATTCAAAATGACAGTTATTTAAACATAACTCCTAAACAAAATATGCTAAATGGCTAATAATGCCTGGAGAAATGAATCTTTGTGCGTTTTACTGGAAGAAAAAAAATATTTTGTAAGGTTTGTAAAGACACAAGTTAGTTGTTTTTTTTACTTAATATGACAGTATAACTGTCTACTAAATATGAAAGTTAAATAAACATATCTCCAAAACCAAACTTGCAATCCGTCCAAAAATTCCTGTAATATTGAATCTATGTGAGTTTTACCAGATTCAGGTAATTTGATAAGGTTTTTAAATACAACAATTGGGTTTTACTCATAATGACAATATAACTGCCATATTCAAAATAACAGTTATTTAAACATAACTCCTAAACCAAACATGCTAAATGGCTAATAATGCCTGGAGAAATGTATCTTTGTGATTTTTACTAGAAAAAATATATTTTGTAAGGTTTGTAAAGACAAACGTTAGTTTTTTTTACTCAATATGATGGTATAACTGTCATACCAAATATGAAAGTTATATAAACATAATTCTAAAACCAAACTCCTAAACCAAACTTGCAATCTGTCTTAAACTGCCTGTAATATTAAATCTATGTGAATTTTACCAGAATACTTTGGCTCCAGCGCCCCCCGCGACCCGAAAAGGAATAAGCGGTAGAACATGGATGAATGAATGCGTTTGTAAAGACACAAGTTATTTTTTTTTTACTCAATATGACAGTATAACTGTCATACTAAATGTAAAAAAATTATAAACATAACTCCAAAACCAAACATGCATTAAGTCTAAAAATGCCTGTAATATTTTATTCATGTGAATTTAACTAGAATCAGTTGTTTTTGTAAGGTTTGTAAAGACAAAATATTGGTTTTACTCATTATGACAGTATACTGTCACATTCAATCTGACAGTTATTTAAACATAACTCCTAAACCAAACATGTTTTATGTCTAAAAATTCCTGTAATATTGTATCTATATGAGTTTTACCAGAATCAGGTATTTTGGTAAGGTTTACAAATACAAAAAATAGGTTTTACTCATAATGACATAATAACTGTCCCACTCAACATGACAGTTATTTAAACATAATTCCTAAACCAAACATGATACATGGCTAAAAATGCCTGGAGAAATGTATCTTTGTGATTTTTACTAGAAAACAAATATTTTGTAAGGTTTGTAAAGACAAAAGTTAGTTTTTTTTACTCAATATGATGGTATAACTGTCATACTAAATATAAAAGTTATTTAAACATAATTCCAAAACCAAACTCCTTGCAATCAGTCTTAAACTGCCTGTAATATTGAATCTATGTGACTTTTACCAGAATCAGATATTTTGGTAAGGTTTACAAATACAAAACTTGAATTTTACTCATAATGACAGTAGACTGCAACATTTGATATGACAGTTATTTAAACATAACTCCTACACCAAACATGATAAATGGCTAATAATGCCTGGAGAAATGTATCTTGTGAGTTTTACTGGAAAAAAATAATTTGTAAGGTTTATAAAGACACAAATTAGTTTTTTTCTATTTAATATGATGGTATAACTGTCATACTAAATATGAAACATATATGTATATATATACATAACTCCAAAACCAAAATGCATTATGTCTAAAAATGCCTGTAATATTGTATCTATGTGAGTTTTACCAGAATCAGGTTGTGGAGAGGGGCGTGGTTCACGCGTTCCCTGCGGGCGGGGTGTGTGCAGGGGCCGGCCATGAAGCGGCAGACAGGTGAGTGGATATCTCAGCTGGAACGAGTTATCTAATCACCTGTTCCTTTTATTAGCAGCGTCGGAGACCATGAGGGGGTGGTGTGGGCTGGAGACGACGAGAGCGACACCACGAGAGAGACGCTGAAAAGCGGAAAGAGACTTTGGGAGAAAGAAAATAAAAGAATTGTAAACGCTGCATCGGATGGTTGTGCCAGTTCCTGTGGTCCCAGACGAACCCGAATCTAAGCCTTGCTACACAGGTATTTTGGTAAGGTTGACAAATACAAAAATTAAGTTTTACTCCTAAAGACAGTATAACTGCCACATTCAATATGACAATTATTTAAACATAACTCCAAAATCAAACATGCATTATTTCTAAAAATGCCTATAATTTTGTATCCATGTAAGTTTTACTAGAATCAGTTGTTTTTGTAAGGTTTACAAATACAAAATATTAGTTTTACTCATAATGACAGTATACTGTCACAATCAATCTGACAAAATGGCTAATAATGCCTTGAGGAATGTATCTTTGTGAGTTTTACTGGAAAGCATGTTTTGTAAGGTTTGTAAAGACACAAGTTAGTTTTTTTTTACACAATTTAACAGTATAGCTGTCATACTATATATGAAAAATATATAAACACAACACCAAAAACAAATATGCAATCCGTCTAAAAATGCCTGTAATATTGAATATATGTGAGTTTTATCAGAATCAGGTATTTTGGTAAGGTTTACAAATACAAAAATAAGGTATTACTCATAGTGACAGTATAACTGCCACACTCAATATGACAGTTAATTAATTAAACATAACTCCTAAAACGCAAATGCAAAATGACTAATAATGCCTAGAGAAAGGTATAACTGTGAATTTTACTGGAAAACAATATTTTGTAAGGTTTGTAAAGATACACATTAGTTTTTTTTACTCAATATGATGGTAAAACTTTCATACTAAATATGAAAGTTATATAAACATAACTCCAAAACCAAACATGCATTATGTCTAAAAATGCCTGTAATATTATATCTATGTGATTTTTACCAGAATCAGGTATTTTGGTAAGGTTTACAAATACAAAATCTAGGTTTTACTCACTATGACAGTATACTGTCACATTCAATCTGACAGTTAATGAAACATACTGTAACTCCTAAACCACAAATGCAAAATGGCTAATAATGCCTGGAGAAATGTATCGTTTTTGAGTTTTCCTGGAAAAAAAAAATATTTTGTGAGGTTTTTTAAGACACAAGTTAGTTTTTTTAACTTAATATGACGGTATAACTGTCATACTAAATATGAAAGTTAAATAAACATAACTCCAACACCAAACTTGCAATACGTCTAAAAATGCCTGTAAAATTGAATCTATGTGAGTTTTACCAGAATCAGGTATTTTGGTAAGGTTGACAAATACAAAAATTAGGTATTACTCATAGTGACAGTATAACTGCCACACTCAATATGACAGTTAATTAAACATAACTCCTAAAACGCAAATGCAAAATGACTAATAATGCCTAGAGAAAGGTATAATTGTGAATTTTACTGGAAAACAATATTTTGTAAGGTTTGTAAATACAAATTAGTTTTTTTTACTCAATATGATGGTAAAACTTTCATACTAAATATGAAAGTTATATAAACATAACTCCAAAACCAAACATGCTTTATGTCTAAAAATGCCTGTAATACTGTATCGATGTGGGTTTTACCTGAATCAGGTATTTTGGTAAGGTTTAAAAATACAAAAAATACGTTTTACTCATAATGACAGTATAACTGCCACAGTCAATATGACAGTTATTTAAACATAACTCCTAAACCAAAATGATAAATGGCTAATTATGCCTGGAGAAATGTATCTTTGTGAGTTTTACAGGGAAAAAAATAATTTGTAAGGTTTATAAAGACACAAGTTATTTTTTTTTATTTTTTACTCAATATAATGGTATAACCGTCATACTAAATATCAAAGTTATATAAACATAACTCCAAAAACAAACATGCATTTTGTCTAAAAATACCTGTAATATTGTATCTATGTGAGTTTTACCAGAATAAGGTATTTTGGTAAGGTTTACATATACTCATAGTGACAGTATAACTGCCACATTTAATATTACAGTTATTTAAACATAACTCCTATACCACACATGCAAAATGGTTAATAATGACTGGAGAAATGTATCTTTGTGAGTTTTACTGGAAAAAAAAATTGTAAGGTTTATAAAGACACAAGTTTTTTTTGTTTTTTTTTACTCAATATAATGGTATAACTGTCATACTAAATATGAAAGTTGTATAAACATAACTCCAAAACCAAACATGCATTATGTCTAAAAATGCCTGTAATATAGTATCTATGGGATTTTTACCAGAATCAGGTATTTTGGTAAGGTTAACAAATACAAAATCTAGGTTTTACTCACTATGACAGTATACTGTCACATTCAACCTGACAGTTATTTAAACATACTGTAACTCCTAAACCACAAATGCAAAATGGCTAATAATACCTGGATAAATGTATCGTTTTTGAGTTTTCCTGGAAAAAAAAATATTTTGTAAGGTTTGTAAAGACACTAGTTAGTTTTTTTACTTAATATGACAGTATAACTGTCATACTAAATATGAAAGTTAAATAATTATAACTCCAAAACCAAACTTGCAATACGTCTGAAAATGCCTGTAATATTGAATCTATGTGAATTTTACCAGAATCAGGTATTTTAGTAAGTTTTACAAATACAACAACTGGGTTTTACTCATAATGACAGTATAACTGCCACTTTTAATATGACGGTTATGTAAACATAACTCCTATACCACACATGCAAAATGGTTAATAATGCCTGGAGAATTGTAACTGTGTGAGTTTTACTGGAAAAAACGAATTTGTAAGGTTTATAAAGACACAAGTTAGTTTTTTTTTACTCAATATGATGACATAACTGTCATAATAAAAATGAAAGTTATATAAACATATCTCCAAAACCAATGAATCTATGTTCGTTTTACTAGAAACAGGTATTTTGGTAAGGTTTACAAAAAAAAATTAGGTTTTACTCATAATGACAGTATAACTGCCACATTCAATATGACAGTTATGTAAACATAACTCCTAAACCACACATGCAAAATGGTTAATAATGCCTGGAGAAATGTATCTTTGTGATTTTTACTGGAAAAAAAATATTTTGTAAGGTTTGTAAAAACACAAGTTCGTTTTTTTTTACTCAATATGACAGCATAACTGTCATACTAAATATGAAAGTTAAATAAACATAATTCCAAAACCAACTTGCAATACGTCCAAAAATGACTGTAATATTGAATCTATGTGGGTTTAACCTGAATCAGATATTTTGGTAAGGTTTACAAATACAAAACTTTGGTTTTACTCATAATGACAACCATGGACTCGGACTTGGAGGTGCTGATTCTCATCCCAGTCGCTTCACACTCGGCTGCGAACCGATCCAGGGAGAGCTGAAGATCCTGGCCAGATGAAGCCATCAGGACCACATCATATGCAAAAAGCAGAGATTTAATCCTGCAGCCACCAAACCGGATCCCCTCAACGCCTTGACTGCACCTAGAAATTCTGTCCATAAAAGTTATGAACAGAATCGGTGACAAAGGGCAGCCTTGGCGGAGTCCAACCCTCACTGGAAACGTGTCCGACTTACTGCCGGCAATGCGGACCAAGCTCTGACACTGATCATACAGGGAGCGGACCGCTAAAATCAGACAGTCCGATACCCCATACTCTCTGAGCACTCCCCACAGGACTTCCCGAGGGACACGGTCGAATGCCTTCTCCAAGTCCACAAAGCACATGTAGACTGGTTGGGCAAACTCCCATGCACCCTCAAGGACCCTGCCGAGAGTATAGAGCTGGTCCACAGTTCCACGACCAGGACGAAAACCACACTGTTCCTCCTGAATCCGAGGTTCGACTATCCGGCGTAGCCTCCTCTCCAGTACACCTGAATAGACCTTACCGGGAAGGCTGAGGAGTGTGATCCCACGATAGTTAGAACACACCCTCCGGTTCCCCTTCTTAAAGAGAGGAACCACCAACCCGGTCTGCCAATCCAGAGGTACCGCCCCCGATGTCCACGCGATGCTGCAGAGTCTTGTCAACCAAGACAGCCCCACAGCATCCAGAGCCTTAAGGAACTCCGGGCGGATCTCATCCACCCCCGGGGCCTTGCCACCGAGGAGCTTTTTAACTACCTCAGCAACCTCAGCCCCAGAAATAGAAGAGCCCACCACAGATTCCCCAGGCACTGCTTCCTCATAGTAAGACGTGTTGGTGGGATTGAGGAGGTCTTCGAAGTATTCCCTCCACCGATCCACAACATCCGCAGTCAAGGTCAGCAGAACACCATCCTCACCATACACGGTGTTGATAGTGCACTGCTTCCCCTTTCTGAGGCGGCGGATGGTGGTCCAGAATCGCTTCGAAGCCGTCCGGAAGTCGTTTTCCATGGCTTCCCCGAACTCCTCCCATGTCCGAGTTTTTGCCTCCGCAACCGCTGAAGCCGCACACCGCTTGGCCTGTCGGTACCTGTCCGCTGCCTCAGGAGTCCTATGAGCCAAAAGAACCCGATAAGACTCCTTCTTCAGCTTGACGGCATCCCTCACCGCCGGTGTCCACCAACGGGTTCTAGGATTACCGCCACGACAGGCACCAACTACCTTGCGGCCACAGCTCCAATCAGCTGCCTCGACAATAGAGGCGCGGAACATGGTCCACTCGGACTCAATGTCCAGCGCCTCCCTCGTGACATGTTCGAAGTTCTTCCGGAGGTGGGAATTGAAACTCTCTCTGACAGGAGACTTTGCCAGACGCTCCCAGCAAACCCTCACAATGCGTTTGGGCCTGCCAGGTCTGTCCGGCATCCTCCCCCACCATCGCAGCCAACTCACCACCAGGTGGTGATCGGTTTAAAGCTCCGCCCCTCTCTTCACCCGAGTGTCCAAAACATGAGGCCGCAAATCCGATGACACAACTACAAAGTCGATCATGGAACTGCGGCCTAGGGTGTCCTCGTGCCAAGTGCACATATGGACACCCTTATGTTTGAACACGGTGTTCATTATGGACAATCTGTGACGAGCACAAAAGTCCAATAACAAAACACCACTCGGGTTCAGATCCGGGCGGCCATTCTTCCCAATCACGCCTCTCCAGGTTTCACTGTCGCTGCCAACATGAGCATTGAAGTCCCCCAGTAGAACGAGGGAATCACCCGGGGGAGCACTCTCAAGTACTCCCTCGAGCGAATCCAAAAAGGGTGGGTACTCTGAGCTGCCGTTTGGCGCGTAAGCGCAAACCACAGTCAGGACCCGTCCCCCCACCCGAAGGCGGAGGGAAGCTACCCTCTCGTCCACCGGGTTGAACTCCAACGTGCAGGCTCTGAGCCGGGGGGAAACAAGAATTTCCACCCCAGCCCGTCGCCTCTCATCCAGAGTGGAAGAGAGTCCAGCCCCTCTCGAGAGAACTGGTTCCAGAGCCCTTGCTGTGCGTCGAAGTGAGTCCGACTATATCTAGCCGGAACGTCTCGACCTCGCGCACTAGCTCAGGCTCCTTCCCCCCCAGCGAGGTGACGTTCCACGTCCCAAGAGCTAGCTTCTGTAGCCGAGGATCGGACCGCCAAGTGCCCTGCCTTCGGCTTCCGCCCAGCTCACACTGCACCCGACCTCTATGGCCCCTGCTATGGGTGGTGAGCCCATTGGAGGGGGGACCCACGTTGCCTCTTCGGGCTGTGCCCGGCCGGGCCCCATGGGGACAGGCCCGGCTACCAGGCGCTCGCCATCGTTCCCCGCCTCCGGGCCTGGCTCCGGAGGGGGGCCCCGGTGACCCGCGTCCGGGCGAGGGAAATCTGGGTCCTTTATTTTTATTCTTCATGGAGGTCTTCGAGCTGCTCTTTGTCTGATCCCTCACCTAGGACCAGTTTGTCTTGGGACACCCTACCAGGGGGCATAAAGCCCCCAGACAACATAGCTCCTAGGATCATTGGGACACGCAAATTCCTCTACCACGGTAAGGTGGCAGCTCAGAGAGGAGTGTATTGCTATATGAATTATATTATACAATTCCATAGTTTACTTAGCTGAGGTATATAATGTACAGTGTATTTTGTCAAAAACTGTATGTGTGTAACGTATTTCTTGTACTGAGCGATCATAGAACGGCTGCAAAAGACGCACTGGCTGAGGCTCCAGTAATCCCGCCTCCTGCACCCCCGCCGTAGAATTGTTATATCAACTAAAGCCCACACTTAAACTTTCCACGTACAAGATTGAATCTATTTAAAAAAGTTATTTCATAAGAAGCCAAAAAGTGCAAAAACAATAATGCTCGTGTTGGAGGAGTTGTGAATGACTGCAGGGCCACAACATTAGGTACACCTGCAGACTGCAGGTGTATCTAATTCACAACTCCTCCAACACGAACATTATTGTTTTTGCACTTTTTGGCTTCTTATTAAATAACTTTTGTAACCTATTTTCATGGGCTTTCCTCTTTGTGATGTTAAGTTCCTGTTATGCGTTGTTATACAGTATATGCCTTGAGCTCTTCATTTGAAGGCGCTAAGAGCGGAAGTGATGACACGTTGCGGAGGTTTTTGAAAGAAGGTAAATAAAGTGGTCCTCGTGTAAACTGGAGCCTCCGTGTTTGTTATTTTGTAGTTTCATACAGTATAGGCGACATTTATAAACCCTCGGTTACACTTTTTTAAATAGATTCAATCTTGCACGTGGAAAGTTTAAGTGAGGGCTTTTGTTGCGGTGCATGGACTTAATTTATAAGTAAAGGTAAGACCATAATAACGTTTTTTTTTTATTAAATGTGCTTTTTTGTGTGCTACAGTCTGTATGTGTAAAGTTAAAGTTAAGTTAATGTACCAAGCATTGTCACACACACACTAGGTGTAATGAAATTTGTCGTCTGCATTTGACCCATCCCCTTGTTCACCCCCTTGGAGGTGAGGGGAGCATGGGCAGCAGCGGCGCCGCGCCCGGGAATCATTTTTGGTGATTTAACCCCCAATTCCAACCCTTGATGCTGAGCGCCAAGCAGGGAAGAATGCTGGTATGAGCTTTTAAACATAACCCGTTAACTGCTGCCAATCAAATGGTGAATAAGATACTCTTTAGGGTTCATATGTTTGTAAATCTGACTGTGAGGAAGTCAGTGCCTCACCAGCCATCAACCTCACCGCACATCACTGCCAAAACCAAACACGCAATTCGTAAAAAAAATGGCTGTAATATTGATTGTATGTGAGTTTTACTAGAATCAGGTATTTTGGTAAGGTTTACAAATACAAAAATTAGGTTTTACTCATAATGACAGTATAACTGCCGAACTCAATATGACGGTTATGTAAACATAACTCCTAAACCACACATGCAAAATGGTTAATAATGCCTGGAGAAATGTATCTTTTTAAGTTTTACAGGAAAAAAAATATTTTGTAAGGTTTGTAAAGACTGCGATGAGGTGGCGAGTTGTCCAGGGTGTACCCCGCCTTCCGCCCGATTGTAGCTGAGATAAGCTCCAGGGCCCCCCGCGACCCCAAAGGAAATAAGCGGTAGAAAATGGATGGATGGATGGGTTTGTAAAGACACAAGTTTGGTTTTTTTACTCAATATGACAGTATAACTGTCATACTAAATGTAAAAAAGTTATAAACATAACTCCAAAACCAAACATGCATTATGTCTAAAATGCCTGTAATATTGCATTCATGTGAGTTCAACTAGAATCAGTTGATTTTGTAAGGTTTGTAATTACAAAATATTGGTTTTACTCATTATGACAGTATACTGTCACATTCAATCTGACAGTTATTTAAACATAACTCCTAAACCAAACATGTTTTATGTCTAAAAAGTCCTGTAATATTGTGTCTATATGAGTTTTACCAGAATCAGGTATTTTGGTAAGGTTTACAAATACAAAAAATAGGTTTTACTCATAATGACAATATATAACTGCCACACTCAACATGACAGTTATTTAAACATAATTCCTAAACCAAACATGATACATGGCTATTAATGCCTGGAGAAATGTATCTTTGTGGGTTTTACTGGAAAAAAATATTTTGTGAGGTTTGTAAAGACACAAATTTGTTGTTTGTTTTTACTTAATATGACAGTATAACTGTCATACTAAATATGAAATTTATATAAACAAAACTCCAAAATTAAACTTGCAACCGTCTAAAAATGCCTGTAATATTGAATCTATGTGAGTTTTACCAAAATCAGGTATTTTGGTAAGGTTTACAAATACAACAATTATGTTTTACTCATAATGACAGTATAACTGCCACATTCAAAATGACAGTTATTTAAACATAACTCCTAAACCAAACATGCTAAATAGCTAACAATTTCTGGAGAAATGCATCTTTGTGAGTTTCACTGGAAAACAATTTTTTTGTAAGGTTTGTAAAGACACAATTTAGTTGTTTTTTACTCCATATGACAGTTTAACTGTCATACTAAATGTGAAATGTATATAAACATAACTCCAAAACAAAACATGCATTATGTCAAAAAATACCTGTAACATTGTATCCATGTGAGTTTTACTAGAATCAGTTGTTTTTGTAAGGTTTGCAAATACATAATACTGGTTTTACTCACTATGACAGTATACTGTCACATTCAATCTGACAGTTATTTAAACATAACTCCTAAACCACACATGCAAAATGGCTAATAATGCCTGGAGAAATGTATCTTTGTGAGTTTTACTGGAAAAAAATATTTTGTAAGGTTTGTAAAGACACAAGTTAGTTGTATTTTACTTAATATGACAGCAGTATACTGTCATAGTGAGTAAAACCAATATTTTGTATTTGAAATCCTTACAAAAACAACTGATTCTAGTAAAACTCACATGGATACAATATTACAGGCATTTTTAGATAAAATGCATGTTTGGTTTTGGAGTTATATTTATATAACTTTTACATTTAGTATGACAGTTATACTGTCATATTGAGTAAAAAAAACTAACTTGTGTCGATACAAACCTTACACAATATTTTTTTTTCCAGGAAAACTCACAAAAATACATTTTTTCAGGCATTATTAGCCATTTGGCATGTTTGGTTTAGGAGTTTTCTTGAAAAAAAACTGTCATTTTGAATGTGGCAGTTATACTGTCATTATGAGTAAAACCTATTACCTATATACCTGTTTCTAGTAAAACTCACATGGATTCAAAATTACAGGCATTTTTAGACATAAGGAATGTTTTGTTTTGGAGCTATGTTTATATAACTTTCATATTTAGTATGACAGTTATGCAATCATATTGAATGAAACCAATATTTTGTATTTGCAAACCTTCCAAAAACAACTGATTCTTGTAAAACTCACATGGATACAATATTAAAGGCATTTTTAGACTTTTGGTGGCAGTCAATGTGGCAGTTATACTGTCATTATGAGTAAAACCTAATTTGTGTATTTGTCAACCTTACCAAAATACCTGATTCTGGTAAAACTCACATAGATACAACATTACAGGCATTTTTAGACATAATGCTTGTTTGGTTTTGGAGTTATGTTTATATAACTTTCATATTTAGTATGACAGTTAAACCATCATATTAAGTAAAAAAAAAAACTAAATTGTGTCTTTATAAACCTTACAATCTGATTTTTTCCAGTAAAACTCACAATGATTCATTTCTCCAGGCATTATTAGCTATTTATCATGTTTGGTTTAGGAGTTATGTTTAAATAACTGTCGTATCAAATGTTGCAGTTATACTGTCATTTTGAGTAAAACCCAAGTTTTGTATTTGTAAACCTTACCAAAATACCTGATTCTGGTAAAACTCATATAGGTTCAATATTACAGGCAGTTTAAGACAGATTGCAAGTTTGGTTTAGGAGTTTGGTTTTGGAATTATGTTTATATAACTTTCATATTTAGTATGACAGTTATACCATCATATTGAGTAAAAAAAACTAACTTTTGTCTTTACAAACCTTACAAAATATTTTTTTCGAGTAAAAATCAAAAAGATACATTTCTCCAGGCATTATTAGCCATGTATCATGTTTGGTTTAGGAATTATGTTTAAATAACTGTCATGTTGAGTCTGGCAGTTATATATTGTCATTATGAGTAAAACCTATTTTTTGTATTTGTAAACCTTACCAAAATACCTGATTCTGGTAAAACTCATATAGAAACAATATTACAGGACTTTTTAGACATAAAACATGTTTGGTTTAGGAGTTATGTTTAAATAACTGTCAGATTGAATGTGACAGTATATGTCATAATGACTAAAACCAATATTGTGTATTTCCAAACCTTACAAAAACAACTGATTCTAGTTAAACTCACATGAATACAATATTACAGGCATTTTAGACATAATGCATGTTTGGTTTTGGAGTTATGTTTATAATTTTTTTACATTTAGTATGACAGTTATACCGTCATATTGAGTAAAAAAAAAAAAACTTGTGTCTTTACAAACCCATCCATCCATCCATTTTATACCGCTTATTTCCTTTGGGGTCGCGGGAGCTTATCTCAGCTACAATCGGGCGGAAGGCGGCGTACACCCTGGACAAGTCGCCACCTCATCGCAGTCTTTACAAACCTTACAAAATATTTTTTTTCCTGTAAAACTTAAAAAGATACATTTCTCCAGGCATTATTAACCATTTTGCATGTGTGGTTTAGGAGTTATGTTTACATAACTGTCCTATTGAATGTGGCAGTTATACTGTCATTATGAGTAAAACCAAATTTGTGTAGATGTAAACCTTACCAAAATACCTGATTCTAGTAAAACGAACATAGATTCATTGGTTTTGGAGTTATGTTTATATAACTTTCATATTTAGTATGACAGTTATATCATCATATTGAGTAAACAAAACTAACTTGTGTCTTTATAAACCTTACAAATTCATTTTTTCCAGTAAAACTCACAAAGATACATTTCTCCAGGCATTATAAACCATTTTGCATGTGTGGTATAGGAGTTATGTTTACATAACTGTCATATTAAATGTGGCAGTTATACTGTCATTATGAGTAAAACCAAATTTGTGTAGATGTAAACCTTACCAAAATACCTGATTCTGGTAAAACTCACATAGATACAATACTACAGGCATTTTTTAGACATAATGCATGTTTGGTTTTGGAGTTATGTTTATATAACTTTCATATTTATAAATAAAGTTGATTTGATTTGATTTGATGTTTAGTATGACAGTTATATCATCATATTGAGTAAAAAAAACTAACTTGTGTCTTTATAACCTTACAAATTCATTTTTTCCAGTAAAACTCACAAAGATACATTTCTCCAGGCATTATTAACCATTTTGCATGTGTGGTATAGGAGTTATGTTTACATAACTGTCATATTAAATGTGGCAGTTATACTGTCATTATGAGTAAAACCAAATTTGTGTAGATGTAAACCTTACCAAAATACCTGATTCTGGTAAAACTCACATAGATACAATACTACAGGCATTTTTTAGACATAATGCATGTTTGGTTTTGGAGTTATGTTTATATACATTTCTCCAGGCATTATTAGCCATTTAGCATGTTTGGTTTAGGAGTTATGTTTAAATAACTGATATTTTGAATATGGCAGTTATACTGTCTTATGAGTAAAACCCAATTTTTGTATTTGTAAACCTTACCAAAATACCTGATTCTGGTAAAACTCACATAGATTCAAAACTACAGGCATTTTTAGACTTATTGCAACTTTGGTTTTGAAGTTATGTCTATTTAACTTTCATATTTAGTATAATGGTTATACTGTCATATTAAGTAAAAAAAACTAACTTGTGTCTTTACAAACCTTACAAACTATTTTTTTTTTCCAGGAAAACTAAAAAAAGATACATTTCTCCAGGCATTATTAGCCATTTTGCATTTGTGGTTTAGGAGTTACAGTATGTTTAAATAACTGTCAGATTGAATGTGAAAGTATACTGTCATAGTGAGTAAAACCTAGATTTTGTATTTGTAAACCTTACCAAAATACCTGATCCTGGTAAAAATCACATGGATACAATATTACAGGCATTTTTAGACATAATGCATGTTTGGTTTTGGAGTTATGTTTATATAACTTTCATATTTAGTATGAAAGTTTTACCATCATATTGAGAAAAAAAAAAGTAATTTGTATCTTTACAAACCTTACAAATGATTGTTTTCCAGTAAAATTCACAATTATACCTTTCTCTAGGCATTATTAGTCATTTTGCATTTGCGTTTAGGAGTTATGTTTAATTAACTGTCATATTGAGTGTGGCAGTTATACTGTCACTATGAGTAAAACCTAATTTTTGTATTTGTAAACCTTACCAAAATACCTGATTCTGATAAAACTCACATATATTCAATACTACAGGCATTTTTAGACGGATTGCATATTTGTTTTTGGTGTTGTGTTTATATAACTTTCATATATAGTATGACAGCTATACTGTTAAATTGTGTAAAAAAAACTAACTTGTGTGTTTACAAACCTTTCAAAACATGCTTTCCAGTAAAACTCACAAAGATACATTATTAGCCATTTTGTCAGATTGATTGTGACAGTATACTGTCATTATGAGTAAAACTAATATTTTGTATTTGTAAACCTTACAAAAACAACTGATTCTAGTAAAAGTTACATGGATACAAAATCATAGGCATTTTTAGAAATAATGCATGCTTGGTTTTGGAGTTATGTTTAAATAATTGTCATATTGAATGTGGCAGTTATACTGTCTTTAGGAGTAAAACCTAATTTTTGTATTTGTCAACCTTACCAAAATACCTGATTCTGGTAAAACTCACATAGATACAATATTACAGGCATTTTTAGACATAATGCATTTTGGTTTTGGAGTTATGTTTATATAACTTTCATATTTGGTTTTGGAGTTATGTTTATATACATTTCTACAGGCATTATTATCCATTTAGCATGTTTGGTTTAGTAGTTATATTTAAATAACTGTTATTTTGAATATGGCAGTTATATTGTCATTATGAGTAAAACTCAATTTTTGTATTTAAAAACCTTATCAAAATAACTGAATCTGGTAAAACTCACATAGATTCAATATTACAGGCATTTTTAGACGGATTGCAAGTTTGATTTTGGAGTTATGTTTATTTAACTTTCATATTTAGTAGACAGTTATACTCTCATATTAAGTAAAAAAAACTAACTTGTGTCTTTACAAACCTTACAAAATATTTTTTTTCTTCCAGTAAAACGCACAAAGATTCATTTCTCTAGGCATTATTAGCCATTTAGCATATTTTGTTTAGGAGTTATGTTTAAATAACTGTTATTTTGAATATGGCAGTTATACTGTCATTTTGAGTAAAACCCAATTTTTGTATTTGTAAACCTTACCAAAATACCTGATTCTAGTAAAACTCACATGGATTCAAAATTGCAGGCATTTTTAGACATAAGGCATGTTTGGCTTTGGAGTTATGTTTATATAACTTTCATATTTAGTATGACAGTTATACAATAATATTGAGTAACTAATTTGTGTCCTTGCAAACCTTACAAAATATTTGTTTCCTGTAAAACTCACAAAGATACATTTCTCCAGGCATTATCAACCAATTTGCATGCATTGGTTTAGGAGTTATGTTTAAATAACTGTCAGATTGAATGTAAAAGTATACTGTCATAGTGGGTAAGACCAATATTTTGTATTTGCAAACCTTACAACAACAACTGATTCTAGTAAAACTCGCATGGATACAATATTACAGGCATTTTTAGACATAATGCATTTTTGGTTTTGGAGTTATAATTATATAACTTTTACATTTAGTATGACAGTTATACTGTCATAATGAGTAAAAAAAAAAACATTTTTCCAGGCATTATTAGCCATTTTGCATGTGAGGATTAGGAGTTATATTTAAATAACTGTCATATTGCGTGTGGCAGTTATACTGTCATTATGAGTAAAATTAATTTTTGTATTTCTTACCTTACCAAAATACCTGATTGTAGTGAAACTCACATAGATACAATATTACAGGCATTTTAAGACATAATGCATGTTTGGTTTTGGAGTTATGTTTATATAACTTTTACACTTAGTATGACAGTTATACTGTCATATGGAGTAAAAAAAAAAAAACTAACTTGTGTATTTACAAACCTTACAATTTTTTTTTTTCCAGTAAAACTCACAAAGATACATTTCTCCAGGCATTAATAGTCATTGTGTACATGTGGTTTGGGAGTTATATTTAAAAAACTGTCAGATTAAATGTGGCAGATATACTGTCATAGTGAGTAAAACCAATATTTGCAAACCTTACAAAAGCAACTGATTCTATTAAAACTCACATGGATACAATCTTACAATCATTTTTAGATATAATGCATGTTTGGTTTTGGAGTTAGGTTTATATATTTTTTACATTTAGTATGACAGTTATACTGTCAAATTGAGTAAAAAACAACTAACTTGTGTCTTTATGAACCTTACTAATTATTGTTTTTGAGTAAAACTGGTTTAGGAGTTATGTTTAAATAACTGTCATTTTGAGTGTGGCAGTTATACTGTCATTATGAGTAAAACCTATTTTTTGTATTTGTAAACCTTACCAAAATACCTGATTCTGATGAAACTCACATATATTCAATATTACAGGCTTTTTTAGACGGATTGAATGTTTGGATTTCGAGTTTTGTTTTGGAGTTATGTTTATTTAACTTTTATAATTAGTATGACAGTTATACCGTCATATTGAGTAAAAAAAAAAACTAACTTGTGTCTTTGCAAACCTTACAAAAGATCATTATTCTAGTAAAACTAACAAAGATACATTTCTCCAGGTTTATTAGCCATTTTGCATGTGTCGTTTATGAGTTATGTTTAAATAACTGTCAGATTGAATGTGACAGTATACTGTCATAGTGAGTAAAGCCAATATTTAGAATTTGCAAACCTTACAAAAACAACTGTTTCTAGTAAAACTCACATGGATACAATATTACAGGCATTTTTAGACATAATGCATGTTTGGTTTTGGAGTTATGTTTATATAACTTTCAAATTTAGTATGACAGTTATATTTTTCCCAGTAAAACTCACAAAGATACATTTCTCCAGGCATTATTAGCCATTTTGCATGTGTGGTAAAGGAGTTATGTTTAAAAAACTGTCATATCAAATGTTGCAGTTATACTGTCATTATGAGTAAAACCCAGGTTTTGTATTTGTAAACCTTACCAAAATACCTGATTATGGTAAAACTCACATAGATTCAATATTACAGGCATTTTTAAATGGATTGCAAGTTTGGTTTTGGAGTTATGTTTATTTAACTTTCATATTTAGTATGACAGTTATATTGTCATATTGAGTAAAGAAAAACTAACTTGTCTTTACAAACCTTACAAACTATTTTTTTTCCAGTAAAACTTACAAAGATACATTTTTCCAGGTATTATTAGTCATTTTGCATGTGTGGTTTAGGAGTTATGTTTAAATAACTGTCAGATTGAATGTGACAGTATACTGTCATAGTGAGTAAAACGTAATTTTTGTAATTGTAAACTTTAACAAAATACCTGATTCTAGTTAAACTCACATAGATTCAATATTACAGGCATTTTTAGACGGAATGCATGTTTGGTATTGGAGTTATGTTTATATAACTTTTACATTTATGATGACAGTTATACAAACATATTGAATAAAAAAACCTAACTTGTGTCTTAACAAACCTTACAAAATATTTTTTTCCAATAAAACTCACAAAGATACATTTCTCCAGGCATTATCAACCATTTTGCATGTGTGGTTTAGGAGTTATGTTTACATAACTGTCATATTGAATGTTGCAGTTATACTGGCATTATGAGCAAAACCTAATTTTTGTATATAGAAACCTTACCAAAATACTTGATTCTAGTAAATCTCACATGGATACAATATTACAGGCATTTTTAGACATAATGCATGTTTGGTTTTGGAGTTATGTTTATATAACTTTCGAATTTAGTATGACAGTTATACTGTCATATTGAGAGAAAAAAAAGTAACTTGTGTCTTTACAAACCTCACAAAATACTTTTTTTCCCCAGTAAATCTTACAAAGATACATTTCTCCAGGCATTATTAGCCATTTTGCATGTGTGGTTTAGGAGTTATGTTTAAATAACTGTGTTATCAAATGTTGCAGTTATACTGTCATTATGAGTAAAACCCAGGTTTTGTATTTGTAAACCTTACCAAAATACCTTATTCTGGTAAAACTCACATAGTTTCAATATAACAGGCAGTTTAAGATGGATTGCAAGTTTGGTTTAGGAGATTGGTTTTGGAATTATGTTTATATAACTTTCATATTTAGTATGACAGTTATAGCATCTATTGAATAAAAAAAAATAACTTTTGTCTTTACAAACCTTACAAAATATTTTTTTCTAGTAAAACTTACCAAAATATTTTTTTCTAGTAAAACTTACCAAAATACCTGATTGTAGTGAAACTCACATAGATACAATATTACAGGCATTTTAAGACATAATGCATGTTTGGTTTTGGAGTTATGTTTATATAACTTTTACACTTAGTATGACAGTTATACTGTCAAATTGAGTAAAAAAAACCTAACTTTTGTCCTTACAAACCTTACAAAATATTGTTTTTCCCAGTAAAACTCACAAAGATACCTTTCTCCAGGCATAACTAGCCATTCAGCATGTTTTGTTGAGGAGTTATGTTTAAATAACTGTCATTTTAAATGTGGCAGTTGTACTGTCACTTTGAGAAAAACCCAATTTTTGTATTTGTAACCCTTACCAAATGACTTGATTCTGGTAAAACTCACATAGATACAATATACAGGCATTTTTTGACATAATGCATGTTCAGTTTTGGAGTTATGTTTATATAATATTCAAATTTGGTATAACAGTTATACTGTCATATTGAAGTAAAAAAAACTAACATGCGTCATTGCAAAACTTACAAAAGATACGTTTTCTAGTGAAACTAACAAAGATACATGTCTTCAAGCATTATTAGACATGTTGCATGTTTGGTGTAGGAATTATTTTGAAAAACATTTTTATTGCTTATTTCGCATTATCTCAGGATTTTAAGAACATTACCGTCATAATGAGTAAAAAAACTACTTTTTTTTTGCAAACCTTAAAATAGCATATGTTTCGACTAAAACTCACAAAGATGCATTGTTTTAGGCTTTAATAGCCTATTTGCATGTGTTTTTAGGAAGTTATGTTTAAATAACTGTCAAATTCAATGTAGCAGTTATCTGTCATTATGACTAAACCCTAATTTTTGTAATTGTAAATCTTACCAAATTACCGGATTCTTGTAAAACTCAAATAGATACAATATTTTAGGCATTTTTAGACATAATGCATGTTCAGTTTTGGAGTTCTGTTTATATAATATTCATATTTGGTATGACAGTTATACTGTCATATTAAATTAAAAAAACTAACTTTCCTCTTTGCAAAACTTACAAAAGATAATTTTTCTAGTAAAACTAACAAAGATACATGTCTTCAGGCATAATTAGACATGTTGCATGTTCGGTGTAGGAATTATGTTGAAAAACATTGTTATTGCTTATTTCGCAATATCTCAGGATTTTAAGAACATTACTGTCATAAGGAGAAAAAAACTACTTTTTGTGTTTGCAAGCCCTATGTTTCGAGTAAAATTCACCAGGATGCATTGTTTTAGGCTTTATAAGCCTATTTGTATGTGTTTTTACGAAGTTATGTTTAAATAACTGTAAAAATGAATGTAGCAGTTACACTGTCATTATGAGAAAAACTCAATTTTTGTAATTGTAAACCTTACCAAATTACCTTATTCTCGTTAAACTCACATATATACAATATTTTAGGCATTTTTAGACATAATGCATGTTCAGTTTTGGAGTTACAGTCATATAACGTTTATATTTGGTATGACAGTTATACTGTCATATTTAAGTAAAAAAAACTATCTTGCATCGTTGCAAACCTTACAAAATATGTTTTTTTTTGTAAAACTATTAAAGTTACATGTCTCCAGGCATTATTAGACATTTTGCATGTTTGTTGTAGGAATTATGTTAAAAAACATTTGTATTGCTTTTTTCGCATTATCTCAGGATTTTAAGAACATTACTGTCATATTGAGTAAAAAACTACTTTTAGTGTTTGCAAGCCTTAAAAACGCATATGTTTCGATTAAAATTCACAAGTATGCATTGTTTTAGGCGTATTAGTCTATTTGCATGTGTTTTTAGGAAGTTATGTTTAAATAACTGTCAAATTGAATGTAGCAGTACTGTACTGTCATTATGAGAAAAACCCAATTTTTGTATTTGTAAACCTTACCAAATTACCTGATTCTGGTCAAACTCACATTTATACAATATTTTAGGCATTTTTAGACATAATGCATGTTCAGTTTTGGAGTTCTCTTTATATAACTTTCATATTTGGTATGACAGATATACTGTCATATTTAAATAAAAAAAACAATTTTGCATCGTTACAAACCTTACAAAATATGTTTTGTTTGTAAAACTAACAAAGTTACATGTCTCCAGGCATTATTAGACATTTTGCATGTTTGTTGTAGGAATTATGTTGAAAAACATTTTTATTGCTATTTTCGCATTATCTCAGGAATTTAAGAACATTACTGTCATATTGAGGAAAAAAGTACTTTTAGTGTTTGCAAGCCTTAAAAAAGCATATGTTTCGAGTAAAATTCACAAGGATGCATTGTTTTAGGCTTTATTGTCCTATTTGCATGTGTTTTTATGAAATTATGTTTAAATAACTGTCAAATTGAATGTAGCAGTTATACTGTCATTATGAGAAAAAATTAATTTTTGTATTTGTAAACCTTACCAAATTACCTGTTTTGGTAAAACTCACATATATACAATATTTTAGGCATTTTTAGACATAATGCATGTTCAGTTTTGGAGTTATGTTTATATAACTTTCATATTTGGTATGACAGTTATACTGTCATATTTAAATAAAATAAAACTATCTCGCATCTTTGCAAACCTTACAAAATATGTTTTTTTTTTTAAACTAACAAAGTTACATGTCTCCAGGCATTATTAGACATTTTGCATGTTTGTTGTAGGAATTATGTTGAAAAACATTATTATTGCTTTTTTTGCATTATCTCAGGATTTTAAGAACATTACTGTCATATTGAGTAAAAAACTACTTTTAGTGTTTGTAAGCCTTAAAAAAGCATATGTTTTGATTAAAATTCACAAGGATGCATTGTTTTAGGCTTTATTAGCCTATTTGCATGTGTTTTTAGGAAGTTATGTTTAAATAACTGTCAAATTGAATGTAGCAGTTATACTGTCATTATGAGAAAAACCCAATTTTTGTATTTGTTAACCTTCCCAAATTACCTGATTCTGGTAAAACTCACATATATACAATATTTTAGGCATTTTTAGACATAATGCATTTTCAGTTTCGTAGTTCTCTTTGTATAACTTTCATATTTGGTATGACAGTTTTACTGTCATATTGAATTAAAAAAAACTAATTTGCGTCTTTGCAAAACTTACAAAAGATAATTTTTCTAGTAAAACTAACAAACTAACAAAGATACATGTATTTAGGCATTATTAGACATGTTGCATGTTTGGTGTAGGAATTATGTTGAAAAACATTTTTTATTGCTTATTTCGCATTATCTCAGGATTTTAAGAACATTACTGTCATATTGATTAAAAAACTACTTTTTGTGTTTGCAAGCCTTAAAATAGCATATGTTTCGAGTAAAACTCACAAGGATGCATTGTTTAGGCTTGGTAGAGTGGCCGTGCCAGCAATCGGAGGGTTGATAGTTACTGGGGTTCAATCCCCACCTTCTACCATCGTTGTCATGTCCGTTGTGTCCTTGGGCAAGACACTTCAACCATTGCTACTGATGGCTGCTGGTTAGCACCTTGCATGGCAGCTCCTACCATCAGTGTGTGAATGTGTGTGTGAATGGATGAATGTGGAAATACGGTCGAAGCGCTTTGAGTACCTTGAAGGTAGAATAGCGCTATACAATTATAACCCATTTATTTGCATATGTGGTTAGGAAGTTATGTTTAAATAACTGTCAAATTGAATGTAGCAGTTATACTGTCATTATGAGAAAAATCCAAATTTTGTATTTGTAAACCTTACCAAATTACCTGATTCTGGTGAAACTCAACTAGATACAATATTTTAGGCATTTTTAGACATAATGCATGTTAATTTTTGGAGTTATGTTTATATAACTTTTACATTTAGTTTGACAGTTATCATATTGAATTAAAAAAACTAACTTGCGTCATTGCAAAACTTACAAAAGATACATTTGCTAGTAAAACTAACAAAGATACACGTCTCCATGCATTATTAGACATGTTGCATGTTTGGTGTAGGAATTATGTTGAAAAACATTTGTATTGCTTTTTTCGCATTATCTCAGGATTTTAAGATCATTACTGGCATATTAAGTAAAAAACTACTATGACAGTATACTGCCATATTCAAAATAACAGTTATTTAAACATAACTCCTAAACCAAATATGCTAAATGGCTAATAATGCCTGGAGAAATGAATCTTTGTGAGTTTTACTAGAAACAAATATTTTGTAAGGTTTGTAAAGACAAAAGTTAGTTTTTTTTTACTCAATATGATGTCTGTCATACTAAAAATGAAAGTTATATAAACATAATTCCAAAACCAAACTCCTAAATACACTTGCAATCCGTCTTAAACTGCCTGTAATATTGAATATATGTGAGTTTTACCAGAATCAGGTATTTTGGTACGGTTTACAAATACAAAACTTGGGTTTTACTCATAATGACAGTATAACTGCAACATTTGATATGACAGTTATTTAAACATGACTCCTAAACCAAACCTGATAAATGACTAATAATGCCTGGAGAAATTTATCTTTGTGAGTTTTACTGGAAAAAAAAAATATTTTGTAAAGTTTGTAAAGACACAAGTTAGGTTTTTTTATTCAATATATTTGTATAACTGTCATCATAAATGTAAAAGTTATATAAACATAACTCTAATACCAAACATGCAATCCATCTGTATATATATACATCCATATTTTTTTACTTAATATGACAGTATAACCGTCATCCTAAATATGAAAGTTAAATAAACATAACTCCAAAACCAAACTTGCAATACGTCTTAAAATGCCTGTAATATTGAATCTATGTGAGTTTTACTAGAATCAGGTATTTTGTTAAAGTTTACAAATACAAAAATTAGGTTTTACTCACAATGACAGTATACTGTCACATTCAATCTGACAGTTAATTAAATATAACTCCTAAACCACACATGCAAAATGACTATTAATGCCTGGATAAATGTATCTTTGTAAGTTTTACTGGAAAAAAATAAAGACACAAGTTAGTTTTTCTTTACTCAATATGACAATATAACTGTCATACTAAATATGAAAGTTAAATAAACATAACTCCAAAACCAAACTTGAAATCCATTTAAAAATGCCTGTAATATTGAATCTGAGTGAATTTTACCATAATCAGGTATTTTGGTAAGGTTTACAAATACAAAACCTGGGTTTTACTCATAATGACAGTATAACTGCAACATTTGATATGACAGTTATTTAAACACAACTCCTATACCACACGTGCAAAATGGCTAATAATGCCTGGAGAAATGTATCTTTGTGAGTTTTACCGGAAAACAAATATTTTGTAAGGTTTGTAAAGACACAAGTTAGTTTTTTTTACTTAATATGACAGTATAACTGTCATACTAAATATTAAAGTTATATAAACCTAACTCCAAAACCAAACATGTAATCCGTCTAAAAATGCCTGTAATATTGAATATATGTGAGTTTTACTAGAATCAGGTATTTTGGTAATGTTTACAATTTAAAAAATTAGGTTTTACTCATAATGACAGTATAACTGCCATATTCAAAATAACAGTTATTTAAACTTAACTACTAAACCAAATATGCTAAATGGCTAATAATGCCTGGAGAAATGAATCTTTGTGAGTTTTACTGGGTAAAAAAAATATTTTGTAAGGTTTTTAAAGACACAGGTTAGTTTTTCTAACTTAATATGACAGTATAACCGTCATCCTAAATATGAAAGTTAAATAAACATAACTCCAAAACCAAACTTGCAATATGTCTAAAAATGCCTGTAATATTGAATCTATGTGAGTTTTACCAGAATCAGGTATTTTGGTAAGGTTTAAAAATACACAATTTGGGTTTTATTCATAATGACAGTATAACTGCCATAATCAAAATAACAGTTATTTAAACATAACTCCTAAACCAAACAAGCTAAATGGCTAATAATGCCTGGAGAAATGTATCTTTGTGATTTTTACTAGAAAAAAATATTTTGTAAGTTTTGTAAAGACAAAAGTTGGTTTTTTTTTACTCAATATGATGGTATAACTGTCATACTAAATATGAAAGTTATATAAACATAATTCCAAAACCAAACTCCGAAACCAAACTTGCAATCTGTCTTAAACTGTCTGTAATATTGAATCTATGTGAGTTTTACCAGAATCAGGTATTTTGGAAAAGGTTTACAAATACAAAACTTGGGTTTTACTCATAATTTGATATGACAGTTATTTCAACATAACTCCTAAACCAAACATGATAAATGGCTAATAATGCCTGGAGAAATGTATAATTGTGAGTTTTACTGGAAAAAAATAATTTGTAAGGTTTATAAAGACACAAGTTAGTTTTTTTTACTTAATATGACAGTATAACTGTTATACCAAATATCAAATCAAATCAAATCAACTTTATTCATAAAGCACATTTAAATATGAAAGTTAAATAAACATAACTTCAAAACCAAACTTGCAATACATCTAAAAATGCCTGTAATATTGAATCTATGTGAGTTTTACCAGAATCAGGTATTTTGGTAAGGTTAACAAATACAAAAATTGGGTTTTACTCATAATGACAGTATAAATGCCATATTCAAAATAACAGTTATTTAAACATAACTCCTAAACCAAACATGCTAAATGGCTAATAATGCCTGGAGAAATGTTTATAAACATAACTCCAAAACCAAACATGCATTATGTCTAAAAATGCCTGTAGTATTGTATCTATGTGAGTTTTACCAGAATCAGGTATTTTGGTAAGGTTTACATATACATGGTTTTATTCATAATGACAGTATAACTGCCACATTTAATATGACAGTTATGTAAACATAACTCCTATACCACACATGCAAAATTGTTAATAATGCCTGGAGAAATGTATCTTTGTGAGTTTTACTGGAAAAATAAATTTGTAAGATTTTTAAAGACATAAGTTAGTTTTTTTACTCAATATGATTATATAACTGTCATACTAAATATGAAAGTTATATAACCATAACTCCAAAACCAATGAATCTATGTTTGTTTTACTAGAATCAGGTATTTTGGTAAGGTTTACAAAAACAAAAATTAGGTTTTACTCATAATGACAGTATAACTGCCACATTCAATAGGACAGTTATGTAAACATAACTCCTAAACAAAACATGCAAAACTGTTAATAATGCCTGGAGAAATGTATCTTTTTTAAATTATACAGGAAAACAATATTTTGTAAGGTTTGTAAAGACTGCGATGAGATGGCGACTTGTCCAGGGTGTACCCCGCCTTCCGCCCGATTGTAGCTATGATAAGCCCCAGCGCCCCCCGCGACCCCAAAGGAAATAAGCGGTAGAAAATGGATGGATGGATGGGTTTGTAAAGACACAAGTTTTTTTTTTTTACTCAATATGACAGTATAACTGTCATACTAAATGTAAAAAAATATATAAACATAACTCCAAAACCAAACATGCATTATGTCTAAAATGCCTGTAATATTGTATTCATGTGAGTTTAACTAGAATCAGTTGTTTTTGTAAGGTTTGTAAATACAAAATATTGGTTTTACTCACTATGACATATACTGTCACATTCAATCTGACAGTTATTTAAACATAACTCCTAAACCAAACATGTTTTATGTCTAAAAATTCCTGTAATATTGTATCTATAGGACTTTTACCAGAATCAGGTATTTTGGTAAAGTTTACAAATACAAAAATAGGTTTTACTCATAATGACATTATATAACTGCCACACTCAACATGACAGTTATTTAAACATAATTCCTAAACCAAACATGATACATGGCTAATAATGCCTGGAGAAATGTATCTTTTTGATTTTTACTCGAAAAAAATATTTTGTAAGGTTTGTAAAGACAAAAGTTAGTTTTTTTTACTCAATATGATGGTACAACTGTCATACTAAATATCAATCAATCAATCAATCAATCAATCTTTATTTATATAGCCCTAAATCACAAGTGTCTCAAAGGGCTGCACAAGCCACAACGACATCCTCGGTACAAAGCCCACATACGGGCAAGAAAAAACTCACCCAAGTGGGACGTCGATGTGAATGACTATGAGAAACCTTGGAGAGGACCGCATATGTGGGTAACCCCCCCCCCCTCTAGGGGAGACCGAAAGCAATGGATGTCGAGTGGGTCTGACACAATATTGTGAGAGTCCAGTCCATAGTGGATCCAACATAATATTAAGAGTCCAGTCCATAGTGGGGCCAGCAGGACACCATCCCGAGCGGAGACGGGTCAGCAGCGCAGAGATGTTCCCAGCCGATGCACAGGCGAGCGGTCCACCCCGGGTCCCGACTCTGGACAGCCAGCACTTCATCCATGGCCACCGGACCTGTGCCCCCCCCCCTCAAGGAAAAGGGGAGCAGAGGAGAAAAGAAAAGAAACGGCAGATCAACTGGTCTAACAGGGGGGCTATTTAAAGGCTAGAGTATACAAATGAGTTTTAAGATGGGACTTAAATGCTTCTACTGAGGTAGCATCTCTAATTGTTACCGGGAGGGCATTCCATAGTACTGGAGCCCGAATAGAAAACGCTCTATAGCCCGCAGACTTTTTTTGGGCTCTGGGAATCACTAATAAGCCGGAGTTCTTTGAACGCAGATTTCTTGCCGGGACATATGGTACAATGCAATCGACAAGATAGGACGGAGCTAGACCGTGTAGTATTTTATACGTAAGTAGTAAAACCTTAAAGTCACATCTTAAGTGCACAGGAAGCCAGTGCAGGTGAGCCAGTATAGGCGTAATATGATCAAACTTTCTTGTTCTTGTCAAAAGTCTAGCAGCCACATTTTGTACCAACTGTAATTTTTTAATGCTAGACATAGGGAGACCCGAAAATAATACGTTACAGTAGTCGAGACGAGACGTAACGAACGCATGAATAATGATCTCAGCGTCGCTAGTGGATAAAATAGAACGAATTTTTGCGATATTACGGAGATGAAAGAAGGCCGTTTTAGTAACACTCTTAATGTGTGATTCAAACGAGAGAGTTGGGTCGAAGATAATACCCAGATTCTTTACTGATTCGCCTTGTGTAATTGTTTGGTTGTCAAATGTTAAGGTGGTATTATTAAATAAATGTCGGTGTTTAGCAGGACCGATAATCAGCATTTCCGTTTTCTTGGCGTTGAGTTGCAAGAAGTTAGCGGACATCCATTGTTTAATTTCATTAAGACACGCCTCCAGCTGACTACAATCCGGCGTGTTGGTCAGCTTTAGGGGCATGTAGAGTTGGGTGTCATCAGCATAACAGTGAAAGCTAACACCGTATTTGCGTATGATGTCGCCTAGCGGCAGCATGTAAATACTAAAGAGTGCAGGGCCAAGAACCGAACCCTGAGGAACTCCGCACGTTACCTTAACATAGTCCGAGGTCTTATTATTATGGGAGACGCATTGCATCCTGTCAGTAAGATAAGAGTTAAACCACGACAAAGCTAAGTCTGACATACCAATACGTGTTTTGATACGCTCTAATAAAATATTATGATCGACGGTATCGAAAGCAGCGCTAAGATCAAGAAGCAGCAACATAGATGACGCATCAGAATCCATCGTTAGCAGTAGATCATTAGTAATTTTTGCGAGGGCTGTCTCCGTAGAGTGATTTGCCCTGAAACCGGATTGAAAAGGTTCACAGAGATTGTTAGACACTAAGTGTTCATTTAGCTGCTGTGCGACAATTTTTTCGAGGATTTTCGAAATAAAGGGAAGGTGGGACACCGGTCGGTAGTTTACCATGAGGTCAGGATCAAGGTTAGGTCTTTTGAGCAGAGGATGAATAACCGCTTTCTTGAATGCTAGGGGAACAGTGCCAGAGGAAAGTGATAAGTTTATAATATTTAGCACTGATGGACCTAATAATACAAAAAGCTCCTTGATAAGTTTCCCAGGAAGTGGGTCAAGTAAACATGTTGTTTGTTTTATCCCACTTACACGCTGTAATAGTTCCTCTAATGTTATTTCATCAAAAAGAGAGAGACTATTATGTATTGCAGTATCCGTCGTAGATACAGTTGTATCTGTGTTCATAGAACCCAGTTGTAGCTGGGATGCGTTATCTTTAATCTCCTTTCTAATGAGTTCAATTTTCTTATTAAAGAAATTCATAAAGTCATCTGCCGAGTGGGTGGAGCTATTGGGAGGAGTCCCTTGTTGGGTTAGCGATGCTACTGTACTAAACAAAAATTTAGGGTCGTTTTTGTTGAGGCGGATGAGATTTGAGTAATATTTAGCTTTAGCTAAGGTAAGCATGCGTTTATACGATATTAAACTATCACTCCATGCTTGATGGAAAACCTCAAGCTTGGTCGCGCGCCATTTGCGTTCCAACTTTCTACATGATAATTTATGAGCTCTGGTTTCCTCTGTAAACCATGGGGTGCCTCTTTTAGGGGCCCTTTTTTGTTTTAGCGGTGCTATACTATCAATGGTTTTGCGCAGGGCATTGTCAAAGTTGTTAGTGAGGTTATCAATAGAGCCGACATAATTTGGGAATGGTGCCATTACCGAAGGCAGTAGGTCAGCAAGAGTCATCGTTGTGGCGGCATTAATGTTGCGGCTGCTATAGCAGTTATTATTATTACTAGTTTGTTGACAATGAGTCAGAACTTCGAATTTTATAAGGTAATGATCGGACATTACTTTAGTATACGGGAGTACCATAACTTTGGAGGTGGTGACACCCCTGACCAGCACTAGATCTATCGTATTGCCGTTGCGATGCGTAGGTTCATTTATTATTTGTGTAAGACCACAGCTATCAATTATAGTCTGGAGCGCCACGCACTGAGGGTCCGATGGGTTATTCATATGGATATTAAAGTCCCCCATTATGATTATATTGTCTGCGTGCGTCACTAGATCAGCAACGAACTCTGAGAATTCATTAATAAAGTCCGAGTAGGGCCCTGGGGGGCGGTAGATAACAGCCATATCGAGAGGCAGCGGTGCGACAGACCTCATAGTAAGCACCTCAAACGATTTGTATTTATTATTTAGGTTAGGGGTAAGGTTAAAGTTTTCATTGTATATTAGTGCGACCCCCCCACCCCTTTTAAGGGGACGGGCAATATGCGCATTCGTATAGTTAGGAGGAGATGCCTCATTTAGCGCAAAAAATTTGTCTGGTTTGAGCCAGGTTTCGCTAAGACCAATGACGTTAAGATTGTTGTCTCTAATGACCTCATTAACTGATAACGTCTTGGGAGACAATGATCTTATGTTTAAAAAGCCCATATTATAAGTATTGGGCTGTTTTGACGAGTTTTTGTTTAAATTATCCGTAGTAGAAATATTAATAATGTTGCGTTTATTATACGTAGTGCACTTTAAATAGTTTCGACCATATCTAGGAATTGATACGACGGGAATTTTCAGATTGTTTACTTGATGCTGCGATCGACTGAACGCATCATGATTTGCCACCTCAGTAGAATGCATATCTACCCCGGACACATTCACAACAGAAAACACATTATGTGAGTTGTGTGTTATTCTAAGAAAATTGCTATGCGTACAGGAATTATCCAGCCTGGTGCTGGCTAGTTCTATCTTAATTGACTCCTCACCCAGACTAGCAGGCTCTGTAATTGCCTGTGACCGGGCTTGCTCTAGTGTAGTTAGTCAAATGTGACTTAAACAGTAGTCTATATTCTTAGACAGGATGATGGCGCCTTCCTGGTTAGGGTGAAGGCCGTCCCTCATCAGCAAGCCTGGTTTGCCCCAGAAAGAGGGCCAATTATCAATAAACGTTAGTCCCTGTTGTCTACAGAAGCTAGCCAGCCACTTGTTAAGCGAGACTAATCTGCTATATCTCTCATCATTGCCTCTCGCAGGCAGGGGGCCAGAGACAATTACTCGATGCCTGGACATCTTTCTAGCGAGATCACAAGTCCTGGCTATGTTTCTCTTTGTAATCTCTGACTGTCTCATTCTAGTGTCATTGGAGCCAACGTGTACAACTATATTCGCATAACTAGTGGTGCGATTAGCCTGTCGTACGTGTTTACTAGGCCTGTTGCGAGTTAGCTCCCTAAGATTAGCCTCAATGTCAGGTGCTCGGGCCCCCGGGATGCACTTAATTGTGGCTGGTTTGCTAAGCTTTATGTTTCGGGTGATGGAGTCCCCTATGACTAAGGTGTGGTGCCCGGTAGACTGGGGTGTAGGACTAGCTAAAGAGCTAAATCTATTATGCGTCTCAACCGGTACACCGTAGCTTGTAGGCCGCTTAGGACTGCTACAGGCTGGGCTAGTTAGCTCGCTACAGCTAACGCTAGCAGATGTGTCCGCAACATCTAAAGTTACGAGATTACTCTGCTCTAACTGGCGGACACGGCCCTCTAGCAGAGCCAGCCTCTCCGTGAGTAAGGTGCAAGACGCGCAGGAAGCCATACTCACGGTGTTTTCTGTCACCGAGTGAAGTTCCTGCTGTCTTCCGAGAAGTCCTGGTCACGGTGTGCAGGAGTAGACTCCTTCTGACCGGCGCCCGGCGACGCCTTTCTCCGCGCTAGCTTCGTTAGCTTAGCAGCTAGCTGCTAGCTAGCTGCGGGAGGGGTGGAGAGACAGAGATCGGGTGATTTGCAAGTTAAATAGTACTACTAAATATGTTGAAAAAGTAATAAAGTAATTGCAGAACAATTTAAAAGCACACAAATAGAACGGTACTTAGCTTTTTCGGAACAGCGAGCAGTCAGCGAGCAGTCACGCACGGTGACTGAAATATGAAAGTTATATAAACATAATTCCAAAACCAAACTCCTAAACCAAACGTGCAATCTGTCTTAAACTGCCTGTTCTATTGAATCTATGTGAGTTTTACCAGAATCAGGTATTTTGGTAAGGTTTACAAATACAAAACTTGGGTTTTACTCAAAATGACAGTGTAACTGCAACATTTGATATGACATTTATTTAAACATAACTCCTAAACCAAACATGTTAAATAACTAATAATGCCTGGAGAAATGTATCATTGTGAGTTTTACTGGAAAAAAATAATTTGTAAGGTTTATAAAGACACAAGTTAGTTTTTTTTAATTTAATAGGATGGTATAACTGTCATACTAAATATGAAATTTATATAAACATAACTCCAAAACCAAACATGCATTATGTCTAAAAGAGCCAGCAATATTGTATCTATGTGAGTTTTACCAGAATCAGGTATTTTGGTAAGGTTGACCAATACAAAAATTAGGTTTTACTCATAATGACAGTATAACTGCCACATTCAAAATGACAGTTATTTAAAGAAAACTCCTAAACCAAACATGCTAAATGGCTAATAATGCCTAAAAAATGTATTTTTGTGAGTTTTCCTGGAAAAAAAAAGGTTTGTATGGACACAAGTTAGTTTTTTTTACTCAATATGACAGTATAACTGTCATACTAAATGTAAAAGTTATATAAATATAACTCCAAAACCAAACATGCATTATATCTAAAAATGCCTGTAATATTGTATCCATGTGAGTTTTACCAGAATCAGGTATTTTGGTAAGGTTGACAAATACAAAAAATAGATTTTACTCCTAATGACAGTATAACTGCCACATTCAATATGACAATTATTTAAACATAACTCCAAAACCAAACATGCATTATGTCTAAAAATGCCTATAATTTTGTATCCATGTAAGTTTGACGAGAATCAGTTGTTTTTGAAAGGTTTACAAATACAAAATATTAGTTTTACTCATAATGACAGTATACTGTCACAATCAATCTGACAAAATGGCTAATAATGCCTGGAGGAATATATCTTTGTGAATTTTACTGGAAAAAATATTTTTGTAATGTTTTTAAAGACACAAGTTAGTTTTTTTTACTCAATTTAACAGTATAGCTGTCATACTAAAAATGAAAGTTATATAAACATAACTCAAAAAACCAAACATGCAATCCGTCTAAAAATGTCTGTAATATTGAATCTCTGTGAGTTATATCAAAATCAGGTATTTTGGTAAGGTTTACAAATACAAAAATTAGGTTTTACTCATAGTGGCAGTTATACTGTCACTATGAGTAAAACCTAATTCTCAATATAACAGTTATTTAAACATAACTCCTAAAACACAAATGCAAAATGACTAATACTGTCCAGAGAAATGTATATTTTTTAATTTTACTGGAAAACAATATTTTGTAAGGTTTGTAAAGATACAAATTAGTTTTTTTTTACTCAATATGATGGTATAACTGTCATAATAAATATGAAAGTTATATAAACATAACGCCAAAACCAAACATACTTTTTGTCTATAAAAAATCCTGTAATATTGTATCTATGTGGGTTTTACCAGAATCAGGTATTTTGGTAAGGTTTACAAATACAAAAAATAGGTTTTAATCAAAATGACAGTATAACTGCCACCCTCAATATGACAGTTATTTAAACATAACCCCTAAACCAAACATGATAAATAGCTAATAATGCCTGGGGAAATGTATCTTTGTGAATTTAACTGGAAAAAAAATATTTTGTAATGTTTGTAAAGACACAAGATAGTTTTTTTTTACTCTTAATGACAGTATAACTGCCACATTCAAAAAGACAGTTATATAAACATAACACCAAAACCAAACATGTATTATGTCTAAAAATGCCTGTAATATTAAATCTATGTTAGTTTGACCAGATTCAGGTATTTTGGTAAGGTTTTCAAATACAAAAAGTAGGTTTTACTCATAATGACAGTATAACTGAGACATTCAAAATTACAGTTATTTAAACATAACTCCGAAACTAAACATGCTAAATGGCTAATACTGCCTGGAGAAAGGTATCTTTGTGAGTTTATCAGGAAAAAAAAATATTTTGTAAGGTTTGTAAAGACATAAGTTAGTTTTTTTTACTCAATTAGACAGTATAACTGTCATACTAAATGTACAAGTTATATAAACATAACTCCAAAACCAAACATGCATTATGTCAAAAAATGCCAGTAATAATGTATCCATGTGAGTTTCACTAGAATCAGTTGTTTTTGTAAGGTTTGCAAATACAAAATATTGGTTTTACTCACTATGACAGTATACTGTCACATTCAATCTGACAGTTATTTAAACATAACTCCTAAACCACACATGCAAAATGGCTAATAATGCCTGGAGAAATGTATCTTTGTGAGTTTTACTGAAAAAATATATATTTTGTAAGGTTTGTAAAGACACAAGTTAGTTTTATTTTACTTAATATGACAGCAGTATTCTGTCATAGTGAGTAAAACCAATATTTTGTATTTGAAATCCTTACAAAAACAACTGATTCTAGTAAAACTCACATGGATACAATATTACAGGCATTTTTAGACATAATGCATGTTTGGTGGCAGTCAATGTGGCAGTTATACTGTCAATGCATGTTTGGTTTTGGAGTTATGTCTATATAACTTTTAGATTTAGTATGACAGTTATACTGTCATATTGAGTAAAAAAAACTAACTTGTGTCTATACAAACCTTACACAATATTTTTTTTTTCCAGGAAAACTCACAAAAATTCATTCAAAATTACAGGCAGTTTTAGACACAGAATTTGGAGTTATGTTTATATAATTTTCATATTTAGTATGACAGTTATGCAATCATATTGAATAAAACCAATATTTTGTATTTGCAACCCTTCCAAAAACAACTGATTCTAGTAAAACTCACATGGATACAATTTTAAAGGCATTTTTAGACATAATGCATGTTTGGTGGCAGTCAATGTGGCAGTTATACTGTCATTATGAGTAAAACCTATTTTTTGTGTTTGTCAACCTTACCAAAATACCTGATTCTGGTAAAACTCACATAGATACAATATTACAGGCATTTTTAGACATAACGCATGTTTGGTTTCGGAGTTATGTTTATATAACTTTCATATTTAGTATGACAGTTATACCATCATATTAAATAAAAAAAAACTAACTTGTGTCTTTATAAACCTTACAAATTTTTTTTTTTTCCAGTAAAACTCACAATGATACATTTCTCCAGGCATTATTAACTATTTATCATGTTTGGTTTAGGAGTTGTGTTTAAATAACTGTCATATCAAATGTTGCAGTTATACTGTTATTTTGAGTAAAACCCAAGTTTTGTATTTGTAAACCTTACCAAAATACCTGATTCTGGTAAAACTCACATAGATTCAATATTACAGGCAGTTTAAGACAGATTGCAAGTTTGGTTTAGGAGTTTGGTTTTGGAATTATGTTTATATAACTTTCATATTTAGTATGACAGTTATACCATCATATTGAGTAAAAAAAACTAACTTTTGTCTTTACAAACCTTACAAAATATTTTTTTTGACTAAAAATCAAAAAGGAATATTTCCCCAAAATACCTGATTCTGGTAAAACCCCTATAGATACAATATTACAGGAATTTTTAGACATAAAACATGTTTGGTTTAGGAGTTATGTTTAAATAACTGTCAGATTGAATGTGACAGTATACTGTCATAGTGAGTAAAACCAATATTTTGTATTTACAAACCGTACAAAACAACTGATTCTAGTTAAACTCACATGAATACAATATTACAGGCATTTTAGACATAATGCATGTTTGGTTTTGGAGTTATGTTTATAATTTTTTTACATTTAGTATGACATTTATACTGTCATATTGAGTAAAAAAACAAAAACTTGTGTCTTTACAAACCCATCCATCCATCCATTTTCTACCGCTTATTTCCTTTGGGGTCGCGGGGGGCGCTGGAGCTTATCTTAGCTACAATCGGGCGGAAGGCGGGGTACACCCTGGACAAGTCGCCACCTCATCGCAGTCTTTACAAACCTTACAAAAAAAAAAATGTTTTCCTGTAAAACTTAAAAAGATACATTTCTCCAGGCATTATTAACCATTTTGCATGTGTGGTTTAGGAGTTATAATTACATAACTGTCCTATTAAATGTGGCAGTTATACTGTCATTATGAGTAAAACCTAATTTTTGTTTTTGTAAACCTTACCAAAATACCTGATGCTAGTAAAACGAACATAGATTCATTGGTTTTGGAGTTATGTTTATATAACTTTCATATTTAGTATGACAGTTATATCATCATATTGAGTAAAAAAAACTAACTTGTGTCTTTATAAACCTTACAAATTCATTTTTTCCAGTAAAACTCACAAAGATACATTTCTCTAGGCATTATTAACCATTTTGCATGTGTGGTATAGGAGTTATGTTTACATAACTGTTATATTAAATGTGACAGTTATACTGTCATTATGAGTAAAACCAAATTTGTGTATATGTAAACCTTACCAAAATACCTGATTCTGGTAAAACTCACATAGATACAATACTACAGGCATTTTTAGATATAATGCATGTTTGGTTTTGGAGTTATGTTTATATACATTTCTCCAGGCATTATTAGCCATTTAGCATGTTTGGTTTAGGAGTTATAATTAAATAACTGTTATTTTGAATATGGCAGTTATACTGTCATTATGAGTAAAACCCAATTTTTGTATTTGTAAACCTTACAAAAATACCAGATTCTGGTAAAACTGACATAGATTCAATATTATAGGCATTTTTAGACGTATTGCAAGTTTGGTTTTGAAGTAATATTTATTTAACTTTAATATTTAGTGTAACAGTTATACTGTCATATTAAGCAAAAAAAACTAACTTGGTTCTTTACAAACCTTACAAACTATTTTTTTTCTTCCAGGAAAACTCAAAAAAGATATATTTCTCCAGACATTATTAGCCATTTTGCATTTGTGGTTTAGGAGTTATAGTATGTTTAAATAACTGTCAGATTGAATGTGACAGTATACTGTCATAGTGAGTAAAACCTAGATTTTGTATTTGTAAACCTTACCAAAATACCTGATTCTGGTAAAAATCACATAGACACAATATTACAAGCATTTTTAGACATAATGCATGTTTGGTTTTGGAGTTATGTTTATACAACTTTCATATTTAGTATGACAGTTATACCATTATATTGAGTAAAAAAAAACAACTTGTGTCTTTATAAACCTTACAATTTTTTTTTTCCAGTAAAACTCACAATGATACATTTCTCCAGGCATTATTAACTATTTATCATGTTTGGTTTAGGAGTTGTGTTTAAATAACTGTCATATCAAATGTTGCAGTTATACTGTTATTTTGAGTAAAACCCAAGTTTTGTATTTGTAAACCTTACCAAAATACCTGATTCTGGTAAAACTCACATAGATTCAATATTACAGGCAGTTTAAGACAGATTGCAAGTTTGGTTTAGGAGTTTGGTTTTGGAATTATGTTTATATAACTTTCATATTTAGTATGACAGTTATACCATCATATTGAGTAAAAAAAACTAACTTTTGTCTTTACAAACCTTACAAAATATTTTTTTTGACTAAAAATCAAAAAGGAATATTTCCCCAAAATACCTGATTCTGGTAAAACTCCTATAGATACAATATTACAGGAATTTTTAGACATAAAACATGTTTGGTTTAGGAGTTATGTTTAAATAACTGTCAGATTGAATGTGACAGTATACTGTCATAGTGAGTAAAACCAATATTTTGTATTTACAAACCGTACAAAACAACTGATTCTAGTTAAACTCACATGAATACAATATTACAGGCATTTTAGACATAATGCATGTTTGGTTTTGGAGTTATGTTTATAATTTTTTTACATTTAGTATGACATTTATACTGTCATATTGAGTAAAAAAACAAAAACTTGTGTCTTTACAAACCCATCCATCCATCCATTTTCTACCGCTTATTTCCTTTGGGGTCGCGGGGGGCGCTGGAGCTTATCTTAGCTACAATCGGGCGGAAGGCGGGGTACACCCTGGACAAGTCGCCACCTCATCGCAGTCTTTACAAACCTTACAAAAAAAAAAATGTTTTCCTGTAAAACTTAAAAAGATACATTTCTCCAGGCATTATTAACCATTTTGCATGTGTGGTTTAGGAGTTATAATTACATAACTGTCCTATTAAATGTGGCAGTTATACTGTCATTATGAGTAAAACCTAATTTTTGTTTTTGTAAACCTTACCAAAATACCTGATGCTAGTAAAACGAACATAGATTCATTGGTTTTGGAGTTATGTTTATATAACTTTCATATTTAGTATGACAGTTATATCATCATATTGAGTAAAAAAAACTAACTTGTGTCTTTATAAACCTTACAAATTCATTTTTTCCAGTAAAACTCACAAAGATACATTTCTCTAGGCATTATTAACCATTTTGCATGTGTGGTATAGGAGTTATGTTTACATAACTGTTATATTAAATGTGACAGTTATACTGTCATTATGAGTAAAACCAAATTTGTGTATATGTAAACCTTACCAAAATACCTGATTCTGGTAAAACTCACATAGATACAATACTACAGGCATTTTTAGACATAATGCATGTTTGGTTTTGGAGTTATGTTTATATACATTTCTCCAGGCATTATTAGCCATTTAGCATGTTTGGTTTAGGAGTTATAATTAAATAACTGTTATTTTGAATATGGCAGTTATACTGTCATTATGAGTAAAACCCAATTTTTGTATTTGTAAACCTTACAAAAATACCAGATTCTGGTAAAACTGACATAGATTCAATATTATAGGCATTTTTAGACGTATTGCAAGTTTGGTTTTGAAGTAATATTTATTTAACTTTAATATTTAGTGTAACAGTTATACTGTCATATTAAGCAAAAAAAACTAACTTGGTTCTTTACAAACCTTACAAACTATTTTTTTTCTTCCAGGAAAACTCAAAAAAGATATATTTCTCCAGACATTATTAGCCATTTTGCATTTGTGGTTTAGGAGTTATAGTATGTTTAAATAACTGTCAGATTGAATGTGACAGTATACTGTCATAGTGAGTAAAACCTAGATTTTGTATTTGTAAACCTTACCAAAATACCTGATTCTGGTAAAAATCACATAGACACAATATTACAAGCATTTTTAGACATAATGCATGTTTGGTTTTGGAGTTATGTTTATACAACTTTCATATTTAGTATGACAGTTATACCATTATATTGAGTAAAAAAAAAACAACTTGTGTCTTTATAAACCTTACAATTTTTTTTTTCCAGTAAAACTCACAAAGATACATTTCTCCAGGCATAATTAGCCATGTATCATGTTTAGTTTAGGAGTTATGTTTAAATAACTGTCATATTGATTGTGGCAGTTATACTGTTATTATGAGTAAAACCTATTTTTTGTATTTGTAAACCTTACCAAAATACCTGATTCTGGTAAAACCCACATCGATACAATATTACAGGAATTTTTAGACATAAAGCATGTTTGGTTTTGGAGTTATGTTTATATAACTTTCATATTTAGTATGAAAGTTTTACCATCATATTGAGTAAAAAAAAATATTTTGTATCTCTACAAACCTTACAAAATATTATTTTCCAGTAAAATTCACAAATCTACCTTTCTCTAAGCATTATTAGTCATTTTGCATGTGTGTTTTAGGAGTTATTTTTAATTAACTGTCATATTGAGTGTGGCAGTTATACTGTCACTATGAGTAAAACCTACATTTTTTATTTGTAAACCTTACCAAAATACCTGATGCTAGTAAAACGAACATAGATTCATTGGTTTTGGAGTTATGTTTATATAACTTTCATATTTAGTATGACAGTTATATCATCATATTGAGTAAAAAAAACTAACTTGTGTCTTTATAAACCTTACAAATTCATTTTTTCCAGTAAAACTCACAAAGATACATTTCTCTAGGCATTATTAACCATTTTGCATGTGTGGTATAGGAGTTATGTTTACATAACTGTTATATTAAATGTGACAGTTATACTGTCATTATGAGTAAAACCAAATTTGTGTATATGTAAACCTTACCAAAATACCTGATTCTGGTAAAACTCACATAGATACAATACTACAGGCATTTTTAGACATAATGCATGTTTGGTTTTGGAGTTATGTTTATATACATTTCTCCAGGCATTATTAGCCATTTAGCATGTTTGGTTTAGGAGTTATAATTAAATAACTGTTATTTTGAATATGGCAGTTATACTGTCATTATGAGTAAAACCCAATTTTTGTATTTGTAAACCTTACAAAAATACCAGATTCTGGTAAAACTGACATAGATTCAATATTATAGGCATTTTTAGACGTATTGCAAGTTTGGTTTTGAAGTAATATTTATTTAACTTTAATATTTAGTGTAACAGTTATACTGTCATATTAAGCAAAAAAAACTAACTTGGTTCTTTACAAACCTTACAAACTATTTTTTTTCTTCCAGGAAAACTCAAAAAAGATATATTTCTCCAGACATTATTAGCCATTTTGCATTTGTGGTTTAGGAGTTATAGTATGTTTAAATAACTGTCAGATTGAATGTGACAGTATACTGTCATAGTGAGTAAAACCTAGATTTTGTATTTGTAAACCTTACCAAAATACCTGATTCTGGTAAAAATCACATAGACACAATATTACAAGCATTTTTAGACATAATGCATGTTTGGTTTTGGAGTTATGTTTATACAACTTTCATATTTAGTATGACAGTTATACCATTATATTGAGTAAAAAAAAAACAACTTGTGTCTTTATAAACCTTACAATTTTTTTTTCCAGTAAAACTCACAAAGATACATTTCTCCAGGCATAATTAGCCATGTATCATGTTTAGTTTAGGAGTTATGTTTAAATAACTGTCATATTGATTGTGGCAGTTATACTGTTATTATGAGTAAAACCTATTTTTTGTATTTGTAAACCTTACCAAAATACCTGATTCTGGTAAAACCCACATCGATACAATATTACAGGAATTTTTAGACATAAAGCATGTTTGGTTTTGGAGTTATGTTTATATAACTTTCATATTTAGTATGAAAGTTTTACCATCATATTGAGTAAAAAAAAATATTTTGTATCTCTACAAACCTTACAAAATATTATTTTCCAGTAAAATTCACAAATCTACCTTTCTCTAAGCATTATTAGTCATTTTGCATGTGTGTTTTAGGAGTTATTTTTAATTAACTGTCATATTGAGTGTGGCAGTTATACTGTCACTATGAGTAAAACCTACATTTTTTATTTGTAAACCTTACCAAAATACCTGATTCTAATAAAATTCACATATTTTCAATACTACAGGCATTTTTAGACGGATTGCATGTTTGGTTTTGGAGTTGTGTTTATATAACTTTCATATATAGTATGACAGCTATACTGTTAAATTGTGTAAAAAAAAACTTGTGTCTTTACAAACCTTACAAAATATGTTTTCCAGTAAAACTCACAAAGATACATTCCTCAAGGCATAATTAGGCATTTTGTCAGATTGATTGTGACAGTATACTGTCATTATGAGTAAAACTAATATTTTGTATTTGTAAACCTTACAAAAACAACTGATTCTAGTAAAACTCACATGGATTCAAAATGATAGGCATTTTTAGACATAATGCATGTTTGGTGGCAGTCAATGTGGCAGTTATACTGTAATTATGAGTAAAACCTAAGTTTTGTATTTGTCAACCTTACCAAAATACCTGATTCTGGTAAAACTCACATAGATACAATATTACAGGCATTTTTAGACATAATGCATGTTTGGTTTTGGAGTTATGTTTAAATAACTTTCATATTTAGTATGACAGTTATACCATCATATTAAATTAAAAAAACTAATTTGTATCTTTATAAACCTTACAAATTATTTTTTTTCCAGTAAAACTCACAATGATACATTTCTCCAGGCATTATTAGCCATTTAGCTTGTTTGGTTTAGGAGTTATGTTTAATAACTGTTATTTTGAATATGGCAGTTATACTGTCATTATGAATAAAACCCAAATTTTGTATTTGTAAACCTTACCAAAATACCTGATTCTGGTAAAACTCACATAGATTCAATATTACAGGCATTTTTAAACATATTGCAAGTTTGGTTTTGGAGTTATGTTTATTTAACTTTCATATTTAGTATGACAGTTATATTGTCAAATTAAGTTAAAAAAAACAACTAATTTGTGTCTTTACAAACCTTACAAAATATTTTTTTCCGGTAAAACTCACAAAGATACAGTTGTCCAGGGATTATTAGCCATTTTGCATGTGTGGTTTAGTAGTTATGTTTAAAAAAAACTGTCAGATTGAATGTGACAGTATACTGTCATAGTGAGTATAACCAATATTTTGTATTTGCAAAACTTACAAAAACAACTGATTCAAGTAAAACTCACATGGATACAATATTACAGAACATTTTAGACATAATGCATGTTTTGTTTTGGAGTTAAGTTTATATAACTTTTACATTTAGTATGACAGTTTTACTGTCATATTGAGTAAAAAAACTAACTTGTGTATATACCAATATTTTGTATTTACAAACCTTACAAAAACAACTGATTCTAGTAAAACTCACATGGATACAATATTACAGGCATTTTTAGACATTATACATGTTTGAATTTGGAGTTATATTTTTATAACTTTTACATTTAGTATGACAGTAATACTGTCATATTGAGAAAAAAAATTTTTGGGGTCTTTACAAACCTTACAAAATATTTTTTTTCCAGTAAAACTCACAAAGATACATTTCTCCAGGCATTATTAACCATTTTGCATGTGTGGTTTAGGAGTTATGTTTACATAATTGTCATATTGAATGTGGCAGTTATTCTGGCCTTATGACAAAAACCACATTTTTGTATATGTAAACCTTACCAAAATACTTGATTCTGGTTAAACTCACATAGATACAATATTACAAGCATTTTTAGACATAATGCATGTTTGGTTTTGGAGTTATGTTTATATAACTTTCATATTTAGTAAGACAGTTATACCATCATGTTGAGTAAAAAAAAACGAATTTGTGTCTTTATAAACCTTACTAATTATTTTTTTCCAGTAAAACTCACAAGATACATTTCTCCAGGCATTATAAGCCATTTAGCATGATTGGTTTAGGAGTTATGTTTAAATAACTGTGTGGCAGTTATACTGTCATTATGAGTAAAACCTATTTTTTGTATTTGTAAACCTTACCAAAATACCTGATTCTGATAAAACTGAAATATATTCTATATTACAGGCATTTTTAGACGGATTGAATGTTTGGATTTTGAGTTTTGTTTTGGAGTTATGTTTATATAACGTTTATAATTAGTATGACAGTTATACCGTCATATTGAGTTAAAAAAAACTAACTTGTGTCTTTGCAAACCTTACAAAAGATCATTATTCTAGTAAAACTAACAAAGATACATTTCTCCAGGTTTATTAGCCATTTTGCATGTGTCGTTTATGAGTCATGTTTAAATAACTGTCAGATTGAATGTGACAGTATACAGTCAGAGTGAGTAAAACCAATATTTAGAATTTGCAAACCTTACAAAAACAACTGTTTCTAGTAAAACTCACATGGATACAATATTACAGGCATTTTTAGACATAATGCATGTTTGGTTTTGGAGTTATGTTTATATAACTTTCAAATTTAGTATGACAGTTATCCTGTCATATTGAGTAAAAAAAAGTAACTTGTGTCTTACAAACCTTAAAAAATGTTTTTTTTCCCAGTAAAACTCACAAAGATACATTTCTCCAGGCATTATTAGTCATTTTGCATGTGTGGTATAGGAGTTATGTTTAAATAGCTGTCATATCAAATGTTGCAGTTATACTGTCATTATGAGTAAAACCCAGGTTTTGTATTTGTAAACCTTACCAAAATACCTGATTATGGTAAAACTCACATAGATTCAATATTACAGGCATTTTTAAATGGATTGCAAGTTTGGTTTTGGAGTTATTTTTATTCAACTTTCATATTTAGTATGACAGTTATATTGTCATATTGAGTAAAGAAAAACTAACTTATGTCTTTACAAACCTTACAAACTATTTTTTTTCCAGTAAAACTTACAAAGATACATTTCTCCAGGCATTATTAGTCATTTTGCATGTGTGGTTTAGGAGTTATGTTTAAATAACTGTCAGATTGAATGTGACAGTATACTGTCATAGTGAGTAAAACCTAATTTTTGTATTTGTAAACCTTAAAAAAATACCTGATTCTATTAAAACTCACATAGATTCAATATAACAGGCATTTTTAGACATAATGCATGTTTGGTTTTGGAGTTATGTTTATATAACTTTCGAATTTAGTATGACAGTTATACTGTCATATTGAGTAAAAAAAAAAGTAACTTGTGTCTTTACAAACCTTACAAAATACTTTTTTTCCCAGTAAATCTTACAAAGATACATTGCTCCAGGCATTATTAGCCATTTTGCATGTGTGGTTTAGGAGTTATGTTTAAATAACTGTGTTATCAAATGTTGCAGTTATACTGTCATTTGTATTTGTAAACTTTACCAAAATACCTTATTCTGGTAAAACTCACATATATTCAATATTACAGGCAGTTTAAGACAGATTGCAAATTTGGTTTAGGAGATTGGTTTTGGAATTATGTTTATAAAACTTTCATATTTAGTATGACAGTTAAACCATCATATTAAGTAAAAAAAAAACTAACTTGTGTCTTTACAAACCTTACAAAATATTTTTTTCTAGTAAAATTTACAAAGATACATTTTTCCAGGCTTTATTAGCCATTTTGCATGTGTGGTTTAAGAGTTATGTTACAATAACTGTCATATCAAAAGTTGCAGTTATACTGTCATTATGAGTAAAACCAAAGTTTTGTATTTGTAAACCTTACCAAAATACCTTATTCTGGTAAAACTTACATAGATTCAATATTACAGGCAGTTCAAGACTGATTGCAAGTTTGGTTTAGGAGTTTGGTTTTGGAATTATGTTTATATAACTTTTACATTTAGTATGACAGTAATACTGTCATATTGAGTAAAAACAACTATTTGTGTCTTTACAAACCTTACAAAATATTTTTTTTCCAGTAAAACTCACAAAGATACATTTCTCCAGGCATTATTAACCATTTTGCATTTGTGGTTTAGGAGTTATGTTTACATAACTGTTATATTGAAAGTGGCAGTTATAATAATAATAATAATAATAATAACTTGGATTTATATAGCGCTTTTCTAAGTACCCAAAGTCGCTTTATGTGTAGAACCCATCATTCGTTCACACCTGGTGGTGGTAAGCTACTTTCATAGCCACAGCTGCCCTGGGGTAGACTGACGGAAGCGTGGCTGCAATTTGCGCCAACGGCCCCTCCGACCCCCACCTATCATTCATCATTCAATTCACCGGTGTGAGTGGCACCAGGGGCAAAGGGTGAAGTGTCCCGCCCAAGGACACAACGGCAGCGATTTTTTTTTGGATGGTAAGAGGCGGGGAGCGAACCTGAAACCCTCAGGTTTCCGGCACGGTTGCTCTACCCACTACGCCATGCCGCATGGCATTATGACAAAAACCTAATGTTTGTATATGTAAACCTTACCAAAATACTTGATTTTGGTTAAACTCACATAGATACAATATTACAGGCATTTTTAGACATAATGCATGTTTGGTTTTGGAGTTAGGTTTATATAACTTTCATATTTAGTATGACAGTTATACCATCATATTGAGTAAAAAAAAAACTAACTTGTGTCTTTATAAACCATACTAATTTTTTTTTTCCAGTAAAACTCACAAGATACATTTCTCCAGGCATTATTAGCCATTTAGCATGATTGGTTTAGGAGTTATGTTTAAATAACTGTCATTTTGAGTGTGGCAGTTATACTGTCATTATGAGTAAAACCTATTTTTTGTATTTGTAAACCTTACCAAAATACCTGATTCTGATAAAACTAACATATATTCAACATTACAGGCAATTTTAGACGGATTTAATGTTTGGTTTTCGAGTTTTGTTTTGGAGTTATGTTTATATAACTTTTATATTTAGTATGACAGTTATACCGTCATATTGAGTAAAAAAAACTAACTTGTGTCTTTGCAAACCTTACAAAAGATCGTTATTCTAGTAAAACTAACAAATATACATTTCTCCAGGTTTATTAGCCATTTTGCATGTGTCGTTTATGAGTTATGTTTAAATAACTGTCAGATTGAATGTGACAGTATACTGTCATAGTGAGTAAAACCTAATTTTTGTACTCACATTCAATATTACAGGCATTTTTAGACGGATTGCATGTTTGGTATTGGAGTTATGTTTATATAACTTTTACATTTATGATGACAGTTATACAAACATATTGAATAAAAAAACCTAACTTGTGTCTTTACAAACCTTACAAAATATTGTTTTCTAGTAAAATTCACAAAGATACACTGTCATATTGAGTAAAACAAACTAACTTGTGTCTTTCCAAACCTTACAAAATATTTTTTTTTCCAGTAAAACTCACAAAAATACATTTCTCCAGGCATTATTAACCATTTTCCATGTGTGGTTTAGGAGTTATGTTTACATAACTGTCATATTGAATGTGGCAGTTATACTGGCATTATGAGTAAAACCAAATTTGTGTATATGTAAACCTTACCAAAATACTTGATTCTAGTAAAACTCACATGCATACAATATTACAGGCATTTTTAGACATATGTATGTTTGGTTTTGGAGTTATGTTTGTATAACTTTCGAATTTAGTATGACAGTTATACTGTCATATTGAGTAAAAAAAAGTAACTTGTGTCTTTACAAACCTTACAAAATACTTTTTTTTTTTTCCCAGTAAAACTTACAAAGATACATTTCTCCAGGCATTATTAGCCATTTAGCATGATTGGTTTTGGAGTTATGTTTAAATAACTGTCATTTTGAGCGTGGCAGTTATACTGTCATTATGAGTAAAACCTATTTTTTGTATTTGTAAACCTTACCAAAATACCTGATTCTGATAAAACTAACATATATTCAATATTACAGGCAATTTTAGACGGATTTAATGTTTGGTTTTTGAGTTTTGTTTTGGAGTTATGTTTATATAACTTTTATATTTAGTATGACAGTTATACCGTCATATTGAGTAAAAAAAACTAACTTGTGTCTTTGCAAACCTTACAAAAGATCGTTATTCTAGTAAAACTAACAAAGATACATTTCTCCAGGTTTATTAGCCATTTTTGCATGTGTCGTTTATGAGTTATGTTTAAATAACTGTCAGATTGAATGTGACAGTATACTGTCATAGTGAGTAAAACCTAATTTTTGTACTCACATTCAATATTACAGGCATTTTTAGACGGATTGCATGTTTGGTATTGGAGTTATGTTTATATAACTTTTACATTTATGATGACAGTTATACAAACATATTGAATAAAAAAACCTAACTTGTGTCTTTACAAACCTTACAAAATATTTTTTTCTACTAAAATTCACAAAGATACACGGTCATATTGAGTAAAACAAACTAACTTGTGTCTTTCCAAACCTTACAAAATATTTTTTTTTCCAGTAAAACTCACAAAAATACATTTCTCCAGGCATTATTAACCATTTTCCATGTGTGGTTTAGGAGTTATGTTTACATAACTGTCATATTGAGCGTGGCAGTTATACTGGCATTATGAGTAAAACCAAATTTGTGTATATGTAAACCTTACCAAAATACTTGATTCTAGTAAAAATCACATGCATACAATATTACAGGCATTTTTAGACATAATGCATGTTTGGTTTTGGAGTTATGTTTGTATAACTTTCGAATTTAGTATGACAGTTATACTGTCATATTGAGTAAAAAAAAGTAACTTGTGTCTTTACAAACCTTACAAAATACTTTTTTTTCCCCAGTAAAACTTACAAAGATACATTTCTCCAGGCATTATTAGCCATTTTGCATGTGTGGTTTAGGAGTTATGTTTAAATAACTGTTTTATCAAATGTTGCAGTATACTGTTATTATGAGTAAAACCCAGGTTTTGTATTTGTAAACCTTACCAAAATACCTTATTCTATTAAAACTCACATAGATTCAATATTACAGGCAGTTTAAGACGTATTGCAAGTTTGGTTTAGGAGTTTGGTTTTGGAATTATGTTTATATAACTTTCATATTTAGTATGACAGTTATAGCATCATATTGAGTAAAAAAAAAAATAACTTTTGTCTATACAAACCTTACAAAATATTTTTTTACATGTAAAACTTACAAAGATACATTTTCCAGGCATTATTAGCCATTTTGCATGTGTAGTTTAAGAGTTATGTTAAAATAACTGTCATATCAAATGTTGCAGTTATACTGTCATTATGAGTAAAACCAAAGTTTTTTATTTGCAAACCTTACCAAAATATCTGATTCTGGTTAAACTCATATAGATTCATTATTACAGGCATTTTTACACGGATTGCAAGTTCGGTTTTGGAGTTATGTTTATTTAACTTTCATATTTAGTATGACAGTTATGCTGTTATATTGAGTAAAAAAAAACTAACTTGTGTTTTTACAAACCTTACAAAATGTTTTTTTTCCAGTAAAACTCACAAAGCTTCATTTCTCCAGGCATTATTAGCCATTTAGTATATTTGGTTTAGGAGTTATGTTTAAATAACTGTTATTTTGAATATGGCAGTTATATTGTCGTTATGAGTAAACCCCATTTTTTGTATTTTTAGACTTTACCAAAACACCTGATTCTGGTAAAACTCACATAGATTCAATATTACAGGCATTTTTAGACGGATTGCAAGTTTGGTTTTGGAGTTATGTTTATTTAACTGTCATATTTAGTAGACAGTTATACTGTCATATTAAGTAAAAAAAACTAACTTGTGTCTTTACAAAAACCATTTTTTTCTTCAAGTAAAACACACAAAGATTCATTTCTTAAGGCATTATTAGCCATTTAGCATATTTTGTTTAGGAGTTATGTTTAAATAACTGTTATTTTGAATATGGCAGATATACTGTCATTTTGAGTAAAACCCAATTTTTGTATTTGTAAACCTAACCAAAATACCTGATTCTAGTAAAACTTACAAGGATTCAAAATTGCAGGCATTTTTAGACACAAGGCATGTTTGGTTTTGGAATTATGTTTATATAACTTTCATATTTAGTATGACAGTTATACAATAATATTGAGTAAAAAAAACTAATTTGTGTCCTTGCAAACCTTACAAAATATTTGTTTCCTGTTAACTCACAAAGATACATTTCTCCAGGCATTATCAACCAATTTGCATGTGTTGGTTTAGGAGTTATGTTTAAATAACTGTCAGATTGAATGTAACAGTATACTGTCATAGTGAGTAAAACCAATATTTTCTATTTGCAAACCTTACAACAACAACTGATTCTAGTAAAACTCGCATGGATACAATATTACAGGCATTTTTAGACATATTGCATTTTTGGTTTTGGAGTTATAATTATATAACTTTTACATTTAGTATAACAGTTATACTGTCATATTGAGTAAAAAAGAATTAACTTGTGTCTTTACAAACCTTACAATTTTTTTTTCCAGTCAAACTCACAAAGATACATTTTTCCAGGCATTATTAGCCATTTTGCATGTGAAGATTAGGAGTTATATTTAAATAACTGTCATATTGCGTGTGGCAGTTGTACTGTCATTATGAGTAAAACCTAATTTTTATATTTGTAAACCTTAACAAAATACCTGATTCTAGTAAAACTCACATAGATTCAATATTACAGGCATTTTTAGACGGATTGCATGTTTGGTTTTGGAGTTATAATATATAACTTTTAAATTTAGTAAAACAGTTATACCATCATATTGAGTAAAAAAAACAACTAACTTGTGTCTTTACAAACCTTACAAAATATTTGTTTTCCAGTAAATCTTACAAAAATACATTTCTCCAGGCATTATTAGCCATTTTGCATCTGTAGTTTAGAATATATGTTTAAATAACAGTCAGATTACATGTGACAGTATATTGTCATAGTGCGTAAAACCCAAATTTTGTATTTGCAAACCTTACAAAAACAACTGATTCTACTAAAACTCACATGGATACAATATTATAGGCATTTTTAGACATAATGCATGTTTGGTTTTGGAGTTACGTTTAAATAACTTTTACATTTACTATGACAGTTATACTGTCATATGGAGTAAAAAAAAATATCTTGTGTCTTTACAAACCTTACAAAATATTTTTTGTAAGGTACATTTCTCCATGCATTATTAGCCATTTAGCATGTGTGGTTTGGGAGTTATGTTTAAATAACTGTCAGATTTAATGTGGCAGTTATACTGTCATAGTGAGTAAAACCAATATTTTGTATTTGCAAACCTTACAAAAACAACTGATTCTATTAAAACTCACATGGATACAATGTTACAAGCATTTTTAGATATAATGCATGTTTGGTTTTGGAGTTAGGTTTATATATTTTTTACATTTAGTATGACAGTTATACTGTCAACTTGAGTAAAAATAAACTAACATTTGTCTTTACAAACCTTACTAAATATTTTTTTTCTACTAAAACTCACAAAGATACATTTCTCCAGGCATTATTAGCCATTTTGCATGTGTGGTTTAGGAGTGATGTTTAAATAACTGTTTTATCAAATGTTGCAGTATACTGTTATTATGAGTAAAACCCAGGTTTTGTATTTGTAAACCTTACCAAAATACCTTATCCTAGTAAAACTCACATAGATTCAATATTACAGGCAGTTTAAGACGTATTGCAAGTTTGGTTTAGGAGTTTGGTTTTGGAATTATGTTTATATAACTTTCATATTTAGTATGACAGTTATAGCATCATATTGAGTAAAAAAAATAACTTTTGTCTATACAAACCTTACAAAACATTTGTTTACTAGTAAAACTTACAAAGATACATTTTCCAGGCATTATTAGCCATTTTGCATGTGTGGTTTAAGAGTTATGTTAAAATAACTGTCATATCAAATGTTGCAGTTATACTGTCATTATGAGTAAAACCAAAGTTTTTTATTTGTAAACCTTACCAAAATATCTGATTCTGGTTAAACTCATATAGATTCAATATTAAAGGCATTTTTACACGGATTGCAAGTTCGGTTTTGGAGTTATGTTTATTTAACTTTCATATTTAGTATGACAGTTATGCTGTTATATTGAGTAAAAAAAAACTAACTTTTGTTTTTACAAACCTTACAAAATGTTTTTTTCCAGTAAAACTCACAAAGCTTCATTTCTCCAGGCATTATTAGCCATGTAGCATGTTTGGTTTAGGAGTTATGTTTAAATAACTGTTATTTTGAATATGGCAGTTATATTGTCATTATGAGTAAACCCCAATTTTTGTATTTTTAAACCTTACCAAAACACCTGATTCTGGTAAAACTCACATAGATTCAATATTACAGGCATTTTTAGACGGATTGCAAGTTTGGTTTTGGATTTATGTTTATTTAACTTTCATATTTAGTATGACAGTTATACTGTCATATTAAGTAAAAAAAACAACTAACTTGTGTCCTTACAAACTGTCATTATGAGTAAACCTAATTTTTGTTTTTGTAAACCTTACCAAAATACCTGTTTCTAGTAAAACTCACATAGATTCAAACTTCAAGCATTTTTAGACATAAGGCATATTTGGTTTCGGAGTTATGTTTATATAACTTTCATATTTAGTATGACAGTTATACAATCATATTGAGTAAAAAAAATAAATGTTGTCCTTACAAACCTTACAACATTTTTGTTTCCAGTAAAACTCACAAAGATACATTCCCCTAGGTATTATTAGCCAGTTAGCATGTTTGGTTTAGGAGTTATGTTTAAATAACTGTCATATTGAGTGATGCTGTCATTATGAGTAAAACCTAATGTTTGTATTTGTAAACCTTACCAAATTCTTGCTTCTAGTGAAACTCACATCTATTCAATATTACAGGCATTTTTAGACGGATTGCATGTTTGGTTTTGGAGTTATGTTTATATAACTTTCATATTTAGTATGACAGTTATACTGTCATATTAAGTAAAAATAAAAACTAACTTGTGTCTTTAAAAACCTTACAAAATATTTGTTTCCAGTAAAACTCACAAAGATACATTTCCCCAGGCATTATTAGCCATTTAGCATGTTTGGTTTAGGAATTATGTTTAAATAACTGCCATGCTTTTTGTGTTTGCAAGCCTTAAAATAGCAATTGTTTCTAGTAAAACTCACAAGGATGCATTGTTTTAGGCTTTATTAGCCTTTTTTCATGTGTGGTTAGGAAGTTATGTATAAATGACTGTCAAATTGAATGTAGCAGTTATACTGTCATTATGAGAAAAACCCAATTTTTGTATTTGTAAACCTTAGCAAATTACCTGATTCTGGTAAAACTCACATATATATATTATTTTAGGCATTTTTAGACATAATGCATGTTCAGTTTTATATATATAACTTTATATAACTTTCATTTTTGGTATGACAGTTATACTGTCATATTTAAATTAAAAAAACTATCTTGCATTGTTGCAAACCTTACAAAATATGTTTTTTTTGTAAAATTAACAAAGTTACATGTCTTCAGGCATTAATAGACATTTTGCATGTTTGTTGTAGGAATCATGTTGAAAAACATTTTTATTGCTTTTTTCGCATTATCTCAGGATTTTAAGAACATTACTGTCATATTGAGTAAAAAGCTACTTTTAGTGTTTGCAAGCTTTAAAAAAGCATATGTTTCGAGTAAAATTCACAAGGATGCATTGTTTTAGGCTTTATTAGCCTATTTGCATGTGTTTTTAGGAAGTTATGTTTAAATAACTGTCAAATTCAAAGTAGCAGTTATACTGTCAATATGAGAAAAGCCCAATTTTTGTATTTGTAAACCTTACCAAATTAACTGATTCTGGTAAAACTCACATAGATACAATATTACAGGCATTTTTCGACATAATGCATGTTCAGTTTTGGAGCCATGTTTATATAACTTTCATATTTGGTATAACAGTTATACTGTCATATTGAATAAAAAAAACTAACTTGCGTCATTGCAAAACTTACAAAAGATACGTTTTCTAGTGACACCAACAAATATACATGTCTTCAGGTATTATTAGACATGTTGCATGTTTGGTGTAGTAATTATGTTGAAAAACATTTTTATTGCTTATTTCGCATTATCTCAGGATTTTAAGAACATTACTGTCATGAGTAAAAAACTACTTTTTGTGTTTGCAAGCCTTAAAAAAGCATATGTTTCGACTAAAACTCACAAAGATGCATTGTTTTAGGCTTTAATAGCCTATTTGCATGTGTCGTTAGGAAGTTATGTTTAAATAACTGTCAAATTGAATGTAGCAGTTATCTGTCATTATGACTAAACCCTAATTTTTGTAATTGTAAACCTTACCAAATTACCGGATTCTTGTAAAACTCACATAGATACAATATTTTAGGCATTTTTAGACATAATACATGTTCAATTTTGGAGTTATGTTTATATAACTTTCATATTTGGTATGACAGTTATACTATCATATTTAATTAAAAAAAACTAATTTGCGTCTTTGCAAAACTTACAAAAGATAATTTTTCTAGTAAAACTAACAAAGATACATGTCTTTAGGAATTATTAGACATGTTGCATGTTTGGTGTAGGAATTATGTTGAAAAACATTTGTATTGCTTATTTCGCATTATCTCAGGATTTTAAGAACATTACTGTCATATTGAGTAAAAAACTACTTTTTGTGTTTGCAAGCCTTAAAATAGCATATGTTTCGAGTAAAACTCACAAGGATGCATTGTTTAGGCTTTATTGGCCGGTAGAGTGGCTGTGCCAGCATTGGAGGGTTGATGGTTACTGGGGTTCAATCCCCACCTTCTACCATCGTTGTCATGTCCGTTGTGTCCTTGGGCAAGACACTTCAACCATTGCTACTGATGGCTGCTGGTTAGCACCTTGCATGGCAGCTCCTGCCATCAGTGTGTGAATGTGTGTGTGAATGGATGAATGTGGAAATACTGTCAAAGCGCTTTGAGTACCTTGAAGGTAGAATAGCGCTATACAATAATAACCCATTTATTTGCATGTGTGGTTAGGAAGTTATTTTTAAATAACTGTCAAATTGAATGTAGCAGTTATACTGTCATTATGAGAAAACCCCAAATTTTGTATTTGTAAACCTTACCAAATTACCTGATTCTGGTCAAACTCAACTAGATACAATATTTTAGGCATTTTTAGTCATAATGCATGTTCATTTTTGGAGTTATGTTTATATAACTTTTACATTTAGTTTGACAGTTATACTGTCATATTCAATTAAAAAAACTAACTTGCGTCGTTGCAAAACTTACAAAAGATACATTTTCTAGTAAAACTACTAAAAGATACACGTCTCCAGGCATTATTAGACATGTTGCATGTTTGGTGTAGGAATTATGTTGAAAAACATTTTTATTGCTTTTTTCGCATTATCTCAGGATTTTAAGAACATTACTGGCATATTGAGTAAAAAATTTCTATGACAGTATACTGCCATATTCAAAATAGCAGTTATTTAAACATAACTCCTAAACCAAATATGCTAAATGGCTAATAATGCCTGGAGAAATGAATCTTTGTCAGTTTTACTAGAAAAAAATATTTTGTAAGGTTTGTATAACTGTCATACTAAATATGAAAGTTATATAAACATAATTCCAAAACCAAACTCCTAAATAAACTTGCAATCCGTCTTAAACTGCCTATAATATTGAATATATGTGAGTTTTACCAGAATCAGGTATTTTGGTAAGGTTTACAAATACAAAACTTCGGTTTTACTCATAATGACAGTATAACTGCAACATTTGATATGACAATTATTTAAACATGACTCCTAAACTAAACCTGATAAATGACTAATAATGCCTGGAGAAATGTATCTTTGTGAGTTTTCCTGGAAAAAAATATATTTTGTAAGGTTTGTAAAGACACAAGTTAGGTTTTTTTATTCAATATATTTGTATAACTGTCATAATAAATGTAAAAGTTATATAAACATAACTCCAAAACCAAACATGCATTATGTCTAAAAATGCCTGTAATATTGAATCTATGTGAGTTTTACCAGAATCAGGTATTTTGGTAAGGTTTACAAATACAAAATTTGCGTTTTACTCATAATGACAGTATAACTGCAACACTCAATATGACAGTTATTTAAACATAACTTCTAAACCAAAAATGATACATGGCTAATAATGCCAGGGGAAATGTATCTTTGTGAGTTTAACTGGGGGAAAAAATATTTTGTAAGGTTTGTAAAGACAAAAGTTAGTTTGTTTTACTCATAATGACAGTATAACTGCCACATTCAAAATGACAGTTATATAAACATACCTCCAAAACCAAACATGCATTATGTCTAAAAAATGCCTGTAATATTGAATCTATGTGAGTTTTACCATAATCAGATATTTTGGTAAGGTTTACAAATACAAAACCTGGGTTTTACTCATAATGACAGTATAACTGCCACATTCAAAATGACAGTTATATAAACATACCTCCAAAACCAAACATGCATTATGTCTAAAAATGCCTGTAATATTGAATCTATGTGAGTTTTACCATAATCAGATATTTTGGTAAGGTTTACAAATACAAAACCTGGGTTTTACTCATAATGACAGTATAACTGCCATGTTCAAAATAACAGTTAATTAAACATAACTACTAAACCAAATATGCTAAATGGCTAATAATGCCCGGAGAAATGAATCTTTGTGAGTTTTACTGGAAAAAAAAATATTTTGTAAGGTTTTTAAAGACACAAGTAAGTTTTGTTTACTTAATATGACAGTATAACCGTCATACTAAATATGAAAGTTAAATAAACATAACTCCAAAACCAAACTTGCAATACGTCTAAAAATGCCTGTAATATTGAATCTATGTGAGTTTTACCAGAATCAGTTATTTTGGTAAGGTTTACAAATACACAATTTGGGTTTTACTCATAATGACAGGAGAACTGCCATATTCAAAATAATAGTTATTTAAACATAACTCCTAAACAAAACATGCTTAATGGCTAATAATGCCTGGAGAAATGTATCTTTGTGATTTTTACTAGAAGAAAAATATTTTGTAAGGTTTGTAAAGACAAAAGTTAGTTTTTTTTACTCAATATGATAGTATAACTGTCATACTAAATATGAAAGTTATATAAACATAATTCCAAAACCAAACTCCTAAACCAAACTTGCAATCTGTCTTTAACTGCCTGTAATAATGAATGTATGTGAGTTTTACCAGAATCAGGTATTTTGGTAAGGTTTAAAAATACAAAACTTGGGTTTTACTCATACTGACAGTATAAATGCAACATTTGATATGACAGTTATTTAAACATAACTCCTAAACCACACATGCAAAATGGCTAATAATGCCTGGAGAAATGTATATTTCTGAGTTTTACTGGGACAAAAAAGTATTTTGTAAGGTTTGTAAAGACACAAGTTACGTTTTTTTACTCAATATGACAGTATAACTGTCATACTAAATTTGAAAGTTATATAAACATAACTCCAAAACCAAACATGCATTATGTCTAAAATGCCTGTAATATTGTATCCATGTGAGTTTTTGCAAATACAAAATATTAGCTTTACTCACAATGACAGTATACTGTCACATTCAATCTGACTGTAATTTAAACATACCTCATAAACGACACATGCAAAATGGCTAATAAACCTGGAGAAATGTATATTTGTTAGTTTTACTAGAGTCATGATCTTTTGTAAGGTTTTCAAAGACACAAGTTAGTTTTTTTTACTCAATATGATGGTAAAACTCTCTTACTAAATTTGAAAGTTATATAAACAAAACTTCAAAACCAAACATGCAATCCGCCTAAAAATGCCTGCAATATTGGATATATGTGAGTTTTACTAGAATCAGGTATTTTGGTAAGGTTTACAAATACAAAAATTAGGTTTTACTCATAATGACAGTATAACTGCCACACTCAATAATGACAGTTATTTAAATATAACTCCTAAACCACACATGCAAAATGGCTAATAATGCCTGGAAAATGTATCTTTGTAAGTTTTACTGGGAAAAAAAAATATTTTGTAAGGTTTGTAAAGACACAAGTTATTTCTTTTTACTCAATATGACAGTATAACTGTCATACTAAATATAAAAGTTATATAAACATAACTCCAAAACCAAACTCGAAAACCAAACATGCAATCCGTTTAAAAATGCCTATAATATTGAATATAAGTGAGTTTGATCAGAATCAGGTATTTTGGTAAGGTTTACAATACAAAAATTAGGTTTACTCATGATGACAGTATAACTGCCACGCTCAATATGTTAGTTATTTGAACATAACTCCTAAAATACACACTAATATTGCGTGGATAAATGTATCTTTGTGATTTTTACTTGAAAAATATATTTTGTAAGGTTTGTAAAGATACCATTTTTTTTAACTCAATATGATGGTATACTGTCATACTAAATATGAAAGTTATATAAACATAACTCCAAAACCCAGTGACGGGGCCTCACCTGCCATCATGGAAATAAAAAAAAATAAAAAATTGTTATATGTATCCAGTGATTATACTATAAAGTTATTTTCCATTTAACTTCAGCAGTTTTAGATTATTTTTATTCAAAATCGCTGAATTTTCACATTTGCCGTTCAAATACTGAGAAGAGACGGTACGGTGAACAGCAGCCAGTTGAGGCACGTCACTCAGTGCCTCAACATGGATTCCGGACTCGGCTAACTGCTGGCCTGCTGTGCAGTGAGACTGTATTGCTATATGAATTATATTACACAATTCCATAGTTTACTTAGCTGAGGTATATAATGTACAGTGTATTTTGTCAACAACTGTATGTGTGTAACGTATTTCTTGTGCTGAGCGATCATAAAACGGCTGCAAAAGACGCACTGGCTGAGGCTCCAGTAATCCCGCCTCCTGCACCCCCGCCGTAGAATTGTTATATCAACTAAAGCCCACACTTAAAACTTTCCATGTGCAAGATTGAATCTATTTTAAAAAGTTATTTCATAAGAAGCCAAAAAGTGCAAAAACAATAATGCTCGTGTTGGAGGAGTTGTGAATAACTGCAGGGCCACAACAGGTGTATCTAATTCACAACTCCTCCAACACGAACATTATTGTTTTTGCACTTTTTGGCTTCTTATTAAATAACTTTTGTAACCTATTTCATGGGCTGTCCTCTTTGTGATGTTAAGTTCCTGTTATGCGTTGTTATACAGTATATGCCTTGAGCTCTTATTTTGAAGGCGCTAAGAGCGGAAGTGATGACACGTTGCGGAGGTTTTTGAAAGAAGGTAAATAAAGTGGTCCTCGTGTAAACTGGAGCCTCCGTGTTTGTTATTTTGTAATTTCATACAGTATATGCGACATTTATAAACCCTCGGTTACACTTTTTTAAATATATTCAATCCTGCACGTGGAAAGTTTAAGTGAGGGCTTTAGTTGCGGCGCATGGACTTAATTTATAAGTAAAGGTAAGACCATAATAACGTTTTTTTTTATTAAATGTGCTTTTTTGTGTGCTACAGTTTGTATGTGTAAAGTTAAAGTTAAGTTAATGTACCAAAGATTGTCACACACACACTAGGTGTAATGAAATTTGTCGTCTGCATTTGACCCATCCCCTTGTTCACCCCCTTGGAGGTGAGGGGAGCATGGACAGCAGCGGCGCCGCGCCCGGGAATCATTTTTGGTGATTTAACCCCCAATTCCAACCCTTGATGCTGAGCGCCAAGCAGGGAAGAATGCTGGTATGAGCTTTTAAACATAACCCCGTTAACTGCTGCCAATCAAATGGTGAATAAGATACTCTTTAGGTTTGTCAATCTGACTGTGATGAAGTCAGTGCCTCACCAGCCATCAACCTCACCGCACGTCACTGCCAAAACGAAACACGCAATTTGTAAAAAAAAATGGCTGTAATATTGAATATATGTGAGTTTTACTAGAATCATGTATTTTGGTAAGGTTTACAAATACAAAAATTAGGTTTTACTCATAATGACAGTATAACTGCCGAACTCAATATGACGGTTATGTAAACATAACTCCTAAACCACACATTCAAAATGGCTAATAATGCCTGGAGAAATGTGTCTTTGTGAGTTTTACTGGAAAAAAATATTTTGTAAGGTTTGTAAAGACACACATTTTTTTATTTTTTTATTTAATATGACAGTATAACTGTCATACTAAATATGAAATTTATATAAACATAACTCCAAAATTAAACTTGCAATCCGTCTAAAAATGCCTGTAATATTGAATCTATGTGAGTTTTACCAAAATCAGGTATTTTGGTAAGGTTTACAAATACAACAATTAGGTTTTACTCATAATGACAGTATAACTGCCACGTTCAAAATGACAGTTATTTAAACATAACTCCTAAACCAAACATGCTAAATAGCTAATAATGCCTGGAGAAATGCATATTTGTGAGTTTCACTGGAAAACAATTTTTTTTGTAAGGTTTGTAAAGACACAAGTTAGTTGTTTTTTACTCCGTATGACAGTTTAACTGTCATACTAAATGTAAAATGTATTAAACATAACTCCAAAACCAAACATGCATTATGTCTAAAAATACCTGTAACATTGTATCCATGTGAGTTTTACTAGAATCAGTTGTTTTTGTAAGGTTTGCAAATACAAAATATTGGTTTTACTCACTATGACAGTATACTGTCACATTCAATCTGACAGTTATTTAAACATAACTCCTAAACCACACAGGCAAAATGGCTAATAATGCCTGGAGAAATGTATCTTTGTGAGTTTTACTGGAAAAAAATATTTTGTAAGGTTTGTAAAGACACAAGTTAGTTTTATTTTACTTAATATGACAGCAGTATACTGTCATAGTGAGTAAAACCAATATTTTGCATTTGAAAACTTTACAAAAACAACTGATTCTAGTAAAACTCACATGGATACAATATTACAGGCATTTTTAGATATAATGCATGTTTGGTTTTGGAGTTATGTTTATATAACTTTTACATTTAGTATGACAGTTATACTGTCATATTGAGTAAAAAAAACTAACTTGTGTCTATACAAACCTTACACAATATTTTTTTTCTAGGAAAACTCATAAAAATAAATTTTTTCAGGCATTATTAGCCATTTAGCATGTTTGGTTTAGGAGTTTTCTTTAAATAACTGTCATTTTGAATGTGGCAGTTATACTGTCATTATGAGTAAAACCTATTTGTTGTATTTGTAAACCTTACCAAAATACCTGTTTCTAGTAAAACTCACATGGATTCAAAATTACAGGCATTTTTAGACATAAGGCATGTTTGGTTTTGGAGTTATGTTTATATAACTTTCATATTTAGTATGACAGTTATGCAATCATGTTGAGTAAAACCAATATTTTGTATTTGCAAACCTTCCAAAAACAACTGATTCTAGTAAAACTCACATGGATACAATATTAAAGGCATTTTTAGACATAATGCATGTTTGGTGGCAGTCAATGTGGCAGTTATACTGTCATTATGAGTAAAACCTAATTTTTGTATTTGTCAACCTTACCAAAATACCTGATTCTGGTAAAACTCACATAGATACAATATTACAGGCATTTTTAGACATAATGCATGTTTGGTTTTGGAGTTATGTTTATATAACTTTCATATTTATTATGACAGTTATGCCATCATATTAAGTAAAAAAAACTAACTTGTGTCTTTATTAACTTTAAAAAATATTTTTTTTCCAGTAAAACTCACAAAGATACATTTCTCCAGGCATTATTAGCCATTAATCATGTTTGGTTTAGTGGTTATGTTTAAATAACTGTCATATTGAGTGCGGCATTTATACTGTCATTATGAGTAAAACCTATTTTTTGTATTTTTTAAATTACCAAAATAACTGATTCTGATAAAACTCACATAGATACAATATTACAGGATTTTTTTTGACTTAAAACATGTTTCCATCATATTGAGTAAAAAAAACTAACTTTTGTCTTTACAAACCTTACAAATTATTTTTTTCTAGTAAAACTCACAAAGATTCATTTCTCCAGGTATTATTAGCCATTTAGCATATTTGGTCTAGGAGTTATGTTTAAATAACTGTTATTTTGAATATGGCAGTATACTGTCAGAGTAGTTTTTTACTCAATATGCCAGTAATGTTCTTAAAATCCTGAGATAATGCGAAATAAGCAATACAAATGTTTTTCAACATAATTCCTACACCAAACATGCAACATGAATAATAATGCCTGGAGATGTGTATCTTTTGTTAGTTTTACTAGAAAATGTATCTTTTGTAAGTTTTGCAACGACGCAAGTTAGTTTTTTTAATTCAATATGACAGTATAACTGTCAAAATTAATGTAAAAGTTTATCAACATAACTCCAAAAATGAACATGCATTATGTCTAAAAATGCCTAAAATATTGTATCTATTTGAGTTTTACCAGAATCAGGTAATTTGGTAAGGTTTACAAATACAAAATGTGGGTTTTTCTCATAAAGACAGTATAACTGCTACATTCAATTTGACAGTTATTTAAACATAACTTCCTAACCACACATGCAAATAAATGGGTTATACTTGTTTAGCGCTTTTCTACCTTCAAGGTACTCAAAGCGCTTTGACAGTATTTCCACATTCATCCATTCACACACACATTCACACACTGATGGTAGGAGCTGCCATGCAAGGTGCTAACCAGCAGCCATCAGTAGCAATGGTTGAAGTGTCTTGCCCAAGGACACAACGGTTATGACAACGATGGTAGAAGGTGGGGATTGAACCCCAGTGACCATCAACCCTCCAATGCTGGCACGGCCACTCTACCAACTTTGCCACGCCTAATAAAGCCTAAAACAATGCATCTTTGTGAGTTTTAGTGGAAACATATGCTATTTTAAGGCTTGCAAACACAAAAAGTAGTTTTTTACTCATTATGACAGTAATGGTGCATGCAACATGTCTAATAATGCCTAGAAACATGTATCTTTGTTAGTTTCACTAGAAAACGTATCTTTTGTAAGTTTTGCAATGACGCCAGTTAGTTTTTTTTAATTCAATATGACAGTATAACTGTTATACCAAATATGAAAGTTATATAAACCTAACTCCAAAACTGAACATGCATTATGTCGAAAAATGCCTGTAATATTGTATTTATGTGAGTTTTACCAGAATCAGGTAATTTGGTAAGGTTTACAAATACAACAATTGGGTTTTTCTCATATTGACAGTATAACTGCTACTTTCAATTTGACAGTTATTTAAACATAACTTCCTAAAAACACATGCAAATAGGCTAATAAAGCCTAAAACAATGCATCCTTTTGAATTTTACTCAAAACATGCTTTTTTAAGGCTTGCAAACACTAAAAGTAGCTTTTTTACTCAATATGTCAGTAATGTTCTTAAAATCCTGAGATAAAGCGAAAAAAGCAATACAAATGTTTTTCAACATAATTCCTACAACAAACATGCAAAATGTCTAATAATGCCTGGAGACATGTAACTTTGTTAGTTTTACAAAAAAACATATTTTGTAAGGTTTGCAACGATGCAAGATAGTTTTTTTTATTTAAATATGACAGTATAACTGTCATACTAAATATGAAAGTTATATAAAGAGAACTCCAAAACTGAACGTGCATTATGTCTAAAAATGCCTAAAATATTGTATCTATGTGAGTTTTACAAGAATCCGGTAATTTGGTAAGGTTTACAATTACAAAAAATAGGGTTTAGTCATAATGACAGATAACTGCTACAATGAAATTGACAGTTATTTAAACATAACTTCCTAAAAACACATGCAAATAGGGTAATACAGCCTAAAACAATGCATCTTTGTGAGTTTTAGTCGAAACATATGCTATTTTAAGGCTTGCAAGCATAAAAAGTAGGTTTTTACTCATTATGACGGTATCCATCCGTCCATCCATTTTCTACCGCTTATTCCCTTTGGAGTCGCGGGGGGCGCTGGAGCCTATCTCAGCTACAATCGGGCAGAAGGCGGGGTACAATTTCAATTTGACAGTTATTTAAACATAACTTCCTAAAAACACATGCAAATAGGCTAATAAAGCCTAAAACAATGCATCCTTGTGAATTTTACTCGGAACATATGCTTTTTTAAGGCTTGCAAACACTAAAAGTAGTTTTTTACTCACTATGACAGTAATGTTCTTAAAATCCTGAGATAATGCAAAAAAAGCAATACAAATGTTTTTCAACATAATTCCTACAACAAACATGCAAAATGTCTAATAATGCCTGAAGACATGTAACTTTGTTAGTTTTACAAAACAAAACATATTTTGTAAAGTTTGCAACGATGCAAGATCGTTTTTTTTATTTAAATATGACAGTATAACTTTCATACCAAATATGAAATTTATATAAATATAACTCCAAAACTGAACATTCATTATGTCTAAAAATGCCTAAAATATTGTATCTATGTAAGTTTAACCAGAATCAGGTAGATTGGTAGGGTTTACAAATACAAAAATTTAGTTATTCTCATAATGACAGTATATCTGCTAAATTCAATTTGACAGTTATTTAAACATAACTTCTAAAAAACACATGCAAATAGGCTAATAAAGCCTAAAACAATGCATCCTTGTGAATTTTACTCGAAACATATGGCTTGCAAACACAAAAAGTAGTTTTTTTCTCCTTATGACAGTAATGTTCTTAAAATCCTGAGATAATGCAAAATAAGCAATAAAAATGTTTTTCATCATAATTCCTACACCAAACATGCAACATGTCTAATAATGCCTGAAGACATGTATCTTTGTTAGTTTTACTAGAGAAATTATCTTTTGTAAGTTTTGCAAAGAGGCAAGTTAATATGACAGTATAACTGTCATACAAAATATAAAAGTTATATAAAGAAAACTCCAAAACTGAACATGCATTATGTCTAAAAATGCCTAAAATATTGTATATATGTGAGTTTTACAAGAATCAAGTAATTTGGTAAGGTTTACAATAACAAAAATTAGGGTTTAGTCAAAATGACAGTATAACTGCTACATTGAATTTGACAGTTATTTAAACATAACTTCCTAAAAATACATGCAAATAGGCTAATAAAGCCTTAAAAAAATGCATCTTTGTGAGTTTTAGTCGAAATATATGCTATTTTAAGGCTCGCAAACATAAAAAGTATTTTTTTACTGATTATGACGGTAATGTTCTTAAAATCCTGAGATAATGCGAAATAAGCAATAAAAATGTTTTTCAACATAATTCCTACACCAAACATGCAACATGTCTAATAATGCCTGGAGACATGTATCTTTGTTAGTTTCACTAGAAAACGTATCTTTTGTAAGTTTTGCAATGACACAAGTTAGTTTTTTTTAATTCAATATGACAGTATAACTGTTATACCAAAAATGAAAATGATATAAACATAACTCCAAAACTGAACATGCATTATGTCGAAAAATGCCTGTTATATTGTATCTGTCAGAGTTTAACCAGAAAAAAGTAATTTGGTAAGGTTTACAAATACAAAAATTGAGTTTTTCTCATATTGACAGTATAACTGCTACTTTCAATTTGACAGTTATTTAAACAAAACTTCTTTAAAACACATGCAAATAGGCTAATAAAGCCTAAAACAATGCATCCTTGTGAATTTTACTCGAAACATATGCTTTTTTAAGGCTTGCAAACAGAAAAAGTAGTTTTTTACTCAATATGACAGTAATGTTCTTAAAATCCTGAGATAATTGGAAAAAAACAAAAACAAATGTTTTTCAACATATTTCCTACACTAAACATGCAAAAGGTCTAATATTGCCTGGAGATATGTATCTTTGTTAGTTTTACTAGAAACATCATATTCTGTAAGGTTTGCAACGATGCAAGTTAGTTTTTTTTAATTAAATATGACAATAAAACTGTCATATTAAATATGAAAGTTATATAAACATAACTCCAAAACTGAACATGCATTATGTCTAAAAATGCCTAAAATATTGTATCTATGTGAGTTTTACAAGAATCAGGTAATTTGGTAAGGTTTACAATTACATAAATTAGGGTTTACTCATAATGACAGATAACTGCTACATTCAATTTGACAGTTATTTAAACATAACTTCCTAACCACACGTGCAACAAGGCTAATAAAGCCTAAAACAATTCATCCTTGTGAGTTTTACTCAAAACATATGCTATTTTAAGTCTTGCAAACACAAAAAGTAGTTTTTTACTCATTATGACAGTGATGTTCTTAAAATCCTGAGATAATGCGGAATAAGCAATAAATTGTTTTTCAACATAATTCCTACACCAAAAATGCAAGATGTCTAGCAATGCCTGAATACATGTATCTTTGTTAGTTTTAAAAAATATCTTTTGTAAGTTTTGCAAAGAGGCAAGTTAGTTTTTTTAATTCAATATGACAGTGTAACTGTCATACCAAATATAAAAGTTATATAAAGATATATGTCCAAAACTGAACATGCATTGTGTCTAAAAATGCCTGTAATATTACATATATGTGAGTTTTACCAGAATTGGTTAATTTGGAATGACAGTATAACTGGCATACCAAATATGAAAGTTATATAAACATAACTCCAAAACTGAACATGCATTATGTTTTAAAATTCCTAAAATATTGTATCTATGTGAGTTTTACAAGAATCAGGTAATTTGGTAAGGTTTACAATTACATAAATTAGGGTTTACTCATAATGACAGATAACTGCTACATTCAATTTGACAGTTATTTAAACATAACTTCCTAACCACAAATGCAAAAAGGCTTTTTTAAGGCTTGCAAACACTAAAATAGTTTTTTACTCAATATGACAGTAATGTTCTTAAAAACCTGAGAAAATGCGAAAAAAGCAATAAAAATGTCTTTCAACATAATTCCTCCACCAAATATTCAAAATGTCTAATAATGCCTGGAGACATGTATCCTTGTTAGTTTCACTATAAAAAATATCTTTTTTAAGTTTTGCCATGACGCAAGTTAGTTTTTTTAAATTCAATATGACAGTATAACTGTCATACTAAATGTAAAAGTTATATAAACATAACTCCAAAAGTAAAGATGCATTATATCTAAAAATGCCTTTAATATTGTATCTATGTGAGTTTTACCAGAATCAGGTAATTTGGTAAGGTATACAAATACAACAAATGGGTTTTTCTCATATCTGTCTATCTATGTTGGCCCTGCGATGAGGTGGCGACTTGTCCAGGGTGTACCCCGCCTTCCGCCCGATTGTAGCTGAGATAGGCTCCAGCGCCCCCCGCGGCCCCAAAGGGAATAAGCGGTAGAAAATGGATGGATGGATGGATGGTTTTTCTCATAATGACAGTATAACTGCTACATTCAATTTGACAGTTATCTATACATAAATTCCTAACCACACATGAAAAAGGCTAAGAAAGCCTAAAACAATGCATCCTTGTGAGTTTTACTAGAAACATTTGCTATTTTAAGACTTGCAAACACAAAAAGTAGTTTTTTACTCAATATGACAGTAATGTTCTTAAAATCCTGAGATAATGCGAAAAAAACAATAAAAATGTTTTTCAACATAATTCCTACACCAAACATGCAAAATGTCTAATAATGCCTGGAGACATGTATCTTTGTTAGTTTTACTAGAAAAATTATATTTTGTAAGTTTTGCAAAGACGCAAGTTAGTTTTTTTTTATTCAATATGACAGTATAACTGTTTTACCAAATATGAAATTTATATAAACATAACTCCAAAACTGAACATGCATTATGTCTAAAAATGCCTAAAATATTGTATCTATGTGAGTTTTACCGGAATCAAGTATTTTGGTAAGGTTTAGAAATACAAAAATTAGGTTTTACTCATAATGACAGTATAACTGCCACAATCAATATGGCAGTTATTTAAACATAACTCATAAACCAAACATGCTAAATGGCTAATAATGCCTGGGGAAATGTATATTTGTGAGTTTTACTGGAAACAAATATTTTGTAAGGTTTTTAAAGACACAAGTTAGTTTTTATTTTTACTTAATATGACAGTATAACTGTCATACTAAATATGAAAGTTATTTAAACATAGCTCCTAAACCAAACATGCTAACTGGCTAATGATGCCTAGGGAAATGTATCTTTGTGAGTTTTACTGGAAACAAATATTTTGTAAGGTTTGTAAAGACACAAATTATTTTTTTTACTCAATATGATTGTATAACTGTCATACTAAATATGAAAGTTATATAAACATAACTCCAAAACCAAATATGCCTTATGTCTAAAAATGCTTGATGTTTGAATCTATGTGAGTTTTACTAGAAAAAGGTATTTTGGTAAGGTTTACAAACCAAAAATTAGGTTTACTCATAGCATAACTGCCACGTTCAAAATGACAGTTATTTAAATATAACTCCTCAACAAAACATGCTAAATGGCTAGTTATGCCTGGAGAAAGGTATCTTTGTGAGTTTTACTGGAAAAAAAATAATTTTGTAAGGTTTGTAAAGACAAAAGTTAGTTTTTTTTTACTCAATTTGACAGTATAACTGTCATACTAAATGTTAAAAATATATAAACCTAACTCCAAAACCAAACATGCATTATATCTAAAAATGCTTGTAACATTGTATCCATGTGAGTTTTAATAGAATCCGTTGTTTTTGTAAGGTTTGCAAATACAAAATATTGGTTTTACTCACTATGACAGTATAACTGCCACATTCAATCTGACAGTTATTTAAACATAACTCCCAAACCACACGTACGAAATGACTATTAATGCCTGGAGAAATGTATCTTTGTGAGTTTTACTGGAAAACAAAACATTTTGTAAGGTTTGTAAATACACAAGTTAGGTTTTTTTTTTACTCCATATGACAGTATAACTGTCATACTAAGTGTAAAAGTTATATAAACATAACTCCAAAACCAAAGATGCATTATGTCTTAAAATGCCTGTACTATTGTATCTATGTGCGTTTCACTACAATCAGGTATTTTGGTAAGGTAACAAATACAAAAATTAAGTTTTACTCATAATGACAGAATAACTGCCACACGCAATATGACAGTTGTTTAAACATAACTCCTAAACCACACATGCTAAATGGCTAATAATGCCTGGAGAAATGTACCTTTGTGAGTTTAAATGGGGAAAAAAATATTTTTTAAGGTTTGTAAAGACACAAGTTTTGTTTTTTTACTCCCTATGACAGTATAACTGTCATACTAAATGTAAAAGTTATATAAACATAATTCCAAAACCAAACATGCCTTATGTCTAAAAATGGTTGATGTTTGAATCTATGTGAGTTTTACTAGAAACAGGTATTTTGGTAAGGTTTACAAACACAAAAATTAGGTTTACTCATAATGACAGTATAACTGCCACGTTCAAAATGACAGTTATTTAAACATAACTCCTAAACCACACATGCTAAATGGCTGATAATGCCTGGAGAAATGTACCTTTGTGAGTTTAAATGGGGAAAAAAATATTTTTTAAGGTTTGTAAAGACACAAGTTATTTTTTTTTACTCCATATGACAGTATAACTGTCATACTAAATGTAAAAGTTATATAAACATAACTCCAAAACCACACATGCATTATGTCTAAAAATGCCTATAATATTGCATCCATGTGAGTTTTAGTAGAATCAGTTGTTTTTGTAAGGTTTGCAAATACAAAATTTTGGTTTTACTCACTATGACAGTATACTGTCACATTCAATCTGACTGTTATTTAAACATATATTCTAAACCACAGATGCAAAATGGCTAATATTGCCTGGAGAAATGTATTTTTGTGAGTTTTACTGGAAAACAAATATTTTGTAAGGTTTGTAAAGACACAAGTTAGTTGTTTTTTTTACTCAATATGATGGTATAACTGTCTTACTAAATTTGAAAGTTATAAAAACATAACTCCAAAACCAAACATGCAATCCGTCTAAAAATGCCTGCAATATTGAATCTATGTGAGTTTTACTAGAATCAGGTATTTTGTTAAGGTTTACAAATACAAAAATTAAGTTTTACTCATAATGACAGTATAACTGCCACACGCAATATGACAGTTATTTAAATATAACTCCTAATCCTCACATGCAAAATGGCTAATAATGCCTGGAAAAATGTATCTTTGTGAGTTTTACTGGGAAAAAAAATTGTAAGGTTTGTAAAGACACAAGTTATTTTTTTTTTACTCAATATGACAGTATAACTGTCATACTAAATGTAAAAGTTATATAATTATAACTCCAAAACCAAACATGCATTATGTTAAAAATGCCTGTAATATTGTATCCATTGAGTTTTACTAGAATCAGTTGTTTTTGTAAGGTTTGCAAATACAAAATATATTGGTTTTACTCACTATGACAGTATACTGTTACATTCAATCTGACTGTTATTTAAACATAACTCCTAAACCAACGCATGCAAATTGGTTGATAATGCCTGGAGAAATGTATCTTTGTGAGTTTTACAGGAAACAAATATTTTGTAAGGTTTGCAAGGACACAAATTAGTTTTTTTTACTCAATATTATTATATAACTGTCATACTAAATATGAAAGTTATATAAACATAACTCCAAAACCAAACATGCCTTATGTCTAAAAATGCCTGCAATTTTGAATCCATGTGAGTTTTACTAGAATCAGGTATTTTGGTAAGGTTTACAAATACAAAAAATGGGTTTTACTCAAAATGACAGTATAACTGCCATATTCAAAATAACAGTTATTCAAACATAACTCCTAAACAAAATATGCTAAATGGCTAATAATGCCTGGAGAAATGAATCTTTGTGCGTTTTACTGGAAGAAAAAAAATGTTTTGTAAGGTTTGTAAAGACCTAAGTTAGTTGTTTTTTTACTTAATATGACGGTATAACTGTCTACTAAATATAAAAGTTAAATAAACATAACTCCAAAACCAAACTTGCAATCCGTCTAAAAATGCCTGCAATATTGAATCTATGTGAGTTTTACCAGAATCAGGTATTTTGATAAGGTTTTTTAATACAAAAATTGGGTTTTACTCATAATGACAATACAACTGCCATATTCAAAATAACAGTTATTTAAACATAACTCCTAAACCAAACATGCTAAATGGCTAATAATGCCTGAAGAAATGTATCTTTGTGAGTTTTACTAGAAAAAAATATTTTGTAAAGTTTATAAAGACAAAAGTTAGTTTTTTTTACTCAATATGACAGTATAACTGTCATATCAAATATGAACGTTATATAAACATAATTCCAAAACCAAACTCCTAAAGCAAACTTGCAATCTGTCTTAAATACCAGAATATTTTGGCTCCAGCGGCCCCCGCGACCCCAAAGGGAATAAACGGTAGAAAATGGATGGATGGATGGGTTTGTAAAGACACAAGTTATTTTTTTTTTACTCAATATGACAGTATAACTGTCATACTAAATGTAAAAAAATTATAAACATAACTCCAAAACCAAACATGCATTATGTCTAAAAATGCCTGTAATAATGTATTCATGTGAGTTTAACTAGAATCAGTTGTTTTTGTAAGGTTTGCAAATACAAAATATTGGTTTTACTCATTATGACAGTATACTGTCACATTCAATCTGACAGTTATTTAAACATAAGTCCTAAACCAAATATGTTTTATGTCTAAAAATTCCTGTAATATTGTATCTATATGAGTTTTACCAGAATCAGGTATTTTGGTATGGTTTAAAAATACAAAAAATAGGTTTTACTCATAATGACAATATGACTGCCACACTCAACATGACAGTTATTTAAACATAATTCCTAAACCAAACATGATACATGGCTAATAATGCCTGGATAAATGTATCTTTGTGATTTTTTCTAGAACAAAAATATTTTGTAAGGTTTGTATAGACAAAAGTTAGTTTTTTTTACTCAATATGAGGGTATAACTGTCATACTAAATATGAAAGTTATATAAACATAATTCCAAAACCAAACTCCTAAACCAAACTTACAATCTGTCTTAAACTGCCTGTGATATTGAATCTATGTGAGTTTTACCAGAATCAGGTATTTTGGTAAGGTTTACAAATACAAAACTTGAATTTTGCTCATAATGACAGTATACTGCAACATTTGATATGACAGTTATTAAAACATAACACCTACACCAAACATGATAAATGGCTAATAATGCCTGGAAAAATGTATCTTTGTAAGTTTTACGAGAAAAAAATATTTTGTAAGTTTGTAAAGACAAAAGTTATTTTTTTTTTTACTCAATATGATGCTATAACTGTCATACTGAATATGAAAGTTATATAAACATAATTCCAAAACCAAACTCCTAAACCAAACTTGCAATCTGTCTTAAACTGCCTGTAATATTGAATATATGTGAGTTTTACCAGAATAAGGTATTTTGGTAAGGTTTACAAATACAAAACCTGGGTTTTACTCATAATGACAGTATAACTGCATTATTTGATATAACAGTTATTTAAACATAACTTCTAAACCACACATGCACAATGGCTAATAATGCCTGGAGAAATGTATCTGTCTGAGTTTTACTGGGGGAAAAAGTATTTTGTAAGGTTTGTAAAGACACAAGTTACTTTTTTTTTACTCAATATGACAGTATAACTGTCAAACTAAATTCGAAAGTTGTATAAACATAACTCCAAAACCAAACATGCATGAAGTCTTAAAATGCCTGTAATATTGTATCCATGTGAGTTTTTGCAAATACAAAATATTAGCTTTACTCACTATGACAGTATACTGTCACATTCAATCTGACAGTTATTTAAACATAACTCATAAACGACACATGCAAAATGGCTAATAAACCTGTAGAAATGTGTCTTTGTTGGTTTTACTAGAGTAATGATCTTTTGTAAGGTTTTCAAAGACACAAGTTAGTTTTTTTTACTCAATATGATGGTAAAACTCTCTTACTAAATTTGAAAGTTATACAAACACAACTTCAAAACCAAACATGCAATCCGTCTAAAAATGCCTGTAATATTGAATGTATGTGACTTTTACTAGAATCAGGTATTTTGTTAAGGTTTACAAATACAAAAATTAGGTTTTACTCATAATGACAGTATAACTGCCACACTCAATATGACAGTTATTTAAATATAACTCCTAAACCACACATGCATAATGGCTAATAATGCCTGGAAAATGTATCTTTGTGAGTTTTACTGGGAAAAAAAAAATTTTTTGTAAGGTTTGTAAAGACACAAGTTATTTCTTTTTACTCAATATGACAGTATAACTGTCATACTAAATATAAAAGTTATATAAACATAACTCCAAAACCAAACTCGAAAACCAAACATGCAATCTGTTTAAAAATGCCTATAATATTGAATATATGTGAGTTTTATCAGAATCAGGTATTTTGGTAAGGTTTACAATACAAAAATTAGGTTTACTCATTATGACAGTATAACTGCCATGCTCAATATGTTAGTTATTTGAACATAACTCCTAAAATACACATGCAAAATGACTAATAATGCGTGGATAAATGTATCTTTGTGATTTTTACTTGAAAAATATATTTTGTAAGGTTTGTAAAGATACCATTTTTTTTAAATTCAATATGATGGTATAACTGTCATACTAAATATGAAAGTTATATAAACATAATTCCAAAACCCAGTGATGTGCAGTCACTAGAGGCAGGTGAGGCGGGGCCTCATCTGCCATCATGGAAAGAAAAAAAATGTAAAACGAAAAAAAAAAATGTAATTGTTATATGTATCCAGTGATTATACTATAAAGTTATTTTCCATTTAACTTCACCAGTTTTAGATTATTTTTATTCAAAATCGCTGAATTTTCACATTTGCCGTTCAAATACTGAGAAGAGACGGTACGGTGAACAGCAGCCAGTTGAGGCACGTCACTCAGTGCCTCAACATGGATTCCGAACTCGGCTAACTGCTGGCCTGCTGTGCAGTGAGACTGTATTGCTATATGAATTATATTATACAATTCCATAGTTTACTTAGCTGAGGTATATAATGTACAGTGTATTTTGTCAACAACTGTATGTGTGTAACGTATTTCTTGTGCTGAGCGATCATAAAACGGCTGCAAAAGACGCACTGGCTGAGGCTCCAGTAATCTCGCCTCCTGCACCTCCGCCGTAGAATTGTTATATCAACTAAAGCCCACACTTAAACTTTCCACGTGCCAGATTGAATCTATTTAAAAAAGTTATTTCATAAGAAGCCAAAAAGTGCAAAAACAATACTGCTTGTGTTGGAGGAGTTGTGAATGACTGCAGGGCCACAACATTAGGTACACCTGCAGACTGCAGGTGTATCTAATTCACAACTCCTCCAACACGAATATTATTGTTTTTGCACTTTTTGGCTTCTTATTAAATAACTTTTGTAACCTATTTTCATGGGCTTTCCTCTTTGTGATGTTAAGTTCCTGTTATGCGTTGTTAAACAGTATATGCCTTGAGCTCTTATTTTGAAGGCGCTAAGAGCGGAAGTGATGACACGTTGCAGAGGTTTTTGAAAGAAGGTAAATAAAGTGGTCCTCGTGTAAACTGGAGCCTCCGTGTTTGTTATTTTGTAGTTTCATACAGTATAGGCGACATTTATAAACCCTCGGTTACACTTTTTAAAATAGATTCAATCTTGCACGTGGAAAGTTTAAGTGAGGGCTTTAGTTGCGGCGCATGGACTTAATTTATAAGTAAAGGTAAGACCATAATAACGTTTTTTAGTGTTTGCAAGCCTTAAAAAAGCATATGTTTCGAGTAAAATTTACAAGGATGCATTGTTTTAGGCTTTATTAGACTATTTACATGTGTTTTTAGGAAGTTATGTTTAAATAACTGTCAAATTGAAAGTAGCAGTTATACTGTCAATATGAGAAAAACCCAATTTTTGTATTTGTAAACCATACCAAATTACTTGATTCTGGTAAAACTCACATAGATACAATATTCCAGGCATTTTTCGACATAATGCATGTTCAGTTTTGGAGTTATGTTTATATAATATTCATATTTGGTATACCAGTTATACTGTCATATTGAATTTAAAAAAACTAACTTAGGTCATTGCAAAACTTACAAAAGATACGTTTTCTAGTGAAACTAACAAAGATACATGTCTCTAGGCATTATTAGACATGTTGCATGTTTGGTGTAGGAATTGTTGTAATGCAGTAGGTTTTCCAATAGATGGCACTGTTGTACTGTTTATCATTTTCATTCCACTTTGTATGCACTTGCTCTCTGTGTGTTTTTTCAGTTAATAAAAAAAACTCTGCCGAAGAACAGGTTATGGGCCCAGATTGTCGCTAAAAAGCTGTTGTGCACGGACTTTGTGTGAAGATAAACGGTATTGTGGGAACTCACAATGGAGAATAAAATGTTTATTGACAGACTGAGCGGACCAGAGAACTGGGCAACATGGAAGTTTCAGATGGAACACTTGCTAAAGGCTAAAGGACTATGGGGCATGCTAATGGAGACGGAGACGCTAGCCGCAGATGCTAACGCAGCAGCACAGGCGGAATTCACAAGACGGAGAGAGAAAGCGTTCTCTATGTTAGTGTTAAATGTAAGTACACCCCAGTTGTACCTGATAACAAACTGTCAAACTCCCAAAGAGGCGTGGACCACGCTGAAAGCCCATTTTGAGAGGGATACTTTGGCTAATAAACTGTTCCTGAAGAAAAGATATTTCAGATGTGAAATGAAGGAAGGAGAGGCTTTAACTGATCATTTAAAACAAATGAAGGAGCTAACTGATCAGCTATCAGCAATTGGATCTGTAATTGAAGAGGAAGACCAAATTGTAACATTGTTGGGTAGCTTGCCACCAAGTTATGCTACAATTGTCACTGCATTAGAAACAAAGATTGACAACTTGACACTGAAGTTTGTTCAGCAAGCATTAATAAATGAAGAGCAAAAGCGAGTGAATGCTAATGATTCCAGTGGTGCTACGTCAGGTGGTGCATCCGCCATGTCATCACAATTTCGGGGAAATGTGCAGGATAGCTCCAAGACAGTGGGAGCAGCAGACAAAAGCAAGTGGAGATGTTACAAATGTGGTAGAGAAGGCCATATCAAGCGCGAATGTCCAACCTTGAAAAACAAACCAAAAAAGAAAATCCACAAGGCCAAGCACATGATGTGTGAGGATGAAGAAGATTCCTCTGAAAGTGCCTTTGTGATCAGGGATGCAAACAGTGACAAACCACAACAAGCTGAGTGGTTAATTGATTCTGGAGCATCAAAACACATGACGTGTGATAAAGACATTATTAAAGAATACCAGCAGTTCACAAAATCACATTCTGTGAAACTGGGTGACGGCAGGGTGGTTGACGCCCTAGGAATTGGAAATGTCAACCTGAAAATGACTTTCAAATTAAGTGATGTAAAAAATGTCACAATGTATGATGTGCTGTATGTTCCAAAGCTGTCTGGGAATTTATTCTCAGTGGGAGCTGCTACCAAGAAAGGGAATACAGTGCAGTTCAGAAAGTCTCGTTGCTACATACGTGGAAAAAGTGGAACACTTCAAGGAATGGGAACACAAAGAGCTGATGGACTATATCAGCTGGATATTAAAGGAAGTAAAACTGTATGTCACAATGCTTCTGTAGCGGCCAGCCTGTGGCACCAGCGCCTTGGTCACACTACCAAGCTTAAAGAACTCAAAAATCTGGTGAACGGAGTGAACTTTGTTGAAAAAAAGGAGATTCCCTTCTGTGAAGGATGTGTGGAAGGCAAGTTGGCTAAGAAGCCATTCAAGTCGATTGGAGGAATTCGTTCCAAACGCAAGATGCAGCTGATTCACAGTGATGTCTGTGGTCCCATGCAGACTGAATCTATAGGTGGAGCAAAATATTTTGTGACTTTCATTGATGATTACACAAGATGCTGCAAGGTATACTTCTTGAAACAGAAAAATGAGGTGCTAATCAAATTCAGGGAATTTGAGAGAACATTCTCAAATGAGTCTGGTCTAAGCGTCACAAGGCTGAGGACAGATAATGGTGGTGAGTACACATCAAAGGAGTTTCAAGAATATTTGAAGTCTCAAGGCATCCACCATGAAATGACTGTACCTCACTCACCACAGCAATATGGTGTTGCAGAAAGAAAAAACAGGACATTAGTTGAAGCAGCTAGAAGCATGCTGTCACATGCAAAGTTGTCAAAGATGTTCTGGGCAGAGGCTGTAGCCACCGCGGCTTACATACAGAACAGGCTGCCCACAGCTGTTCTGAAGGAAGAGACACCCTATGAGAAATGGTGTGGAAAGAAACCTGACATGAGTCACATGAAGGTGTTTGGCTGTATTGCTTATGCACATATCCCAGATGAAGAAAGAAGGAAACTGGACAAAAAGGCTGTGAAGCTTCGTTTTGTGGGATATGCAAACAATGCCAAGGGATATCGCCTGTATGATGAAGAGAAGAGGAGGATTCTAATCCGTCGTGATGTCATCTTCGATGAATCAAACTTCAGCTGGAAGCAGGAAATGAAAGTACTCTATTCAGAGAACGAGATAACCATACAAACAGATGAGAATGAAACACAACATGATGAAGTCACAATTGACAGCACTGTCAGAACAAGTGGAAGAATCAGAAATGCTCCAAGGAGATTTGGATATGATGAGTTCGTCGATATAGTGACTGTTGATCATCATGCCAATATGTGTCGTGTGACAGAGCCAATCACACTAAAAGAAGCATTGGTGAGTCCTAATGCAAAAGATTGGCAGGAGGCGGCTGACTTGGAATATGACTCACTGCTTGAAAATGAGACGTGGGACTTGGTGAATTTACCAAGAGAAAGAAAGGCAGTAGGATCGAGATGGGTGTTTAGAGTCAAGCATCATAGTGATGGAAGAGTGGAGAGATACAAGTGCAGGCTTGTTGCCAAGGGCTACTCACAGTTGTATGGTGCTGACTATGATGAAACATTTTCACCTGTGGTACGTTTCAGCTCTATTCGTACATTATTGTCCTTTGCCATTCAAAACAATTTACAAGTACACCAGATGGATGTTGTAACTGCATTCCTTAATGGGCACCTGGAAGAAGAAATCTACATGGAGCAGCCAGAGGGCTACATCAAACCAGGGCAGGAACACCTGGTATGCAAACTGAAAAAATCAATCTATGGACTGAAGCAGTCTCCTTGCTGCTGGAGCAAGGCTTTCACTGAGTTCATGATGGAAATCGGATTCAAGCAGAGCACATCAGACCCCTGTGTGTTTGTGAGATCAAGAAAAGAGCTTGAGATACTTGCAGTTTACGTCGATGATTTGATTGTGATAACAGAGTCAACTGAGAGCATGAACAAACTCAAAGTGGCTCTCAAGGAGCGCTACAAGATGAAAGACATGGGAGAGCTGTCCTATATCCTGGGCATCTCTGTGATCCAAGATAAAGAGAAGAATCGTGTAATTCTTCATCAGAAGCATTACATTGAAGCCATACTTCAGAAATATGGAATGGATAATGCAAATCCTGTGACAACTCCCGCTGATGCCAATGTCAAATTGAGAAAGAGCGATGGTGTCAGTAAGCAGGTGGACCAGCATACCTATCAGTCAATGGTGGGAAGTCTACTGTATGCTGCAATGGCCACACGACCAGACATAGCTCAAGCAGTGAGTGCTGTGTCAAAGTTCAACGCAAATCCAGATGTTGCACATCTGACAGCTGTGAAGAGGATACTTCGATACTTGAAAGGGACAGTGAACTTTGCTCTCAAGTATGAGCAGTCAGACTCTGGAGCCTTGATTGGATTCTCAGATGCTGACTGGGCTGGAGATCAGGATGACCGACGCTCAACAACAGGCAACGTTTTTCTACTGAGTGGAGGAGCAGTGAGCTGGCTCAGCAAGAAACAAGCAACAGTTGCACTTTCAACAGCAGAAGCGGAGTACATCGCACTCAGTCAAGCAGCTCAAGAAGGAATCTGGCTGAAAAGATTACTGAGTGATCTCGGAGTGAAAACTATGTCCACAGTGATCCTGGAAGACAACCAAGGAGCCATCGCAATTGCGAAGAATCCTGTGAACCACTCCAGGACCAAACACATAGACATTCGCTATCACTACATCCGTGAATGTGTACTGAATAGACAAATAGAACTGCAATATTGTCCAACAAATGACATGAAAGCGGATATCTTTACCAAACCACTGCCTAGACAGAAGTTTGAATATCTCAGGGGTGAGATTGGACTTTTCCCTATTTAGAGAAAGTGGTTAGTTGTGCTTGACAGGTGTACGCCGAACGCTGCCTGATCAAAGCAAGTTAAAAAAAAAAAAAAAGAAAATGTGTGAAAGAGTTTCAGTGAAATTATTGTAAACAAACTAAAAGAGTTCCTGTGAAAACAATGTAAAAAACAAAACATATTTTGTTGTTGTTTGACATATTATTGTAAAGGAGAGCACGGCTCTGTAATATTATTTAAAGGGACTTTGTCATTGAAAAAACTAAGTGGGAGTGTTGTAATGCAGTAGGTTTTCCAATAGATGGCACTGTTGTACTGTTTATCATTTTCATTCCACTTTGTATGCACTTGCTCTCTGTGTGTTTTTTCAGTTAATAAAAAAACTCTGCCGAAGAACAGGAATTATGTTGAAAAACATTTGTATTACTTATTTTGGATTATCTCAGGATTTTAAGAACATTACTGTCATAAGGAGAAAAAAACTACTTTTTGTGTTTGCAAGCCTTAAAAAAGCATACGTTTCGAGTAAAAATCACAAGGATGCATTGTTTTAGGATTTATTAGCCTATTTGCATGTGTTTTTAGGAAGTTATGTTTTAATAACTGTCAAATTGAAAGTAGCAGTTATACTGTCATTATGAGAAAAACCCAAATTTTGTATTTGTAAACCTTACCAAATTACCTGATTCTGGTAAAACTCAACTAGATACAATATTTTAGGCATTTTTAGACATAATGCATGTTCATTTTTGGAGTTATGTTTATATAACTTTTACATTTAGTTTGACAGTTATACTGTCATATTCAATTAAAAAAACTAACTTGCGTCGTTGCAAAACTTACAAAAGATACATTTTCTAGTAAAACTAACAAAAGATACATGTCTCCAGGCATTATTAGACATGTTGCAGGTTTGGTGTAGGAATTATGTTGAAAAACATTTGTATTGCTTATTTCGCATTATCTCAGGATTTTAAGAACATTACTGGCATATAGAGTAAAAAACTACTCTGACAGTATACTGCCATATTCAAAATAACAGTTATTTAAACATAACTCCTAAACCAAATATGCTAAATGGCTAATAATGCCTGGAGAAATGAATCTTTGTGAGTTTTACTAGAAAAAAATATTTTGTAAGGTTTGTAAAGACAAAAGTTCGTTTTTTTACTCAATATGATGGCATAACTGTCATACTAATTATGAAAGTTATATAAACATTATTCCAAAACCAAACTCCTAAATAAACTTGCAATCCGTCTTAAACTGCCTGTAATACTGAATATATGTGAGTTTTACCATAATCAGGTATTTTGGTAAGGTTTACAAATACAATACTTGGGTTTTACTCATAATGACAGTATAACTGCAACATTTGATATGACAGTTATTTAAACATGACTCCTAAACCAAACCTGATACATGACTAATAATGCCTGGAGAAATGTATCTTTGTGAGTTTTACTGGGAAAAAAAATATTTTGTAAGGTTTGTAAAGACACAAGTTAGGTTGTTTTATTCAATATATTTGTATAACTGTCATAATAAATGTAAAAGTTATATAAACATAACTCCAAAACCAAACATCCAAGCCGTCTAAAAATGCCTGTAATATTGAATCTATGTGAGTTTTACTAGAATTACGTAATTTGTTAAGGTTTACAAATACAAAAAATAGGTTTTACTCACTATGACAGTATACTGTCACATTTAATCTGACAGTTTTTTAAACATAACTCCTAAGCCACACATGCAAAATGACAAATAATGCCTGGAGAAATGTATCTTTGTAAGTTTTACTGGAAAAAAAAATAGTTTGTAAGGTTTGTAAAGACACAATTTAGTTTTTTTTTACTCAATATGACAGTATAACTCTCATATTAAATATGAAAGTTAAATAAACATAACTCCAAAACCAATCTTGCAATACGTCTAAAATGCCTGTAATATTGAATCTATGTGAGTTTTACCAGAATCAGGTATTTTGGTAAGGTTTACAAATACAAAATTTAGGTTTTACTCATAATGACAGTATAACTGCCATATTAAAAAAAACTGTTATTTAAACATAACTCCTAAACCAAATATACTAAATGGCTAATAATGCCTGGAGAAATGTATCTTTGTGAGTTTAACTGGTAAAAAATATTTTCAAGGTTAATAAAGACACAAGTTAGTTTTTTTTTACTTAATATGATGGCATAACTGTCATACTAAATAAGAAAGTTGTATAAACATAACTCCAAAACCAAACATGCATTATGTCTACAAATGCCTGTAATATTGTATCTATGTGAGTTTTACCAGAATCAGGTATTTTGGTAAGGTTTACAAATACAAAATCTAGGTTTTACTCACTATGACAGTATACTGTCAGATTCAATCTGACAGTTATTTAAACATACTGTAACTCCTAAACCACACATTTAAAATGGCCAATAATGCCTGGAGAAATGTATCTTTGTGAGTTTTCCTGGAAAAAAAAATATTTTGTAAGGTTTGTCAAGACACAAGTTAGTTTTTTTTTACTCAATATGACAGTATGACTGTCATACTAAATGTAAAAGTTATATAATTATAACTCCAAAACCAAACATGCATTGTGTCTAAAAATGCCTGTAATATTGTATCCATGCGAGTTTTACTAGAATCGGTTGTTTTTGTAAGGTTTGCAAATACAAAATATTGGTTTTACTCACTGTGACAGTATACTGTTACATTCAATCTGACAGTTATTTAAACATATCTCCTAAACCAACGCATGCAAATTGGTTGATAATGCCTGGAGAAATGTATCTTTGTGAGTTTTACAGGAAACAAATATTTTGTAAGGTTTGTAAGGACACAAATTCGTTTTTTTTACTCAATATTATTGTATAACTGTCATACTAAATATGAAAGTTATAAAAACATAACTCCAAAACCAAACATGCCTTATGTCTAAAAATGCCTGCAATTTTGAATCCATGTGAGTTGTACTAGAATCGGGTATTTTGGTAAGGTTTACAAATACAAAAATTGGGTTTTACTCATAATGACAATATAACTGCCATATTCAAAATAACAGTTATTTAAACATAACTCCTAAACCAAACATGCTAAATGGCTAATAATGTCTGGAGAAATGTATCTTTGTGAGTTTTACTAGAAAAAAAATATTGTGTAAGGTTTGTAAAGACAAACGTTAGTTGTTTTTTTTACTCAATATGATAGTATAACTGTCATACCAAATATGAAAGTTGTATAAACATAATTCCAAAACCAAATTCCGAAACCAAACTTGCAATCTGTCTTAAACTGCCTGTAATATTAAATCTATATAAATTTTACCAGAATATTTTGGCTCCAGCGCCCCACGCGACCCCAAAGGGAATAAGCGGTAGAAAATGGATGGATGGATGGGTTTGTAAAGACACAAGTTATTTTTTTTTTACTCAATATGACAGTATAACTGTCATACTAAATGTAAAAAAATTATAAACATAACTCCAAAACCAAACATGCATTATGCTAAAAATGCCTGTAATATTGTATTCATGTGAGTTTAACAAGAATCAGTTGTTTTTGTAAGGTTTGTAAATACAAAATATTGGTTTTACTCATTATGACAGTATACTGTTGCATTCAATCTGACAGTTATTTAAACATAACTCCTAAACCAAAAATGTTTTATGTCTAAAAATTCCTGTAATATTGTATCTATATGAGTTTTACCAGAATCAGGTATTTTGGTAAGGTTTACAAATACAAAAAATAGGTTTTACTCATAATGACAATATAACTGCCACACTCAACATGACAGTTATTGAAACATAATTCCTAAACCAAACATGATACATGGCTAATAATGCCTAGAGAAATGTATCTTTGTGATTTTTACTAGAAAAAAAAATATTTTGTAAGGTTTATAAAGACAAAAGTTAGTTTTTTTTACTCAATGTGATGGTATAACTGTCATACTAAATATGAAAGTTATATAAACATAATTCCCAAACCAAACTCCTAAACCAAACTTGCAATCTGTCTTAAACTGCCTGTAATATTGAATCTATGTGAGTTTTACCAGAATCAGGTATTTTGGTAAGGTTTACAAATACAAAACTTGAATTTTACTCATAATGACAGTATACTGCAACATTTGATATGACAGTTATTTAAACATAACTCCTACACCAAACATGATAAATGGCTAATGCCTGGAGAAATGTATCTTGTGAGTTTTACTGGAAAAAAATAATTTGTAAGGTTTATAAAGACACATGTTAGTTTTTTTTAATTTAATATGATGGTATAACTGTCATACTAAATATGAAAGTTATATAAACATAACTCCAAAGCCAAAATGCGTTTTGTCTAAAAATGCCTGTAATATTGTATCTATGTGAGTTTTACCAGAATCAGGTATTTTGGTAAGGTTGACAAATATAAAATTAGGTTTTACTCCTAATGACAGTATAACTGCCACATTCAATATGACAATTATTTAAACATAACTCCAAAACTAAACATGCATTATGTCTAAAAATGCCTATAATTTTGTATCAATGTAAGTTTTACTAGAATCAGTTGTTTTTGTAAGGTTTACAAATACAAAATATTAGTTTTACTCATAATGACAGTATACTGTCACAATCAATCTGACAAAATGGCTAATAATGCCTGGAGGAATGTATCTTTGTGAATTTTACTGGAAAAAGTATTTTTGTAAGGTTTGTAAGGTTTTCCAGTAAAACTCACAGATACCTTTTTCCAGGCATTATGAGCCATATAGCATGTTTGGTTTAGGAGTTATGTTTTAAAAACTGTCATTTAGAATGTGGCAGTTATACTGTCATTATGAGTAAAACATAATTTTTGTATTTGTAAACCTTACCAAAATAACTGATTCTAGTAAAACTCACATATATTCAAAATTCAAGCATTTTTAGACATAAGGCATGTTCTGTTTTGGAGTTATTTTTATTTAACTTTCATATTTAGTATGACAGTTATACAATCATATTGAGTAAAAAAAAATATTTGTGTCTTTACAAACATTATAAAATATTTGTTTCCAGTAAAACTCACAAAGATACATTTCCCCAGGCATTATTAGCCATTTAGCATGTTTGGTTTAGGAGTTATGTTTAAATAACTGTCATTTTTTTTTTTTTTTTTTTTTTTTTTTTGTGTCCTGTCCAGCTTCTCGGGCAAATCATATAGTTGATGTAGATGCCCATGTCGGCTGTTCAGATTTACTTTACAAAAGAGAAGTGTAGGATACTTCTCTTGTTGCCTTATTTGTATTTGACTTTATTAAATGTATTTATATTATCATTTAGTGCAGCCAGGCCGGAGCAGGAGGGGATAGAAAGAGAAAAAAAAAAGAAGACAGAGGGGGAAATTGTGGGGACAAGAGGGGGATTAGACAGAGAGACAAAAACAACAACAGAAAACAACAACAACAACAACAACAATAGAGCAACATCAGCAAATATGACATGTACAAATATGATGGTAAAAGTAATAGCAAATAAGCAGTTAGCGAAAAATAAAAAATAATACAGAAATGACAATGAACATTATTATACTACAAATGGATCAATACAAATACAAATACCAATAGAAATAGCGCTATTGATAATGAACAATACCAATAATTTACCTTTATTATCAACAATACAGTTGTTTAAATGCAACAATACATATACGTAATGATAACTTGAGATACGAAAGAATGCAGAAAAATGGAGGGCGAGAAAGAGAAGCAACCTACATTAACCTTGTAGATTGTTATAGTCACAATAGGTTAAGCTTTGTCAGTGTGCCATGTGTTACACCCAGTTTACCCTAGGGCAACAACGTTACTATATGTTTGATGAAACGTGATTATGTGCATGAGTGTAAGTATGCATATGTACTTGTATATGTACAGAATGTGTATATGTGTTTGTACAATGAATGTATATGTACAGAATGTGTATATGTGTTTGTACAGTGAATGTATATGTACAGTATGTGTATGTGTATGTTTGTATATTGAATATGCGTGTGGATGTACGAACATTAGGTAGGTAAATATGTACTGTATTTGTGTATGTATGTGGGAGCGTAGGTACGTAGGTATGTGAGCATATGTGAATTTGCATGTACAATACATTCGACTCCCAGAGTGCGTGGGAGCCAGAGCACGGCCCCATCACCCCCGAGAGCCCAACCCACAAACAGTAGGCGTCGTGCCCAGGGAACCAGGGACCACCGCCCCCACGCAGCCAAGCTGGCCAGCGACAGGAACCCCAGAGCCCGGCCCACCGTACCGCCCACAAGGGCCAGCAGCAGGCCGCAGACAGACGCACCCGGCAGAGGACAGGGCACGAGAAAAGCAGGGGACAGCAAGACCCCAAGCCAGCGAGAGACCAGACCCCACACGGGCAGAAAGGCGAGACGCCCCGCCCGAGGGACCCAGAGACTCCCCGCAACCGGACGGGAAGACCGCCCCCGCCCCACCGGCAACCGGGCCCCCACGAGCCCACCCTCCACCCCCGGAGAGCGCGGCGAGGCCAGCCCCCGGCCACCCCACCCAAATCGGCTGCCGCAGGACCACCCAAGCACAGGGCCACGGGAACCACCCACCCCACCCGCAGGGACCCCAACGATGGAGATGGAACAACCAGCAACCGCCCCGCCGAGCCCCCCCTCTGAGGGAGGGGAAAAAATAAAAAAATAATATTCATAAAATATATTAAAAAAAATAAAAAAATAAAAAAATTTAAAAAAAGAATTAAAAGAAGATCACAGACATGCTGACAAACAAGGTCACTACCCCAGCAACTGGCCGACTTGCAGCACCTCGGAATACCTTGCAGCACCAAGCTACCACAATAGACGCAGGGACTAGGCCCAACAGGCCCCAACCAAGACGGGCACCCGGAAGGGATGGACAGCGGGACCCAGGAGCTCCAGACACGCAGTTCGGATGCAGTAGCCTGAGGCGTCGACCCCCGTCTGACAGTCAGGCCCAGAGCGTACCCCCAGAAATATACATACATACATACATATATACATACACATACACACATACATGTATACATACCCACACATACGCGTATATACATATACATACACATATGTACACATACACATATATATACATACATACATACACACACATATACATACATATACACAGTTCGTCAGCCCCGACAGCCATCACGCGCGCGCGCTGCCACCAGTCACAACATCAGCCACACCCTTGCACCAGACCCAGCAGCCACGGGCGCCCACACCACAAACAAATGGCAGCAGAAACAGCAGCCGCAATAACCCCAGACAGCCAGCACCAGCCAATCAAATCAAAGCGATCAAAAAAAACTGCGACCAGCAACCACACGCCACCAGGACCACGGAGACCAGCCGGCGCCAGCCCGCCAGTCAGCCCGAACGCCAACACACCCCCCCCCACCAAAAGGCCCCCCACCCCAACCCAAACCCGCACAAACAAACCACCGCCCAAACAACCGAAACACAGCATCCAGACCAGACACGGGGGCTGCGCCGCCACCACATCAAGTCACCAACAGAGACCCCACAGCGCAAGGTCGGGCAACACGGGCACGGACCCCACCCAACAGGAAGTGAGACCCGCGCGACGCCACACACAAATAAATAATAAGATTTTTTTTTAAAAATTTAAATAAAAAAATAAAAAAAATAAAAAAATAAGTAAATAATAAAAATAAAAATAATAAATACATTAAAAAAATATATATATATATAACAATAATAAATGAATAAAAGCCTGGCAGGCCACCAGACCGCAGTCCCCGCCGGCCGACGAGGCAATGAGGGGACCCCCCCATGCATGTGTACAAGGCCCCCAGAGTGTCTACTGTGTAGTTAAAATTAGGAGGTCAGCCGTTACAGCCGACCTCCAGTCTCTGTTGATGTGTGTACTGTAGCGTGAGTGAGATATGTATGCTTGTGGGAACTAATAATGTGATTAAAATTGGGGGACATCAAGGTCATGGTGGGTCCCAACCAAGCCAAGCCCCCCAAATCCTAAGTGTCTAATATGCAGCTAAGATTGAGGGATGGACGAGCAGGGGACAAGACAGGAGGACTGGAGCCCCATTGGAGGCATCCTCAACCCCCCGCCATGCCTCCCCGCAGGACAATCCCCAAAGTCCTATATATGTGTGACTGTGTGCGCTATAAGTAGGAGGAGTAGAGGGCCCGGACATCCCCCCAGTCCACGCGGCCGACAACCAGGAACTACGGCCAGGAGGCCGCCACCCCCCGCCACAGCCCGTGACCCACACCAGACCACTTTAACGTGACGCCACGCGAGCCCTCCCCCCGCCAAACAAAGCCAGCCCCCGCCCGCCCCAACACAACCCTGCAGAGCCCATACCGGCAACCAAACGCAGAAAAACTGCACAGCCCCCACGCTCAATGCAAACACCGCATCCCGGCCATCCACACAGCAACGTGGCTATACGAGTCCCGGCCAGGGGAAGGAGCCCCCCAACGGGGGAAGAAGCCAATGCATCCCGTCCGCACGCCAGCCCCCAAACCAGCCGGCAAGCCAACGCCAGCCAGCCCCACAACCCCACAAGCGCACAGACACCAGCCACAGTCCCCAACCACTCCAACCCAACACAGCGATGCCAACCGCTGGTATCACCGCAGCAACCATCACCGCCACCGCCCGTCCGCAGTGCAACACCCGCGGCCGCCGAAACCAAAACAAAAAAGCGACCGACCCCGTAAACCACAACAACGCACACCCCCGGCTACCACCGATGCCACCAACCCACCTACCCCAACTCATCCACAGCCAGGCCAATTGAGCCACCGGACATCCACACCCATGCACACACCTACACATTCATATACACATACATACACACATATATACACACATACACATATACATACATATATGCATATACATATACATACACATACACACATATACACACGCCTGCATATACATATACATGTACACATACACATCCACACATATATACACATTAATACACCCACACACATATACATAAGCCCACATATACACAAACACATACATACAGAACACACAAAAAATTAAAATAAAAAAAAAAAAAAAAAAAAAAATAGAAACAAAAGAAAAAAATAAAATAAAATAAAAATAAACCCTTTAAATAAAATAAAATAAATAAAAATAAACAAGAGGCCTGGTCGCCAACAGTGCCCAACGCCACCAAACCCCGCAGCCCTTCCCGCACGTCCAGGCCCCCCCCCGCCCACCACCCACCAGGCATCCCATCCGGCAAAAAGCCATAAGGGCCCAGCCCTGCGCCCACAGCCGGCATGCCACGGCACCTCAGCAGACCCGGCGCCGCGATCAGCAATGCACACCGGGGCAGCGACACATACATATGTACCTACATACATACACACAGATTTCACCATACATATATACAAACGTACACACACCCACATACACGCGTACCCATATATAATTTAACAGAATAAGTTAAATATATTAAATAGATTTAAAAAAAAAATATATATATATATATATATATATATATATATATATATATATATATATATATATATATATATATATATATATATATATATATATATATATATATATACATATATATATATACACAAACATACACATACATACACACATACATACATACATATATATATATACATATACATATATACACATACATATACATACATACATATATATATATAAAATAAATTAAAATAAAAAAATAAAATTAATAAAAAAAATAAGGGCGGAGTAAAACACAGGAGGGGGACTCCCGCAGGGCAGTCGGGCAGCACCGCCGGGGCCCCAACAAGGGAGGCAAGCAGTCCCCCCAACCCGGCACCAGGCAGGCCCGCACAGCCGCAGCGCAGGGCGACCCCGGGCAGACCCCGCCCCGCGCCCCAGGGGAAGGAGGAAGCCCACGGACACCCGGAGCCAGAGGGGCATGAGCCGACCACCGCCCGACAGCGGCAAGACCCCAGCCCCAAGGGCGCAACCCCCCGCCCAACCACCCACGGGAGGGACAGCCCCCCCAACCAACCCAAGGCGGCCGCCCACAGCCCCACCCGCACCCCAACACCCGCCCAGGCACCCCCACCCACCCCCAGCCACCAGACCACCCACGGATCGGCCCGCCAGGCCGGAACCAGGAAACACACCCCAGGCCCACCCGACCCCGCGGCACACGGACCCCCCGGCACCCAGGACCCCCCACCCACGGAGCAAGACCCCCGGGACAGAGCCCCAGCCTCGGCCCCCAAGGGAGTCAGGTCAGAAAATTAATTAGCGGTGCCCAAAGAGATCGGAATTCTGTCAGTTGTTGTTTTGATTCAGCAGACATTCTTTCCATAACTACATAATCTAATAAAATGTTTTTGTAAAGGTTTATACATAAATTATTTTTTGATTTCCAATTTATGAGAATAGTTTTCTTGGCGATGCCTAACGCATTTATAAGGAGGTATGTTTTGTTTATATCAAGATCAGTTGCGGAGAGATCACCCAACAGGCAGAGTGCGGGGGAGATGGGAATAGGAATCTCTAACGCTAATGATAGGTTCTCGCACACTCCAAGCCAAAAGTTACTCACGGGAGCACAGGACCACATTGAATGCAAGTAATTATCTATCTTATTATCTGAGCAGTGTACACAGATGTTAGAGTCAGCTAAACAAATTTTATACATTCTTAGACCGGTGTAATGTATTCTGTAAAGTATTTTGAGCTGAATCAGTCGTACATTTGGATTCTTAATCAAACGAGTAGTATTGAGGCATATTTGTTTCCAGAATTCTGGGTCACAGCTTGTTGATACGTCTGAGTGCCATTTAGAAGTTGGAATACTTATTGTGTTATCTATTTTTGATAAGAGAGCATATAATTTGGATAAAGCTTTGGGGGCAGATGTTTTGAAGAATTTAACGGTCGTAGGATTACTTTCCCATGTTGTTTTGTTGAATCTTGCGCTGATTACAGATTTGATTTGTATATATTCTAGAAATTTATTAGGATTGATTGCATATTGTGTTATTAAACTTTTAAAAGAGATAAAACTGTTTGCATTGATGATATCCCCAAGGCATCCGACTCCCTTATCATACCATGTTGGAAAGTTCAATGGCTTCTTGTTTAAAAGAAAATCAGGATTATTCCAAATAGGCGTAAATTGGCATTGAGTGAGCGGGGACCCCGTTATTTTCAAAAACTCCCACCAAGCTGTTAAGGTAGTGCGTATATTAATACTTTTAAAGCAGTTGTGTTTTCGGAGAATTTGGCTAATAAAGGGCAAGTTAGAAATTGGGATCTCCTGGCTAAGTGATTGTTCAATCTCTAACCATAAACTATCTAATAAAGTGGGATTGATCCATTTTAATATATATTGTAGTTTATTTGCAAGGAAATAATAGGAAAAGTTTGGGAGTTCTAGACCCCCATGTTCTTTGGGTTTTTGTAAAGTTTTATGGCTGATTCGTGCTGGTTTACTCTTCCAAAGAAACTGATTGATGTGTGAGTCTAGTGACTTAAACCAGATTTGAGAAGGTTTGGTTGGAATCATTGAAAATAGATAATTAACCCTAGGCAAGACCATCATTTTCACGGTAGAAACCCTTCCCATAAGTGAGATTGGCAGTGTTTTCCAACGCGCCAGATCATCCTCAATCAATTTTAAGATTGGGGAGTAATTCAAGCGATTCAGATCTGACAATGTGGAGGAAATATTGATTCCCAGGTATTTAATGTTCCCTTTATGCAGTGGAATCGATGAGGTGCTCTGAAAGTCAAAATTAATTGGTAACACAGTAGATTTGGACCAGTTGATGGAGTAATCTGAAATAGAACTGAATTTATTGATAAGTGAGATTGTATCTTGAAGAGAAGAATGTGGATTTTGTAAGAAAAGTAATACATCATCAGCATAAAGGCTTATTTTATGATGAACAGTTGCGGTATGGATGCCTTTAATATTTGCATGCTGTCGAATAGCGGTTGCAAGAGGTTCAATAAATATAGCAAACAGTGACGGAGAAAGTGGACACCCTTGCCTTGTGCCCCTCATAAGATTTAACCTTGGAGATATTTGGCTGTTCGTTCTAACCGAAGCTGTAGGAAAACTATATAGGACCTTAATCCATTCTATAAATGAGTCTCCAAATCCAAATTTCTGTAGAGTAGCTAGAAGAAAATTCCAGTTCACTCTATCAAATGCTTTTTCAGCATCTAATGAAACAACAGCTGTTTTTAGATTATGAATAACAGAATAGTCTATCACATTGAGTAGACGGCGAACATTGTTGGACGATTGTCTCTCTTTGATGAAACCTGTTTGAATCAGGATGTACTATATATGGAGTGACTTTTTCAAATCTTTGAGCTAATACTTTGCAGATAATTTTAAGATCAGCATTAATCAGGGAGATTGGCCGGTAACTGGATGGAAGTGTTGGGTCTTTATCAGGTTTTAGCAAGAGACTGATCGTGGCAGAGTTCATATTTGGAGGAAGGAATGAGTTTTCTTTAATCTCTAAAGCCATTTTGGTAAATATCGGAGCTAGCAGTGACCAGAATGTTTTGTAGAACTCCACAGGGAACCCATCAGGCCCTGGTGCTTTATTGTTTGGCATCTGTTGAAGAGCATCGTGTAGTTCGCCTACAGAAATAGCAAGATCTAAATTTGATACCTGCCTTGTATTCAATTTAGGTAAGTCTATACCATTGAGAAATGTCTCAATGTCTGAAAGAGATGGGTCAATCTGGGGTGTATACAAGTTTCTGTAAAAGTCTCTAAAGATGGAGTTAATTTCCTCAGGAACGTGCGTAATGTTCCCAGCTGAATCCTTGATGGATGGTATAGAGTTTTTTTCTTTGTTTAATTTTAGTTGGTTAGCCAAATATTTGCTTGGTTTATTGTCATGTTCAAATTTTTCTAAGCGTAACCTCTGGAGCAGGAATTGACTTTTCTTATCAATTATTTCTCTTAAATCTAATTTGAGTTTTCTCAGTTTGTTCAGAGTGTGATCATGTTGTGAATTCGCATAAGCTAATTATAATATTTTTATTTCATTTTCAAGTTCCTGCTCTAGTAAACGTTCCTTTTTTTTCTTGTATGATGAATAAGAAATAATTTTTCCTCGCATAACTACTTTTGCCGTCTCCCAGAGAACGCACGCCGTGATTTCTGGTTGATCATTAAAATCTAAACAATCTGTCCATTCTTTCTCAAAATAGTTTAGGAAGTCTGGGTCCTTTAGTAATTATGTATTAAGTCTCCATTGTTTGATAGGTGCAGTGATAGTTTTGTTGGTGAGGGAAAGTGAGACAGGTGCATGGTCACTGATGATGATAGGATGGATGTGAATGTTTGAGATGTCAGATAAAATTGAGCTACTAGTTAAAAAGTAATCAATGCGAGAGAATGAGTGGTGAACTGGAGAAAAATAAGTGTATTCCCTAAGAGTGCGGTGATAAGAACGCCAGGCATCGCAAAGACCATAATCCTTCATAAATTGCTTAAGTATTACCACTGACTGAGACTCACGGTGACTCCCAGTCACTCTGGACCGATCTATATTTGGATTAAATACTAAGTTGAGGTCCCCTCCTAGAATCAAGCAGTGGTTTGAGTGAGGAGAAAGTGAAGAGAAGAAAGTGTGAAAAAAGGAGGGGTCATCAACATTTGGACCATAAATGTTGGCGATACATAAGTTTCTCCCGTCAACAGAAATATTAAGAATTATGTATCTTCCCTCTATGTCAGTAATGGAGTTATGGACTGTAAAGTTGACCTTTCTACTTATGAGATTGGCTACGCCTCTCTGTTTGGAGTTGTAACTAGCAAGGTATGTGTGTGGGTATTGCGATGAATGCAGTTTTGAGGTATCGGACTTGGAGAGGTGAGTCTCTTGTAGTAAAGCAATGTCTGTAACTGTCATATTGAGTGTGGCAGTGATACTGTCATTATCAGTAAACCTAATTTTTGTATTTGTAAACCTTACCAAAATACTTGATTCTGGTAAAACACACATAGATACAATATTACAGGCATTCTTAGACATAATGCATGTTCAGTTTTGGAGTTATGTTTATATAACTTTCAAATTTGGTACGACAGTTATACTGTCATATTGAATTAAAAAAAAACTAATTTGCGTCTTTGCAAAATTTACAAAAGATACTTTTTCTAGTAAAACTAATTAATTAAAAAAACTATTTTTTCTGGTAAAACTAACAAAGATACACGTCTCCAGGCATTATTAGAAATGTTGCATGTTTGGTGTAGGAATTATGTTAAAAAAACATTTGTATTGCTTTTTTTCGCATTATCTCTGGATTTTAAGAACATTACTGTCATATTGAGGATAAAACTACTTTTAGTGTTTGCAAGCCTTAAAAAAAGCATATGTTTCGAGTAAAACTCACAAGGATGCATTGTTTTAGGCTTTATTAGCCTTTTTGCATGTGTGGATAGGAAGTTATGTTTAAATAACTGTCAAATTGACAGTTATCTGTCATTATGAGTAAACCCCTAATATATGTAATTGTAAACCTTACCAAATTACCTGAGTCTTGTAAAACTCACATAGATACAGGATTTTAGGCATTTTTCGACATAATGCATGTTCAGTTTTGGAGTTATGTTAATATAACTTTCATATTTGGTATGACAGTTATACTGTCATATTGAATTAAAAAAACTAATTTGCGTCTTTGCAAAACTTACAAAAGATAATTTTTCTCGTAAAACTAACGAAGATACATGTCTTCAGGCATTATTAGACATGTTGCATGTTTGGTGTAGGAATTATGTTGAAAAACATTTGTATTGCTTATTTCGCATTATCTCAGGATTTTAAGAACATTACTGTCATAATGAGTAAAAAACTACTTTTTGTGTTTGCAAGCCTTAAAATAGCATTTGTTTCTAGTAAAACTCACAAGGATGCATTGTTTTAGGCTTTATTAGGCGTGGCGAAGTTGGTAGAGTGGCCGTGCCAGCAATCGGAGGGTTGATGGTTACTGGGGTTCAATCCCCACCTTCTACCATCCTAGTCACGTCTGTTGTGCCCTTGGGCAAGACACTTCACCCCTTGCTCCTGATGGCTGCTGTTTAGCACCTTGCATGGCAGCTCCCGCCATCAGTGTGTGAATGTGTGTGTTAATGGATGAATGTGGAAATACTGTCAAAGCGCTTTGAGTACCTTGAAGGTAGAAAAGCGCTACACAAGTATAACCCATTTATTTGCATGTGTGGTTATGAAGTTATGTTTAAATAACTGTCAAATTGAATGTAGCAGTTATACTGTCATTATGAGAAAAACCCAAATTTTGTATTTGTAAACCTTACCAAATTACCTGATTCTGGTAAAACTCACGTAGATACAATATTTTAGGCATTTTTAGACATAATGCATGTTCATTTTTGGAGTTATGTTTATATCACTTTTACATTTATTTTGACAGTTATACTGTCATATTGAATTAAAAAAACTAACTTGCTTCGTTGCAAAACTTACAAAAGATACATTTTCTAGTAAAACTAACAATAGATATACGTCTCCAGGCATTATTAGACATGTTGCATGTTTGGTGTAGGAATTATGTTGAACAACATTTTTAAGGAACCCAGATTTCCCTTGCCCGGACGCGGGTCACCGGGGCCCCCCTCTGGAGCCAGGCCCGGAGGTGGGGGACGATGGCGAGCGCCTGGTGGCCGGGCCTGTCCCCATGGGGCCCGGCCGGGCACAGCCCGAAGAGGCAACGTGGGTCCCCCCTCCAATGGGCTCACCACCCATAGCAGGGGTCATAGAGGTCGGGTGCGATGTGAGCTGGGCGGCAGCCGAGGGCAGGGCACTTGGCGGTCCGATCCTCGGCTACAGAAGCTAGCTCTTGGGACGTGGAATGTCACCTCGCTGGGGGGAAAGGAGCCTGAGCTAGTGCACAAGGTGGAGAAGTTCCGGCTAGATATAGTCGGACTCACTTCGATGCACAGCAAGGGCTCTGGAACCAGTTCTCTTGAGAGGGGCTGGTCTCTCTTCCACTCTGGCGTTGCCGGCAGTGAGAGGCGACGGGCTGGGGTGGAAATTCTTGTTTCCCCCCTGCTCAGAGCCTGTACGTTGGAGTTCAACCCGGTGGACGAGAGGGTAGCTTCCCTCCGCCTTCGGGTGGGGGAACGGGTCCTGACTGTGGTTTGCGCTTACGCGCCAAATCGCAGCTCAGAGTACCCACCCTTTTTGGATTCACTCGAGGGAGTACTTGAGAGTGCTCCCCCGGGTGATTCCCTCGTTCTACTGGGGGACTTCAATGCTCATGTTGGCAGCGACAGTGAAACCTGGAGAGGCGTGATTGGGAAGAATGGCTGCCCGGATCTGAACCCGAGCGGTGTTTTGTTATTGGACTTTTGTGCCCATCACAGATTGTTCATAACGAACACCATGTTCAAACATAAGGGTGTCCATATGTGCACTTGGCACCAGGACACCCTAGGCCTCAGTTCCATGATCGACTTTGTAGTTGTGTCATCGGATTTGCGGCCTCATGTTTTGGACACTCGGGTGAAGAGAGGGGCGGAGCTTTCTACCGATCACCACCTGGTGGTGAGTGGCTGCGATGGTGGGGGAGGATGCCGGACAGACCTGGCAGGCCCAAACGCATTGTGAGGGTTTGCTGGGAACGTCAAGTACCTCGGAGTCTTGTTCACGAGTGAGGGAAGAGTGGACCGTGAGATCGACAGGCGGATCGGTGCGGCGTCTTCAGTAATGCGGACGCTGTATCGATCCGTTGTGGTGAAGAAGGAGCTGAGCCGGAAGGCAAAGCTCTCAATTTACCGGTCGATCTACGTTCCCATCCTCACCTATGGTCATGAGCTTTGGGTTATGACCGAAAGGACAAAATCACGGGTACAAGCGGCCGAAATGAGTTTCCTCCGCCGGGTGGCGGGGCTCTCCCTTAGAGATAGGGTGAGAAGCTCTGCCTTCCGGGAGGAGCTCAAAGTAAAGCCGCTGCTCCTCCACATCGAGAGGAGCCAGATGAGGTGGTTCGGGCATCTGGTCAGGATGCTACCCGAACGCCTCCCTAGGGAGGTGTTTAGGGCACGTCCGACCGGTAGGAGGCCGCGGGGAAGATCCAGGACACGTTGGGAAGACTATGTCTCCCGGCTGGCCTGGGAACGCCTCAGGATCCCACAGGAAGAGCTGGACGAAGTGGCTGGGGAGAGGGAAGTCTGGGCTTCCCTTTTTAGGCTGCTGCCCCCGCGACCCGACCTCGGATAAGCGGAAGAAGATGGATGGATGGATGAAACATTTTTATTGCTTTTTTCGCATTATCTCAGGATTTTAAGAACATTACTGGCATATTGAGTAAAAAACTACTATGACATTACACTGTCATATTCAATCTGACTGTTATTTAAACATAACTCCTAAACCATGCATGCAAAAATGTCTAATAATGCCTGGAGAAATGTATCTTTGTAAGTTTTACTGGAAAAAAATAGTTTTGTAAGGTAAGGTTTGTAAAGACAAAAGTTAGCTTTTTTTTTTACTCAATATGACAGTATAATTGTCATACTAAATATGAAAGTTGAATAAATATAACACCAAAACCAAACTTGCAATCCGTCTAAAAATGCCTGTAATATTGAATGTATGTGAGTTTTACCAGAAGCAGTTATTTTGGTAAGGTTTACAAATACAAAAATTGGGTTTTACTCATAATGACAGTATAACTGCCATATTCAAAATAACAGTTATTTAAACATAACTCCTAAACCAAATATGCTAAATGGCTAATAATGCCTGGAGAAATTAATCTTTGTAAGTTTTACTAGATAAAAATATTTTGTAAGGTTTGTAAGGACGAAAGTTACTTTTTTTTTACTTAATATGATGGCATAACTGTCATACTACATATGAAAGTTATATAAACATAATTCCAAAACCAAACTCCTAAACCAAACTTGCAATCTGTCTTAAACTGCCTGTAATATTGAATCAATGTGAGTTTTACCAGAATCAGGTATTTTGGTAAGGTTTACAAATACAAAACTTGGGTTTTACTCTTTATGACAGTATAACCGCAACATTTGATATGACAGTTATTTAAACATGGCTCCTCAACCAAACATGATAAATGGCTAATAATGCCTGGAGAAATGAATCTTTGTGAGTTTTACAGGAAAAAAATAATTTGTAAGGTATATAAAGACGCAAGTTTTTTTTTTTTTTTTTTAATATGATGGTATAACTGTCATACTAAAAATGAAAGTTATATAAACATAACTCCAAAACATAACATATTTTATGTCTAAAAATTCTTGTAATATTGTATCTATGTGGGTTTAACCAGAATCAGGTATTTTGGTAAGGTTTACAAATACAAAAAATAGGTTTTACTCATAATGACAGTATAACTGCCACACTCAAAAGGACAGTTATTTAAACATAACTCCTAAACCAAACATGATAAATGGCTAAAAATGCCTGGGGAAATGTATCTTTGTAAGTTTAACTGGAAAAAAAAAAATTTGTAAGGTTTGTAAAGACACACGTTAGTTTTTTTTTATTCATAATGACGGTATGAATGCCACATACAAAATGACAGTTATATAAACATAACTCCAAAACCAAACATGCATTATGTCTAAAAATGACTGTAATATTAAATTGATGTGAGTTTGACCAGAATCAGGTATTTTTGTAAGGTTTACAAATACAAAAATTGGGTTTTACTCATAATGACAGTAAAACTGCCATCTTCAAAATAACAGTTATTTAAACATAACTCCTAAACCAAACATGCTAAATGGCTAATAATGCCTGGAGAAATGAATCTTTGTGAGTTTTACTGGAAAAGAAATATTTTGTAAGGTTTGTAAAGACACAAGTTACTTTTTTTTTTACTTAATATGACAGTATAACTGTCATACTAAATATGAAAGTTAAATAAACCTAACTCCAAAACCAAACTTGCAATCCGTCTAAAAATGCCTGTATTATTGAATCTATGTGAGTTTTACCAGAATCAGATATTTTGGTAAGGTTTAAAAATACAAAACTTGGGTTTTACTCATAATGACAGTGTAACTGTAACATTTGATATGACAGTTAGTTTAACATAACTCTTAAACCACACATGCAAAATGGCTAATAATGCCTGGAGTAATGTATTTTTGTGATTTTTACTAGAAAAACATATTTTTTAAGGTTTGTAAAGACAAAAGTTAGTTTTTTTTACTCAATATGATGGTATAACTGTCATACTAAAAAAGAAAGTTATATAAACAAAATTCCAAAACCAAACTCCTAAACCAAACTTGCAATCTGTCTTAAACTGCCTGTAGTATTGTATCCATGTGAGTTTTACCAGAATCAGGTATTATGGTAAGGTTTACAAATGCAAAAATTTGGTTTTACTCAATATGACAGTATATCTGCCACGTTCAATATGACAGTTATGTAAACATAACTCCTAAACCACACATGCAAAATGACTTATAATGCCTGGAGAAATGTATCTTTGTAATTTTTACTGGAAAAAATATTTCTTAAGGTTTGTAAAGACACAAATTAGTTTTTTTTACTCAATATGACAGTATAACTGTTATACTAAATAAAAACATTATATGCACATAACTCCAGAACCAAACTTGCAATCCGTTTAAAAATGCCTGTAATATTAAATCTATGTGAGTTTTACCAGAATCAGGTATTTTGGAAAGGTTGACAAATACAAAAATTAGTTTTTACTCATAATGACACTATAACTGCCATATTCAATACGACAGTTATGTAAACATAACTCCTAAAATGCACATGCAAAATGGCTAATAATGCCTGGAGAAATGTATCTTTGTGAGTTTTACTGGAAAAAAAAATAAATTAATGTTTGTAAAGACACAAGTTCCTTTTTTTTACTCAATATGACGGTATAACTGTCATACTAAATGTGAAAAGTATATAAACATAACTCCAAAACCAAACATGCATTATGTCTAAAAATGCCTGTAATATTGTATCCATGTGAGTTTGACTAAAATCAGTTGTTTTTGTAAGGTTTACAAATGCAAAATATTAGTTTTACTCATAATGACAGTATACTGTCACAATCAATCTGACAAAATGGCTAATAATGCCTGGAGGAATGTATCTTTGTGAGTTTTACTGGAAAAAAAAATTGTAAAGTTTGTTAAGACACAAGTTAGTTTTTTTAACTCAAAAAGACAGTATAGCTGTCATACTAAATGGAAAAGTTATATAAACATAACTCCAAAACCAAAAAAGCATTATGTCTAAAAATGCCTGAAATGATGTATCCATGTGAGTTTTACTAGAATCAGTTGTTTTTGTAAGTGTTGCAAATACAAAATTATGGTTTTACTCACTATGTATATACTGTCATATTGAATAAAAAAAACTAACTTCTGTCTTTACAAACTTTACAAAAAAAAATTTTTCAGTAAAACTCACAATGATACATTTCTCCAGGCATTATTAGTTATTTTGTATGTATGGTTTAGGAGTTATGTTTAAATAACTGTCAGATTGAATGTGACAGTATACTGTCATAGCGAGTAAAACCAATATTTTGTATTTGCAAACCTTAAAAAACCAAATGATTATAGTAAAACTCACTTGGATACAATGTTACAGGCATTTTTAGACATAATGCATGTCTGGTTTTGGAGTTATGTTTATATAAATTTTACATTTAGTATGACAGTTATACTGTCATATGGAGTAAAAAACAACTAACTTGTGTCTTTACAAACCTTACAAAAACATTTGTTTTCCAGTAAAACTCACAAAGATGAATTTCTCAAGTCGTTATTAGCCATTTAGCATTTTTGGTTTAGGAGTTATGTTTAAATAACTGTCATTTTGAATGTGGCAGTTATACTGTCATTAGGAGTAAAACCTAATTTTTGTATTTGTAAACCTTACCAAAATACCTGATTCTGGTAAAACTCACATAGATTCAAAATTACAGGCATTTTTAGACAGATTGCATGTTTGGTTTTGAAGTTATGTTTATATAACTTTCAAATTTAGTAAGACAGTTATACCATCATATTGAGTAAAAAAAAACTAACTTGTGTCTAAACAAACCTTACAAAATATTTGTTTCCTGTAAAACTCACAAAGATACCTTTCTCCAGGCATTATTAGCCATTTAGCATGTTTGGTTTATGAGTTTTGTTTAAATCACTGTCATTTTGAATGTGGCAGTTATATTGTCCATCCATCCATCCATCCATCCATCTTCTTCCGCTTATCCGAGGTCGGGTCGCGGGGGCAGCAGCTTAAGCAGGGAAGCCCAGACTTCCCTCTCCCCAGCCACTTCGTCCAGCTCCTCCCGGGGGATCCCGAGGCGTTCCCAGGCCAGCCGGGAGAGATAGTCTTCCCAGCGTGTCCTGGGTCTTCCCCGTGGCCTCCTACCGGTCGGACGTGCCCGAAACACCTTCCTAGGGAGGCGTTCGGTTGGCATCCTGACCAGATGCCCGAACCACCTCATCTGGCTCCTCTCGATGTGGAGGAGCAGCGGCTTTACTTTGAGCTCCCCCCGAATGACAGAGCTTCTCACCCTATCTCTAAGGGAGAGCCCCGCCACTCGGCGGAGGAAACTCATTTCGGCCGCTTGTACCCGTGATCTTGTCCTTTCGGTCATGACCCAAAGCTCATGACCATAGGTGAGGATGGGAACGTAGATCGACCGGTAAATCGAGAGCTTTGCCTTCCGGCTCAGCTCCTTCTTCACCACAACGGATCGATACAGCGTCCGCATTTCTGAAGACGCCGCACCGATCCGCCTGTCGATCTCACGATCCACTCTTCCCCCACTCGTGAACAAGACTCCGAGGTACTTGAACTCCTCCACTTGGGGCAAGATCTCCTCCCCAACCCGGAGATGGCACTCCACCCTTTTCCGGGAGAGAACCATGGACTCGGACTTGGAGGTGCTGGTTCCCATCCCAGTCGCTTCACACTCGGCTGCGAACCGATCCAGTGAGAGCTGAAGATCTTGGCCGGAGGAAGCCATCAGGACCACATCATCTGCAAATAGCAGTGACCTAATCCTGCAGCCACCAAACCAGATCCCCTCAACGCCCTGACTGCGCCTAGAAATTCTGTCCATAAAGGTTATGAACAGAATCGGTGACAAAGGGCAGCCTTGGCGGAGTCCAACCCTCACTGGAAACGTGTCCGACTTACTGCCGGCAATGCGGACCAAGCTCTGACACTGATTATACAGGGAGCGAACTGCCACAAGAAGACAGTCCGTCACCCCATACTCTCTGAGCACTCCCCACAGGGCTTCCCGGGGTACACGGTCGAATGCCTTCTCCAAGTCCACAAAGCACATGTAGACTGGTTGGGCAAACTCCCATGCACCCTCAAGGACCCTGCCGAGAGTATAGAGCTGGTCCACAGTTCCACGACCAGGACGAAAACCACACTGTTCCTCCTGAATCCGAGGTTCGACTATCCGGCGTAGCCTCCTCTCCAGTACACCTGAATAGACCTTACCGGGAAGGCTGAGGAGTGTGATCCCACGATAGTTGGAACACACCTTCCGGTTCCCCTTCTTAAAGAGAGGAACCACCACCCCGGTCTGCCAATCCAGAGGTACCGCCCCCGATGTCCACGCGATGTTGCAGAGTCTTGTCAACCAAGACAGCCCCACAACATCCAGAGCCTTAAGGAACTCCGGGCGGATCTCATCCACCCCCGGGGCCTTGCCACCGAGGAGCTTTTTAACTACCTCGGCAACCTCAGCCCCAGAAATAGGAGAGCCCACCACAGATTCCCCAGGCCCTGCTTCCGTATAGGAAGACGTGCTGGTAGGATTGAGGAGGTCTTCGAAGTATTCCCTCCACCGATCCACAACATCCGCAGTCGAGGTCAGCAGAGCACCATCCCCACCATACACGGTGTTGACACTGCACTGCTTCCCCTTCCTGAGGCGGCGGATGGTGGTCCAGAATTGCTTCGAAGCCGTCCGGAAGTCTTTTTCCATGGCCTCCCCGAACTCCTCCCATGTCTGAGTTTTTGCCTCCGCGACCGCTGAAGCCGCACACCGCTTGGCCTGTCGGTACCTGTCTGCTGCCTCAGGAGTCCCATGAGCCAAAAGAACCCGATAGGACTCCTTCTTCAGCCTGACGGCATCCCTCACCGCCGGCGTCCACCAACGGGTTCTAGGATTACCGCCACGACAGGCACCAACTACCTTGCGGCCACAGCTCCAATCGGCCGCCTTGACAATAGAGGTACGGAACATTGTCCACTCGGACTCAATGTCCAGCACCTCCCTCGTGACATGTTCAAAGTTCTTCCGGAGGTGGGAATTGAAACTCTCTCTGACAGGAGACTCTGCCAGGCGTTCCCAGCAAACCCTCACAATGCGTTTGGGCCTGCCAGGTCTGTCCGGCATCCTCCCCCACCATCGCAGCCAACTCACCACCAGGTGGTGATCGGTAGAAAGCTCCTCCCCTCTCTTCACCCGAGTGTCCAAAACATGAGGCCGCAAATCCGATGACACAACTACAAAGTCGATCATGGAACTGCGGCCTAGGGTGCCCTGGTGCCAAGTGCACATATGGACACCCTTATGTTTGAACATGGTGTTTGTTATCGACAATCTGTGACGAGCACAAAAGTCCACTAACAGAACACCACTCGGGTTCAGATCCGGGCGCCCATTCTTCCCAATCACACCTCTCCAGGTTTCACTGTCGCTGCCAACATGAGCGTTGAAGTCCCCCAGTAGAACGAGGGAATCACCCGGGGGAGCACTCTCCAGTACTCCCTCGAGTGAATCCAAAAAGGGTGGGTACACACAACAGTCAGGACCCGTCCCCCCACCCGAAGGCGGAGGGAAGCTACCCTCTCGTCCACCGGGTTGAACTCCAACGTGCAGGCTTTGAGCCGAGGGGCAACAAGAATTGTCACCCCAGCCCGTCGCCTCTCACTGCCGGCAACGCCAGAGTGGAAGAGAGTCCAGCCCCTCTTAAGAGAAGTGGTTCCAGAGCCCTTGCTGTGCGTCGAAGTGAGTCCGACTATATCTAGCCGGAACTTCTCCACCTCACGCACTAGCTCAGGCTCCTTCCCCCCCAGCGAAGTGACATTCCACGTCCCAAGAGCCAGCTTATGTAGCCGAGGATCGGACCGCCAAGTGCCCTGCCCTCGGCTTCCGCCCAGCTCACACTGCACCCGACCTCTATGGCCCCTGCTATGGGTGGTGAGCCCATTGGAGGGGGGGCCCACGTTGCCTCTTCGGGCTGTGCCCGGCCGGGCCCCATGGGGACAGGCCCGGCCACCAGGCGCTCGCCATCGTGCCCCACCTCCGGGCCTGGCTCCAGAGGGGGGCCCCGGTGACCCGCGTCCGGGCGAGGGAAATCTGGGTCCTTGGTTTGTGTTCTTCATCGAGGTCTTCGAGCTGCTCTTTGTCTGATCCCTCACCTAGGACCAGTTTGCCTTGGGAGACCCTACCAGGGGGCATAGAAACCCCCGGACAACATAGCTCCTAGGATCATTGGGACACGCAAACTCCTCTACCACGGTAAGGTGGCAGCTCAGAGAGGAGAGTTATATTGTCATTATGAGTAAAACCTAATTGTTGTATTTGTAAACCTTACCAAAATACCTGTTTCTAGTAAAACTCACATGGATTCAAAATTACAGGCATTTTTAGTCATAAGGCATGTTTGATTTTGGAGTTATGTTTATATAACTTTCATATTTAGTATGACAGTTATACAATCATGAGTAAAACCAATATTTTGTATTTGCAAACCTTCCAAAAACAACTGATTCTAGTAAAACTCACATTAATACAATATTAAAGGCATTTTTAGACATAATGCATGTTTGGTTTTGAAGTTATGTTTATATATTTTTTACATTTAGTAAGACAGTTATACTGTCATATTGAATTTAAAAAAACTAACTTGTGTCATTGCAAACCTTACAAAATATATTTTTTCTAGTAATGCTAACAAAGACACATGTCTCCAGGCATTATTAGACATTTTGCATGTTTTGTTTAGGATTTATATTGAAAAAAAATTGTATTGCTTTTTTAGTATTATCTCAGGATTTTAAGAACATTACTGTCATATTGAGTAAAAAACTACTTTTTGTGTTTGCAAGCATTAAAAAAGCATATGTTTCGAGTAAAACTCACAAAGATACATTGTTTTAGGCATTATTAATCTTTTTGCATGTGTGGTTAGGAAGTTATCTTTAAAAAACTGTCAAATCGAATGCAGCAGTTACATTGTCATGAGTAAAACCAAATTTTTGTATTAGTAAACCTTACCAAAAGACCTGACTCTGGTAAAACTCACATAGATAAAATATTACAGGCATTTTTAGACATAATGCATGTTTACTTTTGAATTATGTTCATATAACTTTCAAATTTAGTATGGCAGTTATACTGTCATGTTGAATTAAAAAAACTAACATGCGTTGTTGCAAACCTTACAAAATGTAATTTTTCTAGTAAAACTAACAAAGATACATGACTACTTTTTGTGTTTGCAAGCCTTAAAAAAGCATATGGTTCGAGTAAAACTCATAAGGATGCAATGTTTTAGGCTTTATTAGCCATTTTGCATGTGTGGTTAGGAAGTTATGTTTAAATAACTGTCAAATTGAGTGTAGCAGTTATATTGTCATGAGTAAAACCAAATGTTTATATTTGTAAACCTTACCAAAATACCTGATTCTGGTAAAACTTACATAGTTAAAATATTACAGGCATTTTAAGACATAATGCATGTTTAGTTTCGGAGTTATGTTTATAAAACTTTTACATTTAGTATGACAGTTATACTGTCATATGGAGTAAAAAAAAAACTAAATTGTGTCTTTACAAACCTTACAAAATATTTTTTTTCCCAGTAAAACTCAAAGATACATTTCTCCAGGCATTATTAGCCATTTTGCATGTGTGGTTTAGGAGTTATGTTTACATAACCGTCATATTGAGTGTGGCAGTTATACTGTCATTAGTAAAACCTAATTTTTGTATTTGTAAACCTTACCAAAATACCTGATTCTGGTAAAACTCAATATTACAGGCATTTTTAGACATACTGCATGTTTGGTTTTGGAGTTTTGTTTATATAACTTTCATATTTAGTATGACAGTTAAACCATCATATTGAGTAAAAAAAAACTAATTTGTGTCTTTACAAACCTTACAAAATAATTTTTCCCAGTAAAACTCACAAAAAACTGACAACTCTGTGTCGCAGGGTTCTCTCCAGGACCGATAAACTTGCCAGGCGTTACCAAGGTTACAATGATTTTATTTTTCTTTCCAGTTCAAAAGTCTTTTTCCTCTTTCAGTTCAACAAGTCTTTCTCCTTCCTTTCTCTCTCGCCTTCTAGCTTCCCTCTAAATTTTCAGCTCCCCCTCTGCGGTCACCAACGCTGCTAATAAAGAGACAGGTGATTAGATAACTCGTTCCAGCTGAGACATCCACTCACCTGTCATCTGCTTCACAGCCGTCTCCTGCACATGCCCCGCCCACAGGCGACGCGTGGACCACGCCTCCTCAAACATGCCTCCACCGCCAGTCTCAGGCCGGCAGCCGTCCCGCCGCGCCGACTTCCTCTCGCGGCCCTCTACGGGGGGAGTTTGCCACGGCCATCTGGGCCCCCGGCCTGTGGACCACCTGGAAGTTGTAGGGTTGCAACGCGAGGTACCGCCGGGTGATCTTCGTGTTGGCATCCTTCATGCGGCGGAGCCATTGGAGCGGTTTGTGGTCCGAGCAGAGGCTGAAGGCGCGCCCCAACAGGTAGTACCGAAGGACCCCGACCGCCCACCGGATGGCGAGGCACTCCCTCTCTACCGTGCTGTACCTCGCCTTCCGGTCCGAGAGTTTTCGGCTGATGTACAGGACGGGGCGGTCGACGCCCCCCACTCGCTGGGACAGTACCGCCCCCAGCCCCCTGCCCGACGTGTCTGCCTGCAGACAGAAGGGGATGGCAAAGTTAGGCATGCACAGTACCGGCTCCTTGCAGAGGGCTTTCTTTACCTTCTCAAACACCCGCTGGCACTGCTCCGACCACTGGACCAGTTCTGGAGCCCTTTTCCGGGTGAGGGCAGTCAGTGGGCTGGTCAGGTCCAAAAACCGGGGAATGAACCGGCGGTAGAAGCCCGCCAGCCCCAAAAAAACGCCTCACCTCTTTTTTTGTCTTGGGCGGTGGACAGGCTGCGATAGCCGCTGTCTTGTTCATCTGTGGCCGCACCTGCCCCCCCCCCCAAGTGGTACCCCAGATACTGTACCGCCCGCCTCAGGGACTCGAGCACCGCTCCCACCCGCCACACTTGTTCTTCCCAGCTGCGATTCTGGATGATGAAGTCATCCAAATAGGCCGCCGCGTATGCCGCATGCGGGCGCAGCACTCTGTCCATGAGACGCTGGAACGCGGCGGGCGCACCGAACAAGCCAAACAGAAGTGTCACAAATTGGAATAAACCTTCCGGAGTGGAGAAGGACGTTTTTTCCCGGGCCTCTGGTGACAAGAGAATCTGCCAGTAGCCCTTGGTTAAATCCAGTGTTGTGAAAAAGCAAGCAGTGCCTAGCCGATCCAGGAGCTCGTCAACCCGAGACATTGGGTACGCGTCGAACCGTGATATTTCATTCACCTTGCGATAATCCACACAGAAGCGCACCGACCCATCCTTCTTCCCTACCAGAACGATGGGGCTGCACCACGCACTGTGGGATTCTTCTATTACACCCAACTCCAGCATGGATTTTAATTCTTCCCGAACCACTTTGCGCTTGTGTTCGGGGAGCTTGTATGGCCAAGATCGCACCGCAACACCTGGGGCTGGTCTCAATATGATGTTGAATGAGGCCCGTGCGGCCGGGCCGAGAGGAGAACACATCAGAAAAGCGTTGCTGCAGCTTAGCAACATCCGCTCTCTGCGCTAATGTGAGCTGGTTGTCACAGGGCAGATGAGAGGGCGGGGCCGAGCGCGGGACCTCTGGCCCCAACTCCTCCTCCTCCCTCACTACCGTCACCATGGAAACAGGCTCCGCCTCCCTCCATGCCTTCAGTAGGTTTAGATGGTAAATTTGGGTGCCTCCGCCCCGGTCCGAGAGCTGAACCTCGTAGTCCACATCACCCACTTGCTGTGTGACCTCAAAAGGACCTTGCCAGCGCTCAAGTAATTTGGAGCTGGAAGTTCGGAGCAATACAAGCACTTTTTCTCCCGGTGAAAATTTTCTTAGCCGAGTCCCCCTATTATACGTGCGCTGCTGACGTTCCTGGGCACGGAGCAAATTCTCACGTGACAAGTGCCCCACCGTGCGGAGTTTTGCTCGCATATCTATGACATACTGGGTTTCGTTTTTGCTGGAGCTTGGCCCCTCCTCCCAGCTTTCCTTAATTATGTCCAGCACTCCACGCGGCCTCCTGCCGTATATTAACTCAAAGGGCGTAAAGCTAATGGAGGCCTGAGGTACCTCCCGCATCGCAAACATTAGGGGCTCTAGCCATTTATCCCAATTTGGTTTGTCCTTGTGCGTGACCTTACGGATCATGGTTTTCAGCGTTTTGTTTAACCGCTCCACCAGCCCGTCTGTTTGTGGGCGGTACGCACTGGTGCGGATCGCTTTAATTCCCAATAATCCGTATAGTTCCTTTATTGTGCGTGACATAAAGGACGTGCCCTGGTCAGTCAGAATCTCTTTCGGGATTCCGACTTGGGAGATGACCTGAAACAGCGCTTGCGCCACGCTCTTGGCGGAGATAGAGTGCAGGGGCACTGCTTTGGGATAGCGCGTTGCGTAATCCACCAGGACTAGCACAAAGTGGTATCCCCGTGTGCTCTGGTAAAATGGTCCGATAAGGTCCATTCCAATTCTCTCGAATGGGACCTCCATAAGCGGCAATGGGCGCAAGGGCGCCTTCGAGATGGCAGCTGGATTCACCAGCTGGCAGTCCGGGCAGGCAGCGCACCAGCGGCGCACGTCTGCCCGAATGCCCGGCCAATAGAATCGGACCATGACCCGATTGAGTGTTTTATCGTAGCCCATGTGGCCAGACATTGGGTTAAAATACGTCGCCTGGAAAACCATTTCCCGGCGGCGTTTTGGCACCAACAACTGGGTGGATTCTTCTCCGGTTTGAGTGTCACTGGTCACTTGGTATAACCTGTCCCTAATAATCGAAAAGTGGGGGAATATCCGTGCTTTTCCAGGGCGCACCAGCTGACCGTCGATGTAATCCACCTGGTCCCAGGCCGCGCGCAAGGTTTCATCACGGGATTGCTCGTAGGGTGCCAATGGGGCCCCGGGGGGACTTCCCGCAAAGCCGCCGCCGGGACTTCCCGCAAAGCCCCCGCCGGTTCCCACTCGGCAGTGTCGGATGAACCCGCGTCGCCACTGAGAACCGCGTGGATACTCCCCTTTCCTACACCCCGTGAACGCATCCCCACACATTGCGTCACTAGAAGATGAAATCCCGGCCAATTTGTCCCTAATATTACGGGATGCATAAGATGCGTGCTTACCGCAACCTTGACACTATGCTTTTGTCCCTGAAACCAAATTTGGCATCAGGGACAAAAAAATGGGATACGTGTGCACATCCCCATGAATACACCTTATTTGCCCCCATGTGGCATGCCTCAGTGCCCCGGGTCGAACCAGGTTTTGGTGGATCATGGACTATCTACAGCCCGAATCCACCATTGCCCGATATGTACTCCCTTGTACCCTTACCGGGACACAGTACATCTCCCCTGGATCGGGGGCGGGCGCTGGGGGACCGACAACCCGCATCAACTGTCCCACTTCCATCAGGGAGCAATCTTGCCTCACGTGACCGGGCTGTCTACACCCCCAGCACACCGGCCCTGGTGTTCGAGGTGCCGTCTGCGGGGTAAGCCCCCTTTCAGCAGCGCCGGCGCCCTGCAACGAAGGAGCATAGGGAATGTTATAACCCCTCAAACCCCCCCTTGATACTGCTGTTGGCTGGAATGGGTGTGGTGTGCTACGAGGTGGCCATGTCAGGGCCAAGAACCTGCTCGTGGGTCGTTGTGACGTCACATCGGGAAGTAATCCGCCATTTTCTCACTTTCGTCGGTGTGTTGTTGGAGAGTGTAACAACACGAACAGGGACGGATTCAAGTTGCACCAGTGGTCCAAAGATGCGAAAGTGGCAAGAAATTGGATGAAATGTGTTCAAAATACGAGGCAGTGGGGAAAGCCGACGAAATGGTCAGTCGTTTGTTCCGCACACTTTACCGACGCAAACTATGCTATGACAAAGATGGCAAGAATGTGTGGATATCCTGCGACACTCAAAGCAGATGCTGACATCAACTCCAAAACTGAACAGATCAGCTTTCAGAAAAAGAGAGCGGATGAGGGTATGTCTACAGATTATATTAATTGATGAAAACTTTATTCATTACTCGCTGTTTTACGTAAATTATTATACATAAACTGTGTTTACCAATAATTTAGCTTAAAAACATTTATTTTTTTCAATCATTCGAGTACATTCGGGTAGTCTTGTGTAATGTAGTATTTTGTGTCTATTTAGGTGTCGTTAACCTGAATTAACCTGAATTTTCCAAATCGTGGAAAAATATATGTTCTTAGCGCGCCTGAAATGGGCTGTCTGCACTCTCAAAGTGCATGTTGTTGCCAAATGTATTTCATATGCTGTAAACCTAGTTCATAATTGTTAGTTTCCTTTAATGCCAAACAAACACATACCAATCGTTGGTTAGAAGGCGATCGCCGAATTCGTCCTCGCTTTCTCCCGTGTCGCTGGCTGTCGTGTCGTTTTTGTTGGTTTCGCTTGCATACGGTTCAAACCGATATGGCTCAATAGCTTCAGTTTCTTCTTCAATTTCGTTTTCGCTACCTGCCTCCACACTACAACCATCCGTTTGAATACATGCGTAATCTGTTGAATCGCTTAAGCCGCTGAAATTCGAGTCTGAATCCGAGCTAATGTCGCTATACCTTGCTGTTCTTTCCGCCATGTTTGTTTGTATTGGCATCACTGTGTGACGTCACAGGAAAATGGACGGGTGTATATAACGATGGTTAAAATCAGGCACTTTGAAGCTTTTTTTAGGGATATTGCGTAATGGGTAAAATTTTGAAAAAAACTTTGAAAAATAAAATAAGCCACTGGGAACTGATTTTTAATGGTTTTAACCCTTCTGAAATTGTGATAATGTTCCCCTTTAAAGGCTAGAGTATAAAAATGAGTTTTGAGATGGGAAAAATGCTTCTACTGAGGTAGCATCTCTAACTGTTACCGGGAGGGTAACAGTTAGAGTACTGGAGCCCAAAAAGAAAACGCTCTATAGTAGGGGTGTGGGAAAAAAATCGATTCAAATTCAAATCGCCATTCTCATGTTGTATGATTCAGTATCGATTCTCATATTTAAAAAATAAATTTTCTTCCCCCGTCCCGGCAATGTGTATGTGCCTTCTGGGCTACCGTAAGTATTGCGCAATAAGCAGCGTGGCTACCTGGTGGCTAGCTACTAAGGGGAGTGTAGTGTTGATGTGTTGCCGCTAAAATGCAGGTAGAAGAAAAAGACACCGAGCAGCCTAAAGAAGAAATACAACCGCCTCCGCAGACTTTGAAACATACTTGCCCACCCTCCCGAATTTTCCGGGAGACTCCCGAATTTCAGTGCCTCTCCCGAAAATCTCCCGGGACAACTATTCTCCCAAAAATCTCCCGATTTCTAGCCGGACAACTATATTGGGGGTGTACCTTTAAGGCACTGCCTTAAGCGTCGTCTCTCACCTGAAAAGAAGACTATTATATATGCCTCCGTTATCCATAGGTTTATCTACAAACGTAAACCCATAAAGTAGGCAGGCACGGAGCTATTTCTCAGCGTGTGTTTATTCCAGCTGGTAGGTTAATACACTGACACACAACATCCGAATTCCCATCATGCATTGCTTCAAGACTACGGCAAGTTGTAATATCCAAAATTTCCAGCTGGACAAACAATATTGGGGGCGCGCCTTAAAGGCGCTGCCTTTAGCGTCCTCTCACCTGAAAAGGAGACTATTATATATGTCTCCGTTATCCATAGGTTTATCTATAACCCATAACACGGTGGAAGAATGGATATAGTCATTCATGAACTGTCAGAGAAGCACAAGGCAGCGGCAACGCAGTATTATGGGCCACCTTGCAAGCAACATTCCGTTCTCATTTGCGGATGTTTTCAACAAATCCGTGAAGGATATGTTCCCGGATTCAGAGATCGCTCGCCAGTACTCAAATGGCTGAACAAAAGCTACTCAAATAGTGAATTTTTTTTTTTTTTTTTAAGTAAGCAGCAAGTACAGTACAGTAGTAGAACAACTGTGTGTTCATTACTGTTTACTGTACTATATATATATATATATATATATATATATATATATATATATAGAGAGAGAGAGAGAGAGAGAGAGAGAGAGAGAGAGAGAGAGAGAGAGAGAGAGAGAGAGAGAGAGAGAGAGAGAGAGAGAGAGAGAGACAGAGAGAGAGAGAGAGAGAGAGAGAGAGAGAGAGAGAGAGAGAGAGAGAGAGAGAGAGAGAGAGTAGCTAGCAGACATTTTATTACCGTACTGCTTTTGTGTTTTGTTAAGAAAAAAGAGACATAACTAACTAGTATTTGTGTAATTTTATTTTTGGAAGTGGCATGTTCTCAGAAATATAAAGGCAGCTAGCCTAAGCTTATTTGATTTATGAATCATTTATTTTGTTGTTTTACACAAAGAAGTAGTTCATAATGAACAGTTACAGTATTTTTTGTATAATTTATGGTAATGTTTGGGCAAGTTCTGGCACAGACTGGCAGCTAGCCGAGCCTACCAATTGTATTCTATTGATGTTACAATCACAGGAGTTGTATTACTGTATTTTATTGTTCTGGTAACTGAGTGAGTAGTAACTGAGTGTCAAATTCAGTCAGACGTTAAAACGTTTTGTTCTTGTTAAAATTTGTACAAGCATGGATATATCAGACAACAAATTGTTGTCTTGAATTTACATTTGTGTGTTTACATTATTGCAATCAGTTGATAAAACATTGCCCTTTACAATTATAAAAGCGTTTTACAAAAATCTACTACTCTGCTTGCATGTCAGCAGACTGGTGTAGATCCTGCTGAAATCCTATGTATTGAATGAATAGAGAATCGTTTTGAATCAGAAAAATATGGTTTTTGAATGGAGAATCAAGTTGAATAAAAAAAAATGGATTTCAAATCGAATCGTGACCCCAAGAATCGATATTGAATCGAATCGTGGGACACCCAAAGATTCGCAGCCCTACTCTATAGCCCGCAGACTTTTTTGGGCTCTAGGAATAACTAATAACCCGGAGTTATTTTACGTGAATATATTTATAACCATAATACAACATTTGATTGTGACCCTGTCTAAATTTGACCGGGTTGTCCTGACACTTTTTTTACTTTCAGTACAACACCAGTAATGGAGCTTTGAGAATTAGCCGATACCGATATTGATAAAATATTGACAGGAAACCTACTTTTATGACTTAAACTTTTATTATTCTACATTTTGGTATTTTAGGAAATGTTTGATCAGGTGAAATGAGTAAAAACAGACAACAGTGGTAGGTAGGTCAAACACTAACCCAGTGGTTTTCAAACTTTAGTACCACCATAATGACTAACATTAAAATACAGTAGCGCAGTAGGCCAAAGTATTCATTAAGAACAGTGGTTCTCAAACTTTTTTTGTCATCCCCCACTTTGGACAAGGGGGAGTTTTCAAGCCCCACCTGCCCCCATGGCCCCAACAGAACGCTAATGCCAAGCTTAACATTTTAAAATGTATTGAACATCAAGTAACATCAAGTTGTATACATTTAAACTCAGTAACATAAAATAACATCAAGTTCAATAATAAATAAAATAACTGTGCAGCTGTGGTATAACTTGCATCAAGTTCAATAATAAATAAAATAACTTGCATCAAGTTCAATAATAAATAAAACAAAAGTGTTAGAACTTGCATCAAGTTCAATAATAAATTTAAAAAAGTGTTATAACTTGCATCAATTTGGCCGTATCAGCAATCGGAGGGTTGCTGGTTACTGGGGTTCAATCCCCACCTTCTACCATCCTAGTCACGTCCGTTGTGTCAACATCTCTTAAAACCTCATTGAGTTCGGGGCTGAGCTGCCTTGGCGCGAGTGCTTCCCGGTGAATGACACAGTGTGTCCAATGTGCATTTGGCGCAACCCTCTTTATCAGAGCCTGCAGCCCGTTTCTTGACCCTGCCATGGTCTGTGCGCCATCAGAGCAAAAGCCCACACAGTATTCCCATTTAAGGTCGTGTTCTTTGAGGAAACTGTTCATTATCTTGAACAGCTCATCAGCAGTGGCTCTATTTTTGATGTATTTGCAAAACAGCAAATCCTCGCACAGTGACTCGCCATTCACAAAGTGGACGTATGCGATGAACAGGCAGTCTTTATTGTTGTCAGTAGCTTCGTCCACTTGTAAAGCAAAACGACTTTCTTTTCATTTGTCTACGAGTTGTTCCTCAAGATCACTTGCAATGTCGCATATACGTCTCGCAACTGTGTCGTTTGACAGTAGGACAGCTTTTCATTTTGCTGTGCTTGTCTCGTCAAGTTTGTTCCGCTTAGCCCCGCCCCCATTAGTTACTGTTGCTATGTCTGTCAAACTTTCGCTCCTACCTAGAAATTTAAAGCCTACAGGAAAAATAAGTAATTTACATTTATTTTTATAGCGGATTTCACAGACAGAACCACAAAGTGATTTACAGTGTGTATATAAAATGAAAGCATAGTAAATAAAAAAATCTAAGAATATAATAAAAAACAAATTTAAAGTGAAATTCCCTCCCATTCCTCGTGCCCCACCTGTCATGTCTCTATTCCACACTTTGAGAAACGCTGATTAAGAACAAGGCAGAGGTTTTATTTAGCAAGTGTATTTAATATTTTTTGCCCACAGTGTTGCTGTTCAAACTATGTGTATTGCACATAGTTTGAACAGCAACACTGTATGTGAATATTTAATGACGGTTTTATTTGGCGTACCGCTAGATGGAGCCCGCGTACCACCACAGTTTGAGAATCACTGCAATAACCTATTAATTAATATGTCATATTCAAGTTCAAGTGTAGTGGTTATTGTTTTTTTGGCAACACAGTGAAATAGGTAGAAGTTGAATAATGCGGACACGTTTGTTACTGGATACTTTAATACTATTCTGCCTTGGAGACTTTGTACGTGTAAGTAATATGCAATAATAGTTATTGATACGTGCTGTTTTAGACTGCTATATTGTTAAATTATTATTATGTATGTCTAGCTTGTGTGCTTAGCTGTTGTGTAGCTGCTAGTAGCCTACATGTTAAGGCTGTCAAGATTCCTAATGAGTAGATAAGGTTTGGTCAAATCAAAAATACATTCTGGAACCACTCATTAAAAGATTTACACGTGCTTTTAAAATAATTTCCAAAAGTAAAACAATATGTTTGTCCTTTAAAAACTGTTGCAGTTGAAATGGTTTTGTTTGTGTAAGCATGTCTCCTTACTGAATGTTTGGATGTATGCATCTTGTTTTGGAGCCGTACTAAGGACCATGGGAACATGTGCATGGGGACATGATGTCCTGTACCTTGCGGAAGGTTCTGGTATGTGGGAGCACTGTGTGTTCTCTGTAGTCCTGCTTTTGTTTTGCAGAAACTCTCTCTCTGTCACACCGCGGTGAGGGATGTCTTGTCTTGTTTTTTTCTGTCTTGTGATGTGCATGTTTTAGTTTGAAAAGTAACTCTCCTCTCGTTTCAGGTCACTAGCCCTTCCTTTTGTGTCATCAGTCTGACGTCATCCCGATTCCCTGATTGTTTCCACCTGTTCCCTATTACCCTCATGTGTCTTATAAGCCCAATCCTTCCTTTGTTCTGTGCCAGCTTGTTTCGTTTATTCGTGCTCTCTAGCTTCCATGTTCCTGTCCATGCCTTGTCTTGTGATTAAGTTCCTTGATCTTGAATCCCTTCGTTACTATTTTGAGTTTTTCCTTTCTTCCTCCTCAGCAGAGTGATTTTTTTGTTATTTAGTATAATAAGCCGAAGTGGTGAGTTTCAGTTATTTTTCATTCTTTCCTCAAATTTTTGAGTGACTATTTTTGTTAATACTTTATTAGATTAGTTAGTGTAGAAATTTACATAGATATTTGTTTCTTCCTCCTGTTGGAGTGTTTTCTGTTTATACCTTTTATAGCATATACGGCGCCAATTATAGTTTGTCTTTGCTTTTGTGTTTTCCTCCGTTCGGAGTGATTTTTGGTTGTTCCTATTTTTTTTGGAACCTTTTTGCCGATTAGTTTTTGATTAAAATAGATATTGTAATCCTTGACTTTGGAGGTGAAAGGAAGCTGTCAAAATAACAGCCTATCTAAATTCCCTACTCTGCATCTGAGTCCTATCCTTTTACCAAGCCTGACACTCTCCCTGCGGTGGAGCCTCATTCATGTTGTCCAATAAAATGCTGACGACCATTTAACCCCCATGGCTGTACTCCAAAATACACACACACACGTTAATGTTGTTTGTTTTGAAAAAATCTTTTTGGGATATCTGTACCCAACCCGTCACTATCTGAGAGCGTCATTTAGCACACTAATTAAAACAAGAAAATGCATTTTCGGTAGAAATTCTGTGTGAATGCTGAAAGCCGATGTCAAACTAAAATGCTAACAGTTAGCATGCTTTAATTACCAAAAATGACTTTGAGGTGTATGCCTGCAAAAACAGCTAAAAAAAAAAAGACTGCATGCCATGTTAACATGCTAACAGTTAAGATGCGTCAAGTATCAAGACATGATTCTTAGGTGTATACCTGCACAATTAGCTAAACAAAAAAGCTGGCATAGCATGCTAATTTGCTAAAGTTAGGATGGTGACCATTAATATGTGTCAAGTACCCCAAATATAATACTCTGAGGTGTATACTTGCAAAAAAAATAAAAAGAGCTAGAAAGCTAATGTAAACATTAACAATCACAATTAACATGCATCAAGTACTAAAATATGATTTTTAGGTGTACACCTTTTAAAAATTGCTTTAAAAAAAAAAGGGCCGCATACCATGTTAACATTCGAACAGTTAACATGGGCCAAATACCAAAATACATGATTCTTAGGTGTAAACCAGTAAAATTTGCTTTAAAAAAAAGTTGCATAACATGCTAACTATTTAGGACTCTGAGATGTATACTTGAAAAAGCAGTTTAAAAATAGATAGCATGCTAAGAATTAACATGTGTCAAGTTTTTTTGGTGTAAAAATAGCTTAAAAAGATAGCAAGCTAATATTAGCATGTTCACTACAGCAAATTAGCATGCTACCAAAATATGACGATGTACTGTATACCTGCAAAATCAGCAAAAAAAAAAAAAGGCCAGCATTCTAACACTAGCATGCTAATTTGCTAAAGTTAGCATGTGTCAAGTACCAAAATATGACTGAGGTTTAATGCCTACCAGCAAAATCAGCTAACGAAACACCATACTAATGTAAGCATGTTAACAGTTAACATACATCAAGTACAAAAATATGCCATTCTTTTATTGCTCAAAAAGCTACTTAAAAGCTAATTTGCTAAAGTTACCATGTGTCAAGTAACACAATATATAACTCTGAGGAATAGACCTGCAAAATCAGCTAAAAAAACCTAGCATGCCAACATTAGCATGCTATTTTGTTAGCATATGTCAAGTACTGAAAGATATGGCTCTGAGGTGCATACTTTCAAAATCAGCTAAATAAGCTAGCATTTTAACATTAGCATGCTATTGATTGATTGATTGTTTGAAACTTTTATTAGTAGATTGCACAGTACGGTACATATTCCGTACAATTGACCACTAAATGTTAACACCCAAATAAGTTTTTCAACTTGTTTAAGTCGGGGTCCACGTTAATCAATTCATGGCTAATTTGTCAAAGTTAGCATGCTAACAGTTAACATGCTTCAAGTACCAAAATATGACCGAGATGTTTACCTGCGTAATCAGCTAAATGAAAGCTAGCATTTTAACATTAGCATGCTAATTTCATAGTTAACATGTGTCAAGTACCAAAACATGACTCTTTGATGTATATCTGAAAAATGTGCAAATAATTATTTTTTTTTAGACATGTATCTCATACGCACGAGAAACTATCTCATGCGCAAGAAAAACGTTTCATAAAAAAAAAATATATATATATATATATATACATATAATTTTTTTTTTTAATAAAAAGTTTCTCGTGCGCACGAGAAAGCATTGGATGAGTGCGCGTGGTTTGAGCAGAGGTGGGTAGAGTAGCCAGAAATTGTACTCAAGTAAGAGTACTGTTACTTTAGAGATTTATTACTCAAGTAAAAGTAAGGAGTAGTCACCCAAATATTTACTTGAGTAAAAGTAAAAAGTATGTTGTAAAAAAACTACTCAAGTACTGAGTAACTGATGAGTAACATACACACACATATCATAAATATATATATATATATATACACACACACACATATATACACACACACATATATATATATATATGTGTGTATGTATATATATATATATATATGCATATATGTGTGTGTGTGTATATATATATATATATATATATATATATATATATATATATATATATATATATATATATATATATATATATATATATATATATATACACATACATTGATATATACAGTATATAATTTATATTTATTTTTTTTGCCGTTTTTGTTTACATGTTAATAGTGTTTTAATGAATATACATGCATGTTTAACACATATGGATTCCTTTCTTTCATGAAGACAAGAATATAAGTTGGTGTATTACCTGATTCTGATGACTTGCATTGATTGGAATCAGACAGTAGTGATGACAAACGTCCACGTTTTCAAATGGAGGACAAAAAAAGTTCCTCCTTTCTGTCTAATACCACATGAAAGTGGTTGGTTTTTGGCATCTTATATGTCCAGCTTCCATATTCGTTTTTATACACTTTACAAGAAATACATTGGCGGCAAACTCCGTAGCTTGCTAGCTTGTTTGCGCAGGCTTTCGGAGACTCTTATTTTGAAAGCGCAGGCGCGATGGAGCGGCACTTTTATTGTGAAGACAGGAACTGTGCAGTCAGTCTTTAGGGTTTTGACGGGGTGTACGGTTGAAATAAAAAATGGTCTTTTTTCCTTCACACTTTTGATTGATTGATTGGAACTTGTATTAGTAGATTGCACAGTACAGTACATATTCCGTACAATTGACCACTAAATGGTAACACCCCAATAAGTTTTTCAACTTGTTTAAGTCAGGTCATGTGACCCCTGGCTCTGTTTGATTGGTCCAACGTCACCAGTGACTGCATCTGATTGGTGGAACGGAGTGAACGTCACCAGTGACTGTATTTGTTGAAACGCAGGCACTATGAAGGTCTGTCTGACAGACCAAAACAAACAAAGCGTGCATTAACAGATCGATAAAAATTAGTAGCGAGTAGCGAGCTGAATGTAGATAAAAGTAGCGGAGTAAAAGTAGCGTTTCTTCTCTATAAACATACTCAAGTAAAAGTAAAAGTATGTTGCATTAAAACTACTCTTAGAAGTACAATTCATCCCAAAAGTTACTCAAGTAGATGTAACGGAGTAAATGTAGCGTGTTACTACCCACCTCTGGGTTTGAGGTGTGTGTTAAAATGGCAGTTCAGGAGTTAATTCGGCTGTATTTCCAACTCGGACTTCACTGTAAGGAAAGCTGCTTTGCTTGCAAGTCGTCATCGGTATATTGTGTCTGAAAGACATTTAAAACGAATTATGAAGGCATGTAGTCTGTTTTGGCGCAAAGGATACACCTCTTTGGATCGCGTGGTAGATTTCATTCACCAGCAGTTACAAACAAGTGGCCTGCTGTGAGGATATAGGTGGATGTACACTAAATGCAAGGAGGATGAATTACACGTTAAGAAAGAAGAGGTGCGCTTAATTCTTAAAGAACTTGACCCAGGGGTGTTGAACTCAGAGGAAGGAGACGGCTCCATGGTCAAAACTATTTCGCAAACGGGTCCAATTACATTTGGCACTTTGACTCTTATGACAAACTGAAACCATTTGGCATCTGTATAAACGGCTGTATTGACGGATTTTCCCGGAAAATTATCTGGATGAATGCATTTACGACCAGCAGTGACCCAAAAATCATTGGAGGCTACTATATGGAGGCAGTGAAGAAATTTGTTGGTTGTCCGAGGATTGTCAGAGGCGATCGGGGCACTGAAAATGTTAAAGTCAGAGACTTTCAGCGTTTTCTCCGTCGCAACATTCATGACGGCTCTGGTGTTGACAGCTACATCGAAGGGGCAAGCACAGCAAATCAGCGCATAGAGAGTTGGTGGGGTTTCCTCAGAAGAGAATCAATGGAGTTCTACATCTCTATGTTCACTGACCTGAAGGACCGTGGTTTGTTCGGTGGTACATACTTGGACCGAGGTCTAATTCAGTTCTGCTTTATGAGCTTCATTCAGGTAAGCGACAATGCATTGTTTTATCTATTTTCTGTTCTTTGGCAGAGTTTTTATTGACTGGCATGCACACACGTAATATAGCAAGTGCATCTCTTTTTCACAAGCAGTCTGCAGAGATGGAATGAATCAACAGTACAACAGTGCCATCTAACGGAAAAACTACTGAATTACAAACTTGTCATCCTAAATTGAGGCCCACAAATGTTCGTTTTTTTCTTTTAACATCCTTCCATGAGCAGAGTGGGTGTGAATATTAGCACTTGTGTCTCATCATGTCCATGTGTCTTCTTAATTACTGTTATTGGTGTCCTACGATACCCTATTAATTCATCATCAGTGTCGGGGGGTTTGGTAGCCCTAAGTCCCCCCCCCAGTACAAGCATAGTGGGCAGCAAACACTGTTTTTATTCATTTATATTTATCAATTTATGTATTTATGCTTGCCCTTTTCCACTCATTTTCTCCTAACTTCATCAAAAACCTCAAGATTTAACATAATTTATTTCAAGTCATCTCATAACTAAATTAAGAGCACATGATGAGAATAACAAATTGCATATTAATTGAATTGTCTTTCTCTCTGTACTATTTTTCCAGAATGAATTAGACAAGACCATCAATGTGTGTGCACATGTCATCAGACCATCAAAGAATGACAGGGTGCCCAGTGGTCGCCCCCGAATCATGTACATGTTCCCAGAACTCTACACAACTTGTGATTGCATTTCCCCAGTGGACACAGCTGATGTACAGTTGTGTCAGAGTAACTGCACATTTTGACCAGCAGTGCCATGTGACACAGACATCTACAACATCTGCAACATTCTGATGGCAGAGTCACAGCTGAATCTTCCAGCTGATGCTCATCGAGCATTGGATTTGTACCTGCACTTGAGGAATGAGATAACATCTGCTCTCTAATTTGAGATGGATTTTTATTCAGATTATTCAGGGCTACAACATGTCCACACTGACTACACTTGAACAGTGCTATGCCACAAACATTAAGAACATTTTGCAGCAAAACTGAGGTGCAAATAGGACTGATATGTCACTATATGTACACTGACTACAAAGAGAAACAAGGCAGGACATGAAAGACGAAATGAACAGAACTGAACAACCATTTGAAATGTATTGTACTTGCATTGAACAGGAATTTCTTTGTTGAATGATGACAAAAATTCTGAACATCATTCAGAATAACAATTGTATAAAAGATGCACATGAAAATGTAATAATTGTACAAAAAGGGACATTCACCTATGAGAACAGACCCTGCTGACTTATCAAAAGTCAGCAGGGTCTGAAAAAGACAGCTTTTTTTCCACAAGACAAAGCTGTCTTGTGGAAAAAAAATTAATCTCAATGTCCTAACAATTTACAGAAAAAATAAGCAAATAAAACAATTTAAAAAATGTAAACGGTCTCTGTTTTAATAAGAACAATAAATGGAAATCTGTAGAAACATTTTGCATCAGACAAATGCCATAATAACCTTAGTGTAGAAGATAGATGTGCTTTCCATTCACTACACAATATCCATTGTGAAGCAGTCGCCAGACAAGACATTATCAAATTCTTTGCGAAACTCAGGGTATGTGCTGTAAGTGCATGGTAACTCAAGAACTGCTCCACATGTGTGTGCTACAGGCCTGCGACTTAAACCACACAATGTATTAAAAATTACTTCAATTGTGTCTTTGCACAGCACAGTAGATCCTGTGCAGAAGCATAAGAAGATCTCCAATTTTCTTTGGTCAATGCTTCTCACATACCGTAGCAGGTGGTTAAGAGCAGTCTGCTCTTGTGGATTTAGGCTTTCAAATGATGGTTTTATCATCTGGGCGACTTTCTTGTTAGTTGGCCTCTTAGATTCATATATCTCCATTATGTTGTCTTTGGTTATGAGCGTTGGCATAGCATTATGAACACTGGAGTGGAAACAGTCAATTATGAACTTTGGCTCTTGAAGAAGAGCTTTGTGTGCCATTGTTAAAATATCAGCCCGTAAATTGTTTTTAGGGGGCAGGCAGTGTGAGCCCATTCTGGAGAAGACATCAAGTAAGTCCTCCTCAACAGTTTCGTCAATGGTACCCTGTAGTGCTTTTTCAAGCGACACACGCTCATTCTCTGAAAGAAATCTGGCAAATGACATCCTCAATAGTTCTTCATCCACTGAGCTAACTCCTTTACAACAGGCAAGAACAAAGGCTGGTGACAGTCTGATTGGTAGGATTTTGTGGTCCAGGTATCCTTTCAACCACACTCTTCCGAGAGCTTGCCATTTCTTCTCAGAATAGTCTGGTCGTAGCCTGGGTACTCGTTCATCTTCCCCCTCACACTGGTCCAAGAAGTGGTCCCAGAATGCGGAGTACGCCTCTCTTAACACACCATCACTGTCCATAGCTTTCTCATTTGTAAACTCCATTCTTAGACTAGCATTCAGTAGTTTTGGATCCATGAAGACATTAAGGACATCATCAACTATGTTTACTCGTCTTAATTTCAAAATAAGGATTTCTTTGTCAAATGGATCTGGTGATGCTGGAAGACAGCTTGATGATACAGGACCATCATTGAATGTAGAATGCTGCTAGATATTTTAAAAAGGTAATTAGGTGTGATTATTGATTGATTAATCCTTCAGTGAACAGAAAAGAATCAAACATTTTGACAATCAATGTATCAATTAGCATGCAAAAATGGTGATAATGTTGTGGTTTTAGATTTGCCGCTTTTCTATTTCATACTACGATGCATTAAATTGCAAATGAGTTTTGAAATGTTTGGATGAAAAATGAATCTAAAAACATAAGCTTAGGGTGAAAGATCTTCGGATGGTAACGTTACAGTTTTTGTACATTTTATAAATGTACAAAAACTGTAACAATTTTACAGGACTGTAAGACGTTAGTGCTACATTGTACCTGCATTCTGCTCAAGTCATGTGGATTCCAGGGAAGTGTGGTGTCTTGAGTATCACTAGCATCACCAACAATGGGTCCAAACTTCACTTCAGAGTCCTCAAGAGATTGTTGAATGGCAGGATTAAGAGGGGAATCTGAGACATCACTTAACAACTTGTCTGCATCTTGATTTGGCACAGGCGTTAAACAGTCATCTTCAGATCCATGCCTTCTTGTTGACTGCTGAGTATGACTGCCAACATCCTCAGTAGGTCGTGGATGCAGGAGCTCTGTGTTACCCATCTCAGGAGTTGCTGATCTTGACTGGCTGTTTGTCTCTCGTCTCTATTGATAATTTAATATAAAAACCAAGAAAACAAACAAATGTATTATTATTTGTGTAATTATTGTATTATCTATAGTTTCAATAATCTCATCCAAGCTGCCGGTACTCCGGCTTCTTCCCACCTCCAAAAACATGTACTTGGGGATAGGTTGATTGGCAACACTAAATTGGCTCTAGTGTGTGAATGTGAGTGTGAATGTTGTCTGTCTATCTGTGTTGGCCCTGTGATGAGGTGGCGACTTGTCCAGGGTGTACCCTGCCTTCCGCCCGAATGCAGCTGAGATAGGCTCCAGCAGCCCCCGCGACCCCAAAAGGGACAAGCGGTAGAAAATGGATGGATGGATGGAAGCTGCTATGTATATTCATGTGACTATAACACTCTGCACCTAAGTAAATTATTTGGTGTATGCATTTTTACTTAATGTAGGATTAAACTCAAAGCGTTCGCAGACTTCCATCTTAACTGCTGATTTAAAACTAAAATTATAAATTATGGTTTCTTAAAGGCCATTTCTGTGTCCTCATATATTTCACCTGTGATTTATAATAAACATAGCTCCTGTGTCATGCAGATTTAATTTAAATGACACTACAGGAAACTATAACTATAAAAATATGTTTGAATTTTAAAGAATACTGAACATTTTGGTACAATAAAATCTTCAGACAACACAAGTTCTGTACTGTTTAGCACAGACTGGTTCCATAAAAATGCAATATGAGTGCTTACTTGTTCATGGTTTTGCTGAGCTATATATAAATCAGAGGAGCTCTCTGGATGATCCACTTGATTGAGTCTCCTGGTCTTGTTCCTCAAGGATCGTGTCTTCATTGTCCTAGCCTATAAAAAGGTGAGCAACAAATTGTGAGCTTACAGACTTGACATAGAAATAAGACAATAAATTTATCCTAAAAAAAAATAAATGACACCTGTGAAAGTACAGGTCACATTGAATAGGAGCACAGGTAAGAAAGCAAAGGTGAAACGTATTAAATTGGCTAATATCTGAGAACAATAAATATGTATCAACATCATATCCATCATACCTCAGCATATGAGACAGGTGTGGTACACAACCATAATCAGTGTTGGCGCTAGGAATTTTCAAAATGGGGTCCCACACTAAATTTTTGGGGTTCCACTTTTTTGTAAGCTTTTTAAAACAAATGATACATGTATTCATTATCCTGTTATATCTCACATTCTATATTGTGTTTTTGAAAAAGGTTGTTTTAGATGTTACTTAATTCATTAAAAAAATAATACAAAAGAAAACACATTTTAATGCATTAGTAAATGTATTGTTATAAACATTCATTCACTTTCTTTTTTCCTTCATGGATTCAAACTTTATTTTTTTATGTATTATTATTTAATAAGTAGAAGGTGTATTTATTTCAGTATAAAAGTGTAAAAACTTTTTTGCTTGGATCATGAAATGATGATAACAGTGTGCCAGGGCATACATAAATTTTTTATTTACGCTTAAATCTCTAGTCTTAACTTCAGATCTATCATTTCTAAGGTTTTTTAATGTTGTTTTGTTTGTTTGTTTGATACCCTTTTTGTCAAAGTAAACTATGTTTTTTTTATGGCAATCATACATCCATCCATCCATTTTCTACCGTTTGTCACTTTCCGGATCACGGGGGGTGATGGAGCCTATCTCAGCTGCCTTGGATAGGTCAATAATTCATAAAAACATTAACATTATGTTTTGAGCAATGACAGTTTTAAAGAAAAAAACAGCTGTGTTTTATTAGTCAACATTGCAACTTTTTCTAAATGACATTTCATTTCTAAGCTTTTTCATTCCACTTTTGTTATGTTTTTGTTTATTTTAATATTTTTAGAAAGTGCCGTGGGCCTTTAAAACATTAGCTGCGGGCCGCAAATGGCCTCCGGGCCACACTTTTGACACCCCTGCTATAGATAATAAAACACTAAATCTGATAAGTCTATGGATAAAAAGCTGAGCCTGGCGACGCATGCAATCAATATAAATGGAATACCTACAGTAGCCTATTTATTGATATCACAAATGTGGCAGAGGATAAATTACCTTCAGTGGCCTTTTCTGTGTTGGCTCGATGTCCGATGATTCATCAGAGAGAAGTATAATGTTGTTAGACTTGGTGGCTGTGTAGATGCGTAGTATTTTTAGTTTAGTCTGTTCATACAGCTGCCACACCGTGACTTCACGGGGCACAGGATTGCGACTGTAATCACAAATGTCAAACTCGAAGTCTTCCATCAGTCCTTTTGATGAATGCCCATTTGCAAAAAACAAGCATTTGCCTGTCTCCAACAGTTCACCCATAGTCACTGATTTCTGGACCGACAGATTCCGTGTTCCTCCTCCTTTTCTCGTTCTAACCTGGTGATACATTCCACTCTCAAAGTGGAGCCATCCCATTTCAACCCGCCGGGTGATTTTGGCTGCATTATTTTGGCCAGTAGCGGTGCCTTGTATGTCAGTGTTAGGAGTTCTTAACCTGTCTCTTAATTTTTGCATGAGGGAGGACTTCACTGTCTCTGCTCCTCCCGACTCTTTGTTTGTCACAGTTCTTTGACGGCAAAATGCTCTGAGCGCAAGTCGATCCCCATATCTTTCGATATACTTGCTTAACTCCTTATCTGTCATAATGCCTATGACATTGGTGTCGATCTGTAAAAAGCAAAACGTTTGCTAAATGGTATTTCCTACAGTAAAATAGCAACATTAAAAGTAGGCTATTTCTTACTTTATATAAAAGTTAATAGGTATCCTCACCTTGTCTTCTTTTAGTTTGTTAATGACACTTTCAGGTATATTCCGCATTTGAGGGAACATGAATAAATCTACTGCAGCCATCTTTTTTTAATAACAGGGAGCAAAACTGCTGAGCAACGGGAGATTATGGGGGAGGGAACGTCTTTGTTGGAAATAGAGCCGAATTAACTCCTAAACTGCCATTTTAACACACAACTCAAACCACGCGCACGCATCCAATGCTTTCTCGTGCGCACAAGAAACTTTTTATTAAAAAAAAATAAAAAAATAAAATATTAATTTTTATTTATTTTTTTATAAAAACTTTCTCGTGCGCACGAGATACATGTCCAAAAAAAAAAATTCCCCCATGTCCCTTTAATAATGTGAAAAAGCGCAAATAAGTTCAAGGGGTATCAATACTTTTCCCAGCTACTGTATATAAGAAACAGTTGCCAGTGTAATGCAGGGCAGTTATACACTACTACAAACCATAATAATACACGTTTTATTTGTGCCAAAAATAGACAACTATGGTGAAGCCGAGCAAAATATTTACTTAGTTACAATGGAAGGAATGTGATTCCATAAACCTTGCATACATTTTCAACTGGTTTAATAAAAATATGGTGTAAATAATATATGGCATTTGAAATAATATGGGTTACATTAGAACTAGAATACATTGGATAAAGGATCTTAATCAGTTCAGTATCAAAAATATCAAGCGGTGGTTTTCTTTAACAGCAGATTCAGTCTTCCATTGACAGCAGCTTTTCCATAATATTCAAACAACCCAAGTTATAAATACTAGCACACCCTTTAATAATCTGTGTATAATAATAATCTCTGCTCAAATAGACGACTAACGCTCATGTTAATGACGAACTCCCTTAAGAATAAGGCCCTGTCTACATTATTTAGCCTAAGCCCTGTGTCAGCCACACTAACCCATCGTTTAAGGTTCCCCTTCTTGGATATTTTTATACTATTTTTTTCAAATTTCCTCCACGAGGACCTCCCTAGGGAGACGCTCGTGAGGCATCTGCACGAGATGCCCGAACCACCTAAGCTGGCTCCTTTCCAAGCGAAAGAGCAGCGGCTCTACTCCGAGTCTCTCTTGGGTGACTGAACTTCTCACCCTATCTCTAAGGGAGATGCCAGCCACCCTTCTGAGGAAACTAATTTCGGCCGCTTGTATCCACGATCTTATTCTTTCGGTCATTACCCACACTTCATGACTATAGGTGAGAGTAGGAATGTAGATAGCTTGGTAGACCGAGAGCTTTGCCTTCTGGCTCAGCTCTCGTTTCATCACAACAGTGTGGCAGAGACTGCAATACTGCCCCAGCTGCTCCGATTCTCCGGCTGATTTCCTTCTCCATCTTTCCCTTACTCGTGAACAAGACCCCGAGATACTTAAACTCCTCCACCTGGGACAGTCTCGTCCCCTACCTGGACTGTACAAACCATCGGTTTCCTGCTGAAAGCCATGGCCTCAGATTTGGAGATACTGATCCTCATTCCAGTCGCTGAACACTCGGCTGCGAACTGATCCAGTGAGAGCTGAAGGTCACGAACCGAAGGTGCTATCAGGACCACATCATCTGCAAACAATAGTGACGCAACCTTTAGCCCCCCAAGACGTATACCCTCTCTGCCATGGCCATGACTCTGCCTAGAAATCCTGTCCATAAAAATCACAAACAGGATAGGTGACAGAGCGCAGCCCTGGCGGAGACCAACCCCCACCGGAAACGGATCCGACTTACATCCAAGCACCCGGACACAACTCTCGCTTTGGTTGTACAGAGATTGGATGGCCCTCAGCAGGGTTCCCCTCACTCCGTACTCCCTCAGCACCTCCCACAAGATCTCCCGGGGGCCCCGGTCATACGCCTTCTCCAAATCCACAAAGCACATGTAGACTGGATAGGCATACTTCCAGGCCTTCTCCAGGATTCCCGCAAGAGTAAAGAGCTGGTCAGTTGTTCCACGACCAGGACGGAATCCACATTGCTCCTCTTGAATCTGAGGTTCGACTATCAACCTTCCTTTCCAGTACCTTGGCGTAAACTTTCCCAGGGAGGCTGAGTAGTGTGATACCCCTGTAATTAGCACACACCCTCTGGTCCCCCTTTTTGAAAAGGGTAACCAACATCCCAGTCTGCCCCTCCCTCGGCACTGTCCCAGACTTTCTGGACGGATCTCGTCAACCCCCGGAGCTTTGCCACTGTGGAGTTGTCTAACTACCTCAGTGACTTCACTCCGAGAGATCGACGTCGATCCCCCATCATCCTCAGGCCCTGCTCCTGTCAGGGAGGGTGTGTCTGATGTATTTGACAACCAAACAATTACACAAGGCGAATCAGTAAAGAATCTGGGTATTATCTTCGACCCAACTCTCTCGTTTGAATCACACATCAAGAGTGTTACTAAAACGGCCTTCTTTCATCTGCGTAATATCGCTAAAATTCGTTCTATTTTATCCACTAGCGACGCTGAGATCATTATTCATGCGTTCGTTACGTCTCGTCTCGACTACTGTAACGTATTATTTTCGGGTCTCCCTATGTCTAGCATTAAAAAATTACAGTTGGTACAAAATGCGGCTGCTAGACTTTTGACAAGAACAAGAAAGTTTGATCATATTACGCCTATACTGGCTCACCTGCACTGGCTTCCTGTGCACTTAAGATGTGACTTTAAGGTTTTACTACTTACGTATAAAATACTACACGGTCTAGCTCCGTCCTATCTTGTCGATTGCATTGTACCATATGTCCCGGCAAGAAATCTGCGTTCAAAGAACTCCGGCTTATTAGTGATTCCCAGAGCCCAAAAAAAGTCTGCGAGCTATAGAGCGTTTTCTATTCGGGCTCCAGTACTATGGAATGCCCTCCCGGTAACAATTAGAGATGCTACCTCAGTAGAAGCATTTAAGTCCCATCTTAAAACTCATTTGTATACTCTAGCCTTTAAATAGCCCCCCTGTTAGACCAGTTGATCTGCCGTTTCTTTTCTTTTCTCCTCTGCTCCCCTTTTCCTTGAGGGGGGGGGGGGGCACAGGTCCGGTGGCCATGGATGAAGTGCTGGCTGTCCAGAGTCGGGACCCGGGGTGGACCGCTCGCCTGTGCATCGGCTGGGAACATCTCTGCGCTGCTGACCCGTCTCCGCTCGGGATGGTGTCCTGCTGGCCCCACTATGGACTGGACTATTACTATTATGTTGGATCCACTATGGACTGGACTCTCACAATATTATGTCAGACCCACTCGACATCCATTGCTTTCGGTCTCCCCTAGAGGGGGGGGGGTTACCCACATATGCGGTCCTCTCCAAGGTTTCTCATAGTCATTCACATCGACGTCCCACTGGGGTGAGTTTTTCCTTGCCCGTATGTGGGCTTTGTACCGAGGATGTCGTTGTGGCTTGTGCAGCCCTTTGAGACACTTGTGATTTAGGGCTATATAAATAAAGATTGATTGATTGATTGATATTTGGGTTCAGTTCCTCAAACTGCTCTTTCCAACGCCCTACGACTTCCTCACTTGAAGTCAGCAAAGTCCCATCCTTGCCGTACACAGCTTGGACGGTTCCCTGCTTCCCCCTCCTGAGGTGCCGTATGGTCTTCCAGAACAGCTTAGGTGCCGCCCGATAGTCCTTCTCCATGGATTCCCCGAACTGCTCCCACACCCTCTGCTTAGCCTCGTCCACAGCCACGGCCGCTGCCCTTCGGGCCTGTCGGTACCTTGCAACTGCCTCCGGAGTCCCCTGGGATAACATACCCCGGTAGACTCCTTCTTCAGTGACTAGCACAGAAGTCCAATAACAATCCACCACTCAGGTTCAGATCAGGGAGACTGTTCCTCCCAATCACGCCAGTCCAAGTATCACTGTCATTGCCCACGTGCGCTTTGAAGTCCCCCAGCAAGACTATGGAATCCCCTGCCGGCGCCCCATACAGGACCCCATGCAAGGTATCCAAGAAGGCCGAATACTCTGAACTCTTGTTTGGTGCGTACGCACAAACAACAGTCAGAGTTTTCCCCCCTCCAACCCTAAGGCGAAGGGAGGCGACCCTCTTGTCCACTGGGGTGAACTCCAACATACAGGATCTTCTAAAGATCCCAAAATCTCGTTTTAAAACCTGTGGAGACCTGGCATTCCAGGCTATAGCTCCCAGACTCTGGAACAATTTGCACCAGTCCCTCTGTGATCTTGACTGTGTTGAAACTTTTAAGAAACATTTGAAAACTTCTCTTTTTAGTAAAGCTTTTAGTTAATGCACCTTTTAACCGTCAATTTGAATCCACTTTGTATCCTTTTTATAATGTTGCCCCTGTTGTTTTAATTTAATTGTTGTTTTACTTCACCTATGTTATGTACAGTGCTTTGTGATTTTCTCTGTGGAAAGCGTTTAATAAATAAATGTACTTACTTCCTTACTTACTTAAGTGTGCAGTGTATTTCTTGAATCTCCAGCTCTTAGCTTTGTACGGACTCAACAAACTGAGCTCGGAGAGGAAGTGCACACTGTACAGGAAGTGACGTCAGAAAAACGCGTCACAGCCAGCTTCATAACAAGCGGTATCTGAAAAGATGGAGGCGAGTCATCCAGACATGCCCGTGTTTCTCCTTCTTCTACATGTACAGACACTGGTGGAAATCACACATGAATACCTTAACGTGCGATTGCAGCTATTTGAGATACAACAAATCTCAGACGGCAACATAGCAATGTTGAGCGACGGTTTTGGATAAGGCCTGGAAGAATGGCAGACTGGTGGGATATGTTCGTCAACGAGTGTGTTGTGCCAGCGGAACGGCAAGATAACTTTTGAATGTCCAGCTCAGCTGTGATTCTACTTAGCTAAAAACGTTGTCCATTTGTCGAAGGTGAGAACGAGAATGCGGGCTCCCGTGGACGAGGGAAGACTATGGAAAACAGCGAATGCATTTGCACCGGCAAAGCAGACTATTACAAGTTATTGTCCGCGATGTATGTCGAGCGATTACTCAACATCTAGTTTTGTACTCCATAACTATTGTGAAGCCATGAAGTGGTTGCGGCCGTCAAGTACGACCGCCAATTTCAGCCTACAAGCACAGTGTCCTGACCAGATATCTAGATCCCTAGATTGATTGTTGTAAAATGTTCTTTATCACATTGTTTACTTTCATACATCCATTAAAGATATGATTCATGTATGATAGCTCAGGTGTGATTCTCTACAATAGGGCCAGTTTAACAGCTGCTGATGGTGAGGCAAACAAGGTTTACTGTTAAAAGAAATGTGGCAATAGACTACATTGAAACACAGGGTAAGAGTACACTTCCAGGTCAGAGGTGACTGACGTGTGCATTTTTTTCCCGCATATGCGTACGAGGTCGCTTTGCGCTGGCGGACGGAGGGGGAGGAGGTCTTAAACGGTGGCATTGTGTGTGTGTGTGGACAAGGACAAGGTTAGGTGGGATATACCATGGATAACCTTAAGTGTAGAAAGGGCCTTACTTAGGCTTAGGGTAAATCTAAAACGAGTATGCAGTAAAAGTTCTCCATGATATTACCAGTGCTAAGTTTTTATCCAGTGTCATCAGGCTAATAAAAATATATTCTTAAAATATAATTTCATGGTGGCCCACTTGCAACCATCATAAAGATAAAATGCTGTAAATGAAAAATATACATTTGAGGAAAAAAATAATACAATTTATAAAATATGTCAATCTAGATCGCAATGTTTAAAAACCATTAATGTCAGGCACCAAAATTAGGTTGCTTGCCTTAATGATCGTTATCTGGTCGAAGTGATTGTATTCTTTATCAATCATTACAGTGTTCAGTAGCAACAACAGCACCCTCTGGTGAAGCACAGAATGTACTGTAAAAGTGTACCACTGTAAAAAGAGATGTCAGCAGCAAGACAGACTAAAACCAAGAGTGGTGTCTAATAAGCAAAAATGTAATATTTCACTGGTTGCTTGCATAAAAAAATAATTTCTTAGCTTATAAATTATCTGTATAATAAATCAACTCCCATTGAATCTAAATTTTTCTATGTTAGCAAGACATTTTTGGACAGTTTCATGCTTCTCACTTTGTGGCAACTGTTTAGGCTCAAACCCAATACTGATTCCTCTGAAGTGTGGGAGTCTGGATCATTTGCAAAGATGTGTTGGGAGAAGCACTATTCCAAGAGCTTATGAGAATGTTGGAATCAACTGCGTTGGTATTGAGTGGCCGCTGGTTCTGAACCAGTAAGCGACTGAGCGCGGGGCTACTTGTGTCGGTGGGGTTCAGTGGGGTGACGGTGACTGTGGGAACGGTGGTGCTTCTCTGGGTTTGGCCCAGGTGTGGATGGTTGGTTGAAAGACCAGCAAGGGGGGGCTCATTTGGCGTGCCGGTTCTCTGCTTCCGTCGCCTGTGGTGTCGAAGAAAAACAACCAGCACCACAAAGATCATGACAAGCAACAGAAGAGCGAGCAGTGGTAAAATCACCAGTAGAGGGTTGGAGCTCTTCTGTGGGTAAGACTCCACGCGAACGGGTGTGTTCATGAAGGGAAAATTATCCGTTCCGGTTGTCGGTTTTCCAAGAGTTGTTGTGAAAAAGCTTGTTCTGTTGGACTTCCCCCAGCGGTTGCGTCCTTTGAATCTTTGTTGGTTTTTGCTTGGTTGCTGGGTGTAAATGATAGCTGTGGACCACTCTGGTGAAGTTGTTCCATTTCTAGAAGTCCGAATTGTTGTCATTGAGGGAGATGATGTGGTCAGCACAGGACTCGTTGTGGTTGGAAGATCCACAGGATCATACGGGACAATAGTAAAATGGAACTCGCCTTTAGCAGGTTGAATGTTTTCAGCTTTTAACAAAAACGCCATTGAGTCATTTAACTCTTGAAGTCCAGTCTTGTTGGTTTTCAACTCCAAGGCTATCTTCTCTTGTGTGACATCCTGGAAAGTGAAAGACTCAAGGGTTTCAAATTTACGGGATTTTTTTGTCTTCGGTCGAACCACTTTCCCGTAATTTGGGTGGGAGATAATTTCAAATACAGGATCACAACTACAAATATCAGCCAGTTTGGAAGCATCAAGGGTAGCGGAGTTAAGTTTTAAGGCAATCCCACTAGGTGCCCTCACACTTTTGCCAACCCGGATCAGAGGTGTGACAGTGATGTTTAGCACCTGTGCACTCAGATTCCCCTCGGAAGTGAAGGTGGTGAACTCAAAGCTGTCTTCTGCAGAAGAAAGATTGGTCATGTGGTAAGCGAGCCGTCCAGTCTGGACATCTTCCTGTTCAAACTGTGACACCTCAATATTGTCCAGGAGAAGTTTGCCAAACTTTGGCTGCCTTGTAATTTGGTAGTGAATAGTGGCGTTCCTCCCGTTTGTCTTGGCAGCGAGATTGTCTTGAAGAAGCCAAACCGCGGTGCTCCCCTGCTCAAGTGTTAGCCCTGTGTGATTGACCAGCGAGATAGTGATCTTTGTCACATCTAGGTTGAAGAGTTTGTATATGGGTTTATGGTGGCCATCTGTGACACTAAAGTAGAACACACCGGAAGTAGGGCTACCATCATGAATGAAATAAACGCTTCCGTTATTGATCTGGGCTTGGGTGAAGGCTGCAATCGACTCATTCAGTTGTCCATCAAGAGAAAGGTAACCATTGTTTGGCTTGCTAATTATCGAGAAGACAATATCATCAGGTGGATTGTCCAAGTCTTCTACTTTCAGGTTCTCCGGCTTGATGGCTACTGTATCTCCTTGTACCACAGTCAGACTCGGAGCTTTAGTCTTTAACACAGGAGGCTGATCGTTCACAGGCACGATCGTAATGTTGAACGACTCCTCAACAACATCGCTGTCATCTACAGGCCGTTGAGCTGTTTTGCCCTTTGGGTTTACCCATGCGCTAAAGACAAAGGAATCCTTGGTTGTCTCCGAGTTATCATGCTTGTAGGTGATGCCGTATTTGTTGACGATGAACTGGGAAAAATTGGGCTTCTCTTTCGTGAGGTTTCGTTCACCGACTTCGATGACACCGTGTCGTGGCAGCGATGTCAGCTGGAACCAGACCTCATGGGAGCTCCTCTGTGGCGTTGGCAGCTTTGACATCAGGTTCGTGGCATCAAGCTTGGACTTGTCAATAATGACACTCTCACCTTCTGTCACTCTACCACCTGGGAATAAGAAAACATCCTGTTATAATTTTTAAGTCTGATCTCAAGTTTGGAACATCATGTTTGTTACCTGTGTTTGCCAAAAGAACTGTGTTGTGTTCAGGTCCTGTATTCTCATAAGAGATATCAATTTTAAAGGTCTGACTCTCCAGAGACGAAGGTGGTGATGCCACAGAGAATGTCAGTGAATCTATGGCTTCCCAACCCACTGACTCAATCGGGCTTTGAATGTACAAAACTTCTTTCCGATTCAGCTGTGGTAGAAACATCACAAAGAACGCATTAATGCCTCAAAAATAGTTTCTCTCAATTGCTGAAATTTGACTTTAGTCCCTTACCCACCATGTCCTGCGTGAACATGGAGATGTCAACTGTGGAATTATCAGGATGCTTCCTTACCAAGCGTCCCAGCTTAGGATGCCGTGTCACACTGAATGTAATAGTGCGGTTAAAGATATCGCTGACGTCGTTGGTCACTACTTGTAGTTCATTATTGGAAATTGCCCTTGAAGAGCCTGAATACAATAGATCAAATGAATGACAGGAGTGTATTAGCTGAGAAACTGCCTGACAAATAATATCGAAGTAAAGAATATTGTCTTTATTTTAGATGGGACCTAATTGATCCTCTGGGCGTGTGCCTTCAGGGAAATGAATGTTCCAATAGCAGCAACAGTAGCAATAGCAGCACAGCATACAGGGTCAATAGGTAACAGATACAATAGAATAATCAAGTAAAGGGTTAGGCGATAAAATTATATCAATTTATATTGCAATTAGGAATGTAACGATAAACGGTAAATGTATAAACCGTGGTAAAACATCCCACGGTTCATATTACCGTTTTAAATTAAAATTATAGCAAAACTGTGATTGATAACACTGACAAACTCACGGACCGGTGACACTGCAAATTTATTGGAGAAGCAAGATGGATGGAAGTTAGTGCTAGCTAGCTTAATAGCTAACATGAATAGACGAGACATAACCACTTTCCACGTTAAAAAAAGGACATTCCCAAATTTAAACTTGTATGAACACATGACTTTCTGAGCAATCAGGTTATTCAATCGTGCCATTATGCAAAGTTATTGTACACACAAAGACAAATAATACTACACCACCTTAGAGCACACCCTTTGGAGCACTTCCTTGCACTCATCCTGCAAAAAATTGTTCTCAGGCTTCTCTGTTTACATTTTCACACTTTGCACTATTTTGTTACACTTTATTAAGCATTTCTTACATATTCCTTATTTGCACCTTCATTTTAAGACCTTATTGTTAAGTGTTCAATGTGATTTTAGAATGTTGTTGACATTGAGTGTTTTCCATGGTTGTGTTGACATTTACTTTTCTTCCTGCCTTGATAGCTGAGGGGCCTATAATCAGAGGAAGGTTACATTTGAAATACAAACATTCACATTTAATATATTTTTTCCTAGTCCTTATTTTAGATAGTTAAAAAAAAACATCAATAACTATCGATATCAACTGATATAAACACTTAAATCGTAATACATTTTTCAGCCATTTTGCCTAACCCTAATAAAGTATGGATAAAATATTAAAAATTATAACATTATTCAAGGCAGAAAGTCATATTGCTGCACATTTTCATTTTTCATCATCCATCCGCCGCATTGTATGGCGAACTGCAGAGGTACGATTGGTCAGCATTTGCTGAGGAGGGTCCCTAAACAAAGGAAACCCTACGTTATGATTAAAAATGCGTACATTATTGTTTAAGAGAAAGAACAAGGGATTAAACATTTGCATGAACTTAATATCTTGATGCACTGTTGTTTGCAGATTGTTCGAAGTGATGCTTGACTTCCACAAAAATTTTGCACATGAATAGAAAATTGTTCTTAGCAATAACCCAATAGCAATTTATACGCCACGACTCGATCACAGGTTGCAGAGCTGCAACCTCACAAAATATTTGTCCTCCAGTTGTTTTTCAAAACAACATGTACTATTAAAAGAAACTTGACAGTTTCCGAGCAATTAGTTCAAGCGCCAACAACAGACTGGATGTTGCTGTCATCATTGCACAGTACCACACAAGGAGGTAAATATCTAGTCGATGCCAGCTGTGGTTGCTCCTTTAGGAAACACTGTCCCTTGGCGTTTTGGCTGAGAACTGCAAGTCTCATGCTGAAGAGAGTAACTAGATCATGACACCGTCAAAAGACTTCAGCCCTGAAATTCATTTCAGGGCTGAAGTTTGATGACACAGGGAACAAAAATGTTTTTAAATCTGTTGGTTTCGCTCCATGAGAGCAGCAGTCTGTTGTTTAATTTATGTTCTGTGCTGCAGTTAGATCAAAGCTAAGTTAACAGCAGAGAGGAATTTTGTACCGCGTGTACTGTTTAGGGTCGCAAGGAGGCTGGGGTTAAAAAAAAAAAAGTCTAAAAGCCAGAATACACCCTTGGTCAGTGGTCCTCAACTAAAATATTTGCTAATGCGAAGGTTTGGGAACACCCCCCCCCCCTTCAAAAAAAGAAAAGAATAGAAAAAGGAGCAAACATTTTTCCTTTGGCCACAATTTGAACACCATTAGGATATTATTAAGAACCACTGAAATACAAATTAGTTTAGGTGTTTATATTCCATTTTATGTTCTGCAAGTGCTTATTTATTTAAGACATCAGTTCAGACATGATGTGTGTGTTTGGTCAAAAACATTGTGATTTGCGTCATAATGATTATGGTTAGGATGCATTTGTTTACTTTAAGGCACATCACATGATCACAGTTGCCCAATTCAACATACCGTATTTTCTGGACCATAGGGCGCAGCGGATAATAAGGCGTACTGCCGATGATAGGGTCTATTCAGGTCTTTTTTTTCATACAAAAGGCGCACCGGATGATAAGGCGGATTAAAGGGGTCACATTATGATTTTTTTCTAAATGTAAAACATTTCCTTGTGGTCTACATAACATGTAATGGTGGTTCCTTGGTCAAAATGCTGCAAAGAATATGTTTTACGGACCATCTTCAAGTTGCTTTCTGACAGTCGCTTCAGGATTTTGTGTGCGGTCTTATTTACGTGGCTCACCTTCGGCAGCGTCTTCTCCCTTTCATCTTTGTTGTAGCGGTGTAGCGTGCAAAGACGGATGTGGAAGAAGTGTCAAAAGAGGGAGTTAACTGTTTTAATGACATTCAGACTTTACTTAAATCAACAACGGAGCAGCATCTTCTCATTCGTGGCTCACTAGTGCAACAAAGGTGTCCCGTGAAAAAACGTCCAACCGTCCAACAGGAAATGTCTAATAACTAAAGTTCCTTGGTTAAATTATGTAAACCCACTACACTGGTAGTTTTTAGCGCTTCCATAGCGAGATAGAAGTTAGAACTAGAGATGTCCGATAACATCGGACTGACGATATTATTGGCCGATAAATGCTTTAAAATGTAATATCGGAAATTATCGGTATCGGTTTCAAAAAGTAAAATATATGACTTTTTAAAACGCCGCTGTGTACACGGACGTAGGGAGAAGTACAGAGCACCAATAAACCTTAAAGGCACTGCCTTTGCGTTCCAGCCCAATCACATAATATCTACGGCATTTCACACACGCAAGTGAATGCAAGCATACTTGGTCAATAGCCATACAGGTCACACTGAGGGTGGCCGTATAAACAACTTTAACACTGTTACAAATATGCGCTACACTGTGAACCCACACCAAACAAGAATGACAAACCCATTTCGGGAGAACATCCGCACCGTAACACAACATAAACACAACAGAACAAATACCCAGAACCCCTTGCAGCACTAAATCTTCCGGGACGCTAAAATATACATCCCCGCTACCCCCCAGCCCCCACCTCAACCCCGCCCACCTCAACCTCCTCATGCTTTCTCAGGGAGAGTATGTCCCAAATTCCAAGCTGCTGTTTTGAGGCATGTTAAAAAAAATAATGCACTTTGTGACTTCAATAATAAATATGGCAGTCTCATGTTGGCATTGTTTTCCATAACTTGAGTTGATTTATTTTGGAAAACCTTGTTACATTGTTTAATGCATCCAGCGGGGCATCACAACAAAATTAGGCATAATAATGTGTTAATTCCACAACTGTATATATTGGTATCGGTTGATATCGGAATCGGTAATTAAGAGTTGGACAATATCGGAATATCGGATATCGGCAAAAATGCCATTATCGGACATCTTTAGTTAGAACTTTACGCTACTTTATATTAGAAATGGCAACAGCAGAGGGTGAATGCCACCTAACAAGAAGATAGTGAGAAAGAAGAAGCCTATCGACTATGGCATCCGCACGGACTACAGTGGCGGACTTGCGCAAATTTTCAGGACTTATGCAGATCTCAAATACATATCAACAAGTACCAGAATGTAAGAAAAGTTGGTTTTGCATAATATTGTGAAACAAAACACCAGATAATATGTCTGCTAGTGGGTGTAATTTTGCGGTCCTTATACACAAACCATAGTAATACTTGTATCTCTGACTACGGTAGCCGTAATGGGCCGACAATCCATCAAGCGGTGCAGCTTCTAAGTCATACTAAAACGTTTTGACAGATGTTTGAGTGCTGTGTGTAAAGTAACGTTATTTACTTTCAATGGAACATTTAAAGTTTTGGTGCTTTGTTTTTTAAAATTGATTCGAGGTCGGTAAGCACAACCAGAATTATTCCGTACATTAGGCGGTTATAAGGCGCACTGTCAATTTTTAAGAAAATGAAAGGATTTTAAGTGTGCCTTACAGTCCGAAAAGCACGGTATGTTAAAAGGAGCATAGGATGAAGCAAACCCCTTCTGTGTCTTTTACTGATAAATCATTCACAACATAACTTTGACATGTTTAATTTAGGTTTACTTCCTGTGTGAAAGAAAGGAAGGTTTTGGGAACAAAATACTAAACATTAATACTAAATGAAAAAAACAATGGCAATGTGAAATGCCATTTTGTTATTAGAGTTATCATTTCTAAATATGAGACAAACTAGTTTTGTGCTTGCAGAGGAAAGAATGAACATAAATGAGATCATACATTCCGGCTTGAAAGCACTGTTTTTGCTGTCCACTTCTTCCATGGTGTCATGTTTGTCTGTGTCCTTCGTCGATGTCCTCTTAAAGGAAGGCAGAAGTAACAAGCGGGGACGTATCGCTCTTTTTTTCTCTTCTAACGCTCACGTGTCTTTGTCTTCTCTCTGCGTATAAGTCTCACTCGTGTCCTTCTTATTTCCGTGGCTATCACTTGTTCACGCGTGTCACTCGCTTCACTTCACTCTTGCCTGTCTCTGCATTGAGAGTCGCCATGTTAACTGCCTGCAATGCACAGATTTGATTGGCCGAGCAGTATACTCTGGGCTGGTTGAACTCACAAGCAATTGGTCAGTGTATTTTCTGATCTGATGAACCATTACCGAAAAGTCTTCATAATATAAGATGTGCCGCTTAAATTAGAAGCACTTTGTCAAAACTTCAAATACTTCAATAATTAATGGACTATAAATTCAGGTCTATATGAGACGGCATCTGGGTAAAGACTCAGGTCCACCAGTTGGTGATCCCTGCTCTACATTTATCGCCAGTAATAGGGCATGATTTCAATTCAAATCATCTCTGATTTTTTTCAAGACTGACTTCAGCAGCAGGGGTTGAATCATTTAGGAAAATAAGTTATTCAATGGGCAGCACGGTGGAACAGGGGTTAGTGCATGTGCCTCACAATACAAAGGTCCTGAGTTCAATCCCGGGCTCGGGATCTTTCTGTGTGGAGTTTGCATGTTCTCCCTGTGACTGCGTGGGTTCCCTCCGGGTCCTCCGTCTTCCTCCCTCGCCAAAGACATGCACCTGGGGATAGGTTGATTGGCAACACTAAATTGGCCCTAGTGTGTGAATGTTGTCTGTCTGTCTGTGTTGGTCCTGTGATGAGGTGGAGACTTGTCCAAGGTGTACTCCGCCTTCCGCCCGGATGCAGCTGAGATAGGCTCCAGCACCGCCCGCGACCCCGAAAGTGACAAGCGGTAGAAAATGGATGGATGGGAAGTTATTCAATATATCTGGGTACAGGTATGATTGATATATTAGTATTAATAGGGGTGCTCAAAAAATCGATTTACATCCAAATCGCGATTTTTATGGAATCAGATTCTAAATTGATTCATAATTTCAGAGAATCAATTTAAACATTTTCTTTTTTAAGAGACTAAAAAAACAAAACATTTTTGCATTGAAAACATTAAACGACTACTGTTGATATTGATATGATTATTATTGATCCCATTTCTTTTATACATTTTTGCTTCTCCTTCTTTTTTAGTATTGTATTTATTTAGTATTGTATTTGTACCCTTTGTTCATTTCTATCCTAAACAATGTAAAGCTGGGATTGGGTTGAAGTTGCTATAATATTTTTTTATTAGCCTGATTAATATTCTGTGATTTTTTGTAAATAAAATGTGAAAAAAAAAATTTAAAGAGACGTTTTTCAGGCCAACACTGCACATATAGGCCACACGTCAGCAGCCAAGAGGAGGTTTTGTAATAGGTACCTGTTTTTGAAAAGGTTTTTTAATATCATTTTTAGTGGAATTGTCACCCCAAAAATCGGATTCAAATCAAATAATGAGGTGCTCGAAAATTCCCACCTCTAGTAATCAACTGATTTTATTTTAATTCCTCAAAAACACCTTAGAAAATGTTTTATTTACCTGGAAACACCTTGAGAGGACGATTTCTCTGCAGACTGAGAACCAATGCTCTTGCGGTGATGCTGAAGATCTGTCTTGGAGTAAAATTCACACCGTCGTTAACCTGGAAATTGAACCCTCCAGACATGGCACCTGAAAGAAACCAGATCCAACAGTTACTTCCTGCTTCTTGGCACATGACTGAGTGAATGATTGTTGACACGAGCCAATCGAAAAGGCCTTCACCCTTGTGCACAAACAGCAGCTGTCCCTGGTCTATGTGGGCCTGGGTGAAATTGAGCACTGCTTTCATGGGAGCATTCTTCACGGTCAAGTGTCCATTGCTAGGGGGCGTCACCATGAAGTGGAGCTCCTCGGAGGGAGTGTCTCGGTCCATTGCTCTTAAGTCCTCCAGGCCGATCTCTGTCACTGAGGATACCCAAACCTGGTCAGGACAGGCAGAGACAAAAAAAAGCTAACCAGGTTACAACCAAGAGTCAACCTACAAAAGAACAATGTAAAAGGCTTAAAATGAAAACTTTTCTCAATTAATGGCTTCAAATGTCTACAAAAGATCATAAATCTGCAGCATTTACGCTGACTCGACACACATAAGAAACAGCTGGAGGCCAGAGGAGGCAGCTGTGTCCTTTACTCCATCACTACACACATTGGACTCATCATGCTGTGGATTTCAGTTGGGACTTAAGGGTATTTTTCTATGATGGTATCCTCTCTCCCTTAGCATTTTCCCAATGCATTTCCATTCCAATAAAGCACAATACTGGAAAAAAAAAAAGTAGCCAATGTGCGGTCACTGGAGGCGGGGCCTCACCTGCCATCATGGAAAGAAAAAAAATGTAAAAAGAAAAAAAAAAAGATACATTGTTATATGTATCCAGTGATTATACTATAAAGTTATTTTCCATTTAACTTCACCAGTTTTAGATTATTTTTATTCAAAATCGCTGAATTTTCACATTTGCTGTTCAAATACTAAGAAGAGACGGTGCGGTGATCAGCAGCCAGTTGAGGCACGTCACTCAGTTGTGCCTCACCATGGATTGCGGACTCGGCTAACTGCTCGCCTGCTGTGCAGTGAGACCGTATTGCTATATGAACTATATTATACATTTCCATAGTTTAGTTAGCCGAGGTATATAATGTACAGTGTATTTTGTCAACAACTGTATGTGTGTAACGTATTTCTTGTGCTGAGCAATCATAAAACTGATGCGAAGACGCACTGTGTGAGGCTCGCGTAATCCCGCCTCCTGGTGCCGGTTAATGCACCCCCCCCGCCGCAGAGTGCACCCCCCGACGGGAGCGCCACACCAACCAAAGCCCACACCCAAACCCTCCACGTGCAAGACCGAATCCACCCAAAAAAAGTCACTTAACAAGAAGCCAAAAAGTGCAAAAACAACATTGCTCGCGCCGGAGGAGCCGTGAACGACTGCAGGGACACAACATTAGGTACACCTGCAGACTGCAGCACGGATTTCATATTTCAGTCATTCACAACTCCTCCAACACGAACACCACTGTTCCCGCACTTATAAGTAAAGGTAAGACCATGATAATGTTTTGTTTTTATTTAATGTGCTTTTTTGTGTGCTACAGTTTGTATGTGTAAAGTTAAAGTTAAGTTAAAGTACCAATGATTGTCACACACACACACACTAGGTGTGGTGAAATTTGTCCTCTGCATTTGACCCATCCCCTTGCTCACCCCCTGGGATGTGAGGGGAGCAGTGAGCAGCAGCAGCGCCGCGCCCGGGAATAATTGTTGGTGATTTAACCCCCAATTCCAACCCTTGATGCTGAGTGCCAAGCAGGGAAGAATGCTGGTATGAGCTTTTAAACATAACCCGTTAACTGCTGCCAATCAAATGGTGAATAAGATAATCTTTAGGGTTCATATGTTTGTAAATCTGACTGTGATGAATGAAGTCAGTGCCTCACCAGTCATGAACCTCACCGCACGTCACTGCAATGCACGGAAAATACCTGATAGACAACGAGTACAAAAATGGTACTAGGACTCACGTGACCCTGGTGAGGACATGCATATTGAAAAGTAAATGAATGACTTAACTTATTAAGACTTTGGTCACCTACTGAAGAATAGATCTTTGTCTCTGCATACATAATCACTTTTCCTTCAAACACAGCTTTACAGGAACTATTTGGGGTGCACAAAAAATTTGATTCACATCTGAATTGTGATTCTTATTCATCCAGATTATAAATCGATTCATAATTTTCAAAAAACAATTAAAAAAAAACAAGTTTTCAATTTGTTATATTTTTTACAATAATCAACCAGAAGGAACTTTTCTAACCTGCAACCTGTTTTGACAAAGTTTCATTATAATTATCATACCAAATCATAGATTGCCACATTGATTCTGAATCTAATCGTCACACCAGGAATTGGAATCGGATCGAATCGTTAGGTGCCCAAAGATTCCCACCCCTACTCGCTATGATTCGCCAACGTTGTCGACAAAAATCAACAATTTAGCAAACAAATATTTGCAGGTAAATTAATTTGTCGATAATAGTCTGTGATGTCATCTCTTGGGTTCTTCTGGACAAAACCAAACATGTACAAGTCAACATGAGCCGGTAACAGGCAGCAACTGTAAGAGAAAAATGACTTTACAACCCGTGTGAAGACATAGAAAGTATGGGAACATTTCACCGTAAACACGACATTGCCTTTCATGGCAGTGCGTCTGTAATGTGGGAGAATTTAAAGCGGAGGCTTTGTAAGGACATTTGGAGGATGCGGTCTCTGGCTCTCTTTGGTAAGATAGTTAGCTTGTTAGCTAGCTAGCTAACATGTGAGGCAAAGTTGTGTGACAAAGAGTTATTTATAATTTTAGCCAAAGCTAAACTTTTTATGGCGTCACATTAGTGCCAAAAATCCGAGCGCATAAAAACTGTTATCGCGCGCTGATTCTCCACTTCGTGCGCGCGCGTGACACCCTTTTGCACGCGCGTGGTGCCTTTCTGCGCGCGCGCCGTCTCGGTCTGTGAGCTCTCTGTGTACTCCTGGCATCTCTCCTCGCGCTGTCATGTTTCTTTTTGGCACTTTGGGGGCGGGTATGCTTAGACGGCCCCTCCTTTCTGATTGGCTCTGAGCATTTTTCATAAGACCAATCATTCTCCAGCGTAGCAACGTTGTAGCCATCTTACCTCGGACAGCTAGCCTCAATCATTACATTGATGTCAATGGTACATGTACTAATTCAATTACCATAACATGCTCTAATTTTCGACCAATTTACAAACGGTTTGCCTTGTTACAAATCTTATTACATGTAGATATGACATAGGATGCTGTACCTGTTGAAATTACCTCTTTCGCTTTAAAAAAAAAAAAGACTTAATTGTGCAACATAGTTGTGTATGGTCAGTGTTTTGTGTAGGGTCAGTGTTAGTCAGTTCTCTGATTATTTTAAACTGTTTCAGAATACATTATTAAAAGGCTATTTTTAACATTTTAAAAACAAAATTCAAAGATTATTTCATTAATTTTATGGCTGAATCAAAAGAAATTCCATAAATTAGAAAACACATGTTCAAGAAGAAGTGAAAATATAAAATAATGTTATGGTTGGATGTTATTGCTGGTGGGCCAGTTCTGGCTGAAAGATGTGATTATGGTGTTTGTTGTCTTATTATTTATTTGGGTCACAGTTTGTATTACTCTGTATTGTGTTTATGTGGTATGAAATAACCTTCATCAGCACGCGACATTTTTTTATCCACTTCTTCCTCCGTAAATCTTGATACATATTGACGATGACCCGTCCTGCTATACTTCTGATTGGCTCTGAGCATTTTTCGCCTGACCAATCAGAAAGAAGGGGCCATCTAAGCATACCCGCCCCCAAAGTGCCAAAAAGAAACATGACAGCGCACAGACCGAGACGGCGCGCGCGCAGAAAGGCACGGCGCGCGCGCAGAAAGGCACTGCGCGCGTGCAAAAAGGCACCACGCGCGCGCAAAAGGATGTCGCGTGCGCGCACGAAGTGGAGAATCAGCGCGCGATAACAGTTTTTATGCGCGTGGATTTTTGGAACTAATTTGACGCCATAACTTTTGTCTATATACCATATTTCATAATTAGGGAAAACAAAAATTTTTGCGTTTGCAAACCTTACAAAAGAACATGTGTGCATCTTTCTAAACACGCCATCACATATACACTTTTTTGTTTTTAGAAAACTAGACAGTGTTGGTGTTGTTTTGTTTGTTTGTTTTGCTGCAATTTTTATATAAAAAGGTATACTTGGCTTCTATTGGCACTTTGCCTGTCATTGCTTTAAAATGGACACAAGTCTATAGGGTTATTATTTTTGTAGAAGCTTAATGAGCAGCATTTATAGTATCAATTAGCAGTGTTGGGACTAACGTGTTACAAAGTAACGCATTACTTTAACACCGTTATTTTCGGCGGTAACTTGTAGTCTAACGCGTATTTTTTTATATTCAGTAACTCAGTTACCGTTACTACATGATGCGTTGCTGCGTTATTTTAAGTTATTTTTTATGTAGTATCGGCTAGAAACAGAGAAAATCTGAGTATGTTTTACTCCGCTTAGTTCTGCCTCTGTCAGTATGTCGTGTCTGTGTTTACTAACAAGACATCATGGCAGAGCCGAAGTCGAGTTTCTTAACATGGAGATATTCTCACTACTTTTCTTTTGTCGAGCACAAAGAAAATAACATTTTAATTAAATGTAAGTTGTGTCTTGGATCAAAGATCCTATCTACTGCCCAAAACAGCAATTCAAATCTGCTGAAACACCTACAAAAGCAACATGCTTCGACGAAGCTAGTAAAGAAAGACACACTTCACCTCCACTAAGCAACAGCGGCTGGATTTTAACGGAGGGACAGATAGCCAGGACAACATTGATAGAGCCATAGCAGCGTATGTGCTAGAAGATATGCAGGCTATTTCTACAGTGGAGTCACCCGCTTTCAGGCAGCTAATTAGCATGATACCGGGCGTCAAATGGCACCTGGACAGTGAGTACATAAAAATGGAAAATGAGCTAAAGAAAACACTCCAAACTCTGCCTCTGCTCATCATTCAGCACTGGAAGGTACACACACCCTGTCAATTCTCTTATATATTGTTGCTCTTTCATTCTAGACTTCTAGGGTGTTTAATTATCACATCACTCTAAATATATAGACTATAAAGTTCACAAACATAAAGAGGCATCCTAGTGGGCCAGGCCAATCTTTCCTTATCTCTAAACTAAAACTGGCGTAGAGTGTTCTGGGCTTCAGTACAGTGTTGATCTCCTGAAGACATGATTTTATTTCACAATTCCTAGAGAAAAAAAATGCCTGGTTAGGCTTTGTGTATGTCATGTGTGCCTTCCTTGGGTGAAGCCAGGTTTACAGCTATGTTGTGACATGTTGTTATTATGCTGTTTGTTACTTATGTATGTTATGTTGCAGCTATTTAAATTATTTTTGTAAATTTGTTTCGGCCTGAAATAAATTGGCCCTTTGAAACATATCGTTGTCTTTGTGTGTTGTATATAGACCACATTGCTTAGCAGAATTCAGTGATGCAAATGCATGTCAAGTTGATCTACAGATTGTATTATTCTCCAGTGCAATAACAGTACTGAAATGAAGGCTAAAAGGGCTTTAATGGAAGCCTTAAAAAAAGAAACAAGAAAGAAGTAACTAAATAGTTACTTTTCACAGTAACGCATTACTTTTTGGTGTAAGTAACTGAGTTAGTAACTGAGTTACTTTTGAAATAAGGTAACTAGTAACTGCAACTAGTTACTGGTTTTCAGTAACTAACCCAACACTGTCAATTAGAGTCAGACTTATTATCTGCGCTGATATTTGGCATTCTGAGGTATATCGGTATCAGCCTCTTTTTTTTCTACAACAGAACTACCGATACATCAGCAAATGCAATATATACACATATCATACCAGTATTTAGTATATAAAAAGAATAAAAAATAATAATTAGTGAAGTAGATAGTAATTACCACTGCACAAGCACCAGCCTGTTTGCCCCGCATGAGAAAAAAGATCCCTTTTAGCTAGATCGCAATTTGTGTTATTCATTTAAGAATAAAAATCACTCTACTTGTCAAGAGATATGATATCTGACAGGGCAATTATTTGAGTTCTTGGGAGATTTTCTATTTGGTCTGCTCAGCTGCATTTACAATGGCCTCCCCTTTCTCGCTAGCGCTGGTTGTATGCAGTACATCTCCTCGGCTCTTCTGTCAAAACGTTAATTTTTTGCCGGGAAATCCCGTTTTTGTCTTTCTTTCCTGGCGTCTTCCCGGTCCCATTTTGTTTGTTTTCGCTACTGCAGCAATCGACTCAACAAGCCTCTGTCCGCAACACTCGGAGCGTGGGCTCATTTAAGGAGCGCCACGAGTTTCATGTTCTCTAATTCTTTTAAATAACGTGACAAAGATGGATGGACATGAAGACGATATAAAAGATATCTCTTCCAAAAATTTTATTTTATTATATAAGTAGAGAAGAGCAGACAGCAGTTCACACATTCTCATATTTTCTGTAACATCCAGGTAAAAATTATGTCAGCCATCTTGAAAAATATCTCAACTATAATCTACATGAAGAAGCCCAAAAATGTTTTCATTTAAATTATTGCAGTACTTAAAAAATTGCTCTGAGGAATATAAAAGGTGATGGCTAAATTAGAGCCCCTGAATAGGTGTAAACTTCAAATTCCAACCATCTTAATGATTAGTCAACTACCACAACAGTCACCACTGCAGCTAGGGTTGTCCCGATATCAATATTTTGGTACCGGTACTAAAATGTATTTTGATACTTTTCTAAATAAAGCGGACTAAAAATAAATGTCAATGTTGTGACTTGTGGCAGCGCGTGGTGGTTGTCGGGGCTGGCGAACTTGCCGGCTTCCATCCATCCATCCATTTTTTTTTTTGTGTCCTGTCCAGCTTCTCAGGCAAATCATATAGTTGATGTAGATGCCCATGTCGGCTGTTCAAATTTACTTTACAAAAGAGAAGTGTAGGATACTTCTCTTGTTGCCTTATTTGTATTTGACTTTATTAAATGTATTTATATTATCATTTAGTGTAGCCGGGCCGGAGCAGGAGGGGATAGAAAGAGAAAAAAAAGAAGACAGAGGGGGAAATTGTGGGGACAAGAGGGGGATTAGACAGAGAGACAAAAACAACAACAGCAAACAACAACAACAACAATAGAGCAACATCAGCAAATATGACATGTACAAATATGATGGTAAAAGTAATAGCAAATAAGCAGTTAGCGAAAAATAAAAAAATAATACAGAAATGACAATGAGCATTATTACACTACAAATGGATCAATACAAATACCCATAGAAATAGCGCTATTGATAATGAACAATACCAAAAATTTACCTTTATTATCAACAATACAGTTGTTTAAATGCAACAATACATATACGTAATGATAACTTGAGATACGAAAGAATGCAGAAAAATGGAGGGGGAGAAAAAGAAGCAACCTACATTAACCTTGTAAATTGTTATAGTCACAATAGGTTAAGCTTTGTCAGTGTGCCATGTGTTACACCCAGTTTACCCTAGGGCAACAACGTTAATATATGTTTGATGAAACGTGATTATGTGCATGAGTGTAAGTATGCATATGTACTTGTATATGTACAGAATGTGTATATGTGTTTGTACAATGAATGTATATGTACAGAATGTGTATATGTGTTTGTACAGTGAATGTATATGTACAGTATGTGTATGTGTATGTTTGTATATTGAATGTGCGTGTGGATGTACGAACATTAGGTAGGTAAATATGTACTGTATTTGTGTATGTATGTGGGAGCGTAGGTACCTATGTACGTATGTGAGCATATGTGAATTTGCATGTACAATACATTCGACTCCCAGAGTGCGTGGGAGCCAGAGCACGGCCCCATCACCGCCGAGAGCCCAACCCACAAACAGTAGGCGTGGTGCCCAGGGAACCAGGGACCACCGCCCCCACGCAGCCAAGCCGGCCAGCGACAGGAACCCCAGAGCCCGGCCCAACGTACCGCCCACAAGGGCCAGCAGCAGGCCGCAGACAGACGCACCCGGCAGAGGACAGGGCACGAGAAAAGCAGGGGACAGCCAGACCCCAAGCCAGCGAGAGACCACACCCCACACGGGCAGAAAGGCGAGACGCCCCGCCCGAGGGACCCAGAGACTCCCCGCAACCGGACGGGAAGACCGCCCCCGCCCCACCGGCAACCGGGCCCCCACGAGCCCACCCCCCACCCCCGGAGAGCGCGGCGAGGCCAGCCCCCGGCCACCCCACCCAAATCGGCCGCCGCAGGACCACCCAGGCACAGGGCCACGGGAACCACCCACCCCACAAGCAGGGACCCCAACGATGGAGACGGAACAACCAGCAACCGCCCCGCCGAGCCCCCCCTCTGAGTGAGGGGAAAAATTAAAAAATAATATTAATAAAATATATTAAAAAAATAATAATAATAATTAAATTAAAAAATTAAAAAAAAGAATTAAAAGAAGATCACAGACATGCTGACAAACAAGGTCACTACCCCAGCAACTGGCCGACTCGCAGCACCTCGGAATACCTTGCAGCACCAAGCTACCACAATAGACGCAGGGACTAGGCCCAACAGGCCCCAACCAAGACGGGCACCCGGAAGGGATGGACAGCGGGACTCAGGAGCTCCAGACACGCAGTTCGGATGCAGTAGCCTGAGGCGTCGACCCCCGTCTGACAGGCAGGCCCAGAGCGTACCCCCAGAAATATACATACATACAGACTGTGAATGTTGTCTGTCTATCTGTGTTGGCCCTGCGATGAGGTGGCGACTTGTCCAGGGTGTACCCCGCCTTCCGCCCGATTGTAGCTGAGATAGGCTCCAGCGCCCCCCGCGACCCCAAAGGGAATAAGCGGTAGAAAATGGATGGATGGATGGATTTAGTTGATCAATATAATGTACCCAGAAATATATTTTTTAATTTTATCTCTTTAAAACACGCTGTAAATAAATGCATATCCTCTGAAAGTATGTCTTTAAATAGCCATGAACTGGAAGATGGACTTTTTAATCAAGATACATTTAAGAAATTAATTAAAATATTTTATGGAATAATAAATGATCACCACACTAGAAATGCAAATAATGCATGTGTTCGGAAATGGATGATGGACTTAAACATTTTAGATGAAAGAGACATATCATGGAATGATATTTGGAAAAATGCCAATAAGCCCTTTAGAAGCATTAAAGATAAGCTGACTCAATTTAAGATATTGAATAAATTATATTTTACATCTTCTCCAGGGTGTACCCCGCTTTCCGCCCGATTGTAGCTGAGATAGGCTCCAGCGCCCCCCGCGACCCCGAAGGGAATAAGCGGTAGAAAATGGATGGATGGATGGATGGATGGATGGATCTTCTCAGCTGTTTAAAATTGGTGTAGTAGATGGCAAGTTATGTATGAAATGTCGGGCAGCCGAGGCAACTCTTGTTCATTTATTGTGGGAATGTCAGAGAATAAAAGAGCTATGGTTGAAAACAACAAAAGAAGCAATCACAGTCCTTAATATAAATATCCCAATGACACTGCAAACTTGTATTCTTGGGGATCTCCATCAATTGAGTAACGTATCATCAAAGAGTAAAAATGCATTTCTTTCAAAATGCATAATAACAAAAAGGGTAATATTAAAAAAATGGATTGATGTTGATAGTCCAACTCATACTGACTGGTAAACACAAGCTATGGAGATGATATCAGTAGAAAAAAACTGCATTTAGTTTAGATAATAATGAGTCATATATTGGAATATGGGATCCATTATTTAAATTTGTTTTAACTATTAAATGAACCTAAAATATAACTTATTATATCATTGTGGAAAATATTGGACACAATGTGTTGTCAAGTTTATGAGATGTGATACAAGTGTAAGCCACTGTAACACTATTGTTCTTTTTTTTTTTTCTTTTTTTTTTTAGTGTTTGTAATGATGATATCAATGAGGGATTTTTAATCACTGCTATGTTGATATTGTTACTACTATTGATACTGTTGTTGATAATATTCATTTTTGTCTCACTACTTTTTGATTGTTGTGTGTCATGTTTGTGTGTCCTCAATTGCTCTGTATATTGCTATTCTGAATGTTGCAGGGTCGGGTTTGGCTTTGAAATTGTGTTGCATTATTATGGTATTGTTGTGTATTGTTTTCATTAAAAAAATAAAAAATAAAAATAAAAATAAATAAAAAAATAAAATAAAAAAAATCTTTTTTGAAACGAATCGTGACCCCAAGAATCGATTTTGAATGGAATCGCGTATATATATATATATATATATATGTGTGTGTGTGTGGGCCCAGCCTAAAGGGTGTTGTGATGGGTCTAGTGCAGTAGTTAAAGGAAAGGTTGCATGTCTACTTCCCACCTGCTTGCTAACCTCTTGCTTACAGACACTGCCACTGGCTAGCCCTTGTGGTGAACGGAGAAGCAGCCTTGTGCGTCCGTCTTCTCCTGCCTCTCCTTCACCAAGACTACTGTCAGGCCTCAACGTGGCCACACACGGTAACTAGGGCGCCGCGGCCCAAGGCAAACGTGGCAGGGGATCTCGGAGCTGCAGTGGTCCCCAGAGGCGTGATGCGCAGACCCACATTGTGGATACGCATCACCCAACCACTGCACCGCTGCCTCGTGGGTTAGTCTGGGAAGACAAAAGGCTAGGGGAGCACAACTTGAGAGAAAAGCAAGTGCTGGTAGGCGCACCATAGGCGGTCCTGCGACAGACCGGAGCTCCGGCAGCCTCCTAGCTCACAACAGCGCAGAAGTGACGTTGGAGACCTCATTGGTGGAGTGGGCGGATGATGGATGCATAGAAGCTCCACAACGTTCACAAAGGCGGAAGAAGGCTGCAGCAAAGATAGGCCCCCAATTGTCTTGGTCTCCATGCCATTGGATCCTGGCCTTCTCTTTGCCAAGGACAGCTGTCTGTGCACCAGTCTCCCCACTTTAAAAGATTCCATGCACAAGCATTCTCCTGAAGGCAGTCCCACCAACAGCAAATCATTTTCTACCCATATTCAGTTGAATATGCTCCAAAGACAACATATTTGATGTTCAAACTGATAAACATTTTTTTTTGGCAAATAATCATTAACTTTAGAATTTGATGCCAGCAACACGTGACAAGAAGTTGGGAAAGGAGGCAATAAATACTGATAAAGTTGAGGGATGCTCATCAAACACTTATTTGGAACATCCCACAGGTGAACAGGCAAATTGGGAACAGGTGGGTGCCATGATTGGGTATAAAAGTAGATTCCATGAAATGCTCAGTCATTCACAAACAAGGATGGGGCGAGGGTCACCACTTTGTCAACAAATGCGTGAGCAAATTGTTGAACAGTTTAAGAAAAACCTTTCTCAACCAGCTATAGCAAGGAATTTAGGGATTTCACCATCTACGGTCCGTAATATCATCAAAGGGTTTAGAGAATCTGGAGAAATCACTACACGTAAGCAGCTAAGCCCGTGACCTTTGATCCCTCAGGCTGTACTGCATCAACAAGCGACATCAGTGTGTAAAGGATATCATCACACGGGCTCAGGAACACTTCAGAAACCCACTGTCAGTAACTACAGTTGTTCGCGACATCTGTAAGTGCAAGTTAAAACTCTCCTATGCAAGGCGAAAACCATTTATCAACAACACCCAGAAACGCCGCCGGCTTCGCTGGGCCTGAGCTCATCTAAGATGGACTGATACAAAGTGGAAAAGTGTTCTGTGGTCTGACGAGTCCACATTTCGAATTGTTTTTGGAAACTGTGGACGTCGTGTCCTCCGGACCAAAGAGGAAAAGAACCATCCGGATTGTTATAGGCGCAAAGTTGAAAAGTCAGCATCTGTGATGGTATGGGGGTGTATTAGTGCCCAAGACATGGGTAACTTACACATCTGTGAAGGCGCCATTAATGCTGAAAGGTACATACAGGTTTTGGAGCAACATATGTTGCAAGCCAAGCAACGTTACCTTAGACCAGGGGTCGGCAACCTTTATCAGTCAAAGAGCCATTTTGACCAGTGTCACAAATTAAAGAAAACAATGGGAGCCAAATTTTTTTTGGGAAATTTAAAATGAAATAACACTGCATACAAAGTTTTTTTTTTGCTTTGTGCTATGTTTAAACCAAGGGTCTCAGACACGTGGCCCACATCTTAATATTAAAATTGAATGTTAGTGCGGCCTGCGGGTTTTATAAGAATGGCGCTTGACAGCGTCATACTTGTCAACCCTCCCGATTTTTCCGGCAGACTACGAATTTCAGGGCAACAGTTCTCTCGAACGTGCCGTGATGGTACAGCAATTAGCGCCCATTACAACCAGTTTGTCGGCAACCACACGTTGTATGGGGCTTCTGCAAGGCATGATTGGTCAACAAGAACACAGGTTACACTGACGGTGGCGGTATAAAAAACTTAAACACTCTTACTAATAATGCGCCACACTGTGAACCCACACCAAACAAGAATGACAAACACATTTCGGGAGAACATCTGCACCGTAACACAACATAAACAAAACAGAACAAATACCCAGAATCCCATGCAGCCCTAAGTCTTCCGGGCTACATTATACACCCCCGCTACCAAACCCCGCCCACCTCAACCGACGCACAGAGGGGGGTAGGGGGTTGATGTGTGAGGGAGCAGGGTTGGGGTGGGGGCGGGGTTTGGTGGTAGCAGGGGTGTATAATGTGGCCCGGAAGAGTCAGAGCTGCATGGGATTCTGGGTATTTGTTCTGTTGTGTTTATGTTGTGTTAAGGTGAAGATGTTCTCCCGAAATGTGTTTGTCATTCTTGTTTGGTTTTGGTTGAAAGTGTGGCGCATTATTAGTAAGAGTGTTAAAGTTGTTTAATATGGCCACCGTCAGTGTAACCTGTGTGGTTGTTGACCAAGTATGCCTTGCTGTCACTTACGTGTGCAAGCAGAAGATGCATATAACAAGAGGCTGGGTCGGCACGCTGTTTATATATATATATATATATATACGCATATACATATGGTGGGACCCAGGAGCTCCAGACACGGAGCCTGAATGCAGTAGCCTGAGGCGCCGACCCCCAGGCCCAAAGCATACCCCCAGAAATATATATGTATACACATACATACATACATATATATACGTATGTATATACAGTATATGTATATGCGTGTGTGCATATACAGTATATATATATACGTGTGTGTATATATGTATATGTGTGTGTGTATATTTATGTGTATATATGTATATATATATGTGTGTGTGTGTATATATATATATATATATACACACGTATACATGTATACTGTACATATTATGTACGTATACATGTATATGTATATATCTATATATCTATATACATACATACATATATGTATGTATATATATATATATGTATATATATATTTATTTATACTGTATATGTCTATATATATCTATCTATCTATATATGTATATATATACATATACATATATACGCATATATGTATATATATATATATATATATATATACATACGCATATATGTATATATATATGTATATATATATATATATATATATATATATATATATATATATATATGTATATATATATATACTCCTCTCTGAGCTGCCACCTTAACGTGGTAGAGGAGTTTGCGTGTCCCAATGATCCTAGGAGCTATGTTGTCCGGGGGCTTCCATGCCCCCTGGTAGGGTCTCCCAAGACAAACAGGTCCTAGGTGAGGGATCAGACAAAGAGCAGCTCGAAGACTTCTATGGAAATGCAAGAACCGAGACTCAGATTTCCCTCGCCCGGACGCGGGTCACCGGGGCCCCCCTCCGGAGCCAGGCCCGGAGTTGGGGCACGATGGCGAGCGCCTGGTGGCCGGGCCTGTCCCCATGGGGCCCGGCCGGGCACAGCCCGAAGAGGCAACGTGGGTCCCCCCTCCAATGGGCTCACCACCCATAGCAGGGGCCATAGATGTCGGGTGCAATGTGAGCTGGGCGGTAGCCGAAGGCAGGGCACTTGGCGGTCCGATCCTCGGCTACAGAAGCTAGCTCTTGGGACGTGAAACGTCACCTCGCTGGGGGGGGAAGGAGCCTGAGCTAGTGCGCGAGGTAGAGAAGTTCCGGTTGGATATAGTCGGACTCACCTCGACGCACAGCAAGGGCTCTGGAACCAGTTCTCTCGAGAGGGGCTGGACTCTCTTCCACTCTGGCGTTGCCAGCAGTGAGAGGCGACGGGCTGGGGTGGCAATTCTTGTTGCCCCCCGGCTCAGAGCCTGCATGTTGGAGTTCAACCCGGTGGACGAGAGGGTAGCTTCCCTCCGCCTTCGGGTGGGGGGACGGGTCTTGACTGTTGTTTGCGCTTACGCGCCAAACAGCAGCTCAGAGTACCCACCCTTTTTGGATTCACTCGAGGGAGTACTTGAGAGTGCTCCAACGGGTGATTCCCTCGTTCTACTGGGGGACTTCAACGCTCATATTGGCAATGACAGTGAAACCTGGAGAGGCGTGATTGGGAAGAATGGCCGCCCGGATCTGAACCCAAGTGGTGTTTTGTTATTGGACTTTTGTGCCCGTCACGGATTGTCCATAACGAACACCATGTTCAAGCATAAGGGTGTCCATATGTGCACTTGGCACCAGGACACCCTAGGCCGCAGTTCTATGATCGACTTTGTAGTTGTGTCATCGGATTTGCGGCCTCATGTTTTGGACACTCGGGTGAAGAGAGGGGCGGAGCTTTCTACCGATCACCACCTGGTGGTGAGTTGGCTGCGATGGTGGGGGAGGATGCCGGACAGACCTGGCAGGCCCAAACGCATTGTGAGGGTTTGCTGGGAACGTCTGGCAGAGTCTCCTGTCAGAGAGAGTTTCAATTCCCACCTCCGGAAGAACTTTGAACATGTCACGAGGGAGGTGCTGGACATTGAGTCCGAGTGGACCATGTTCCGCACCTCTATTGTCGAGGCGGCTGATTGGAGCTGTGGCCGCAAGGTAGTTGGTGCCTGTCGTGGCGGTAATCCTAGAACCCGTTGGTGGACACCGGCGGTGAGGGATGCCGTCAAGCTGAAGAAGGAGTCCTATCGGGTTCTTTTGGCTCATGGGACTCCTGAGGCAGCGGACAGGTACCGACAGGCCAAGCGGTGTGCGGCTTCAGCGGTCGCGGAGGCAAAAACTCGGACATGGGAGGAGTTCGGGGAAGCCATGGAAAACGACTTCCGGACGGCTTCGAAGCGATTCTGGACCACCATCCACCGCCTCAGGAAGGGGAAGCAGTGCACTACCAACACCGTGTATGGTGCGGATGGTGTTCTGCTGACCTCGACTGCGGAAGTTGTGGATCGGTGGAGGGAATACTTCGAAGACCTCCTCAATCCCACCAACACGTCTTCCTATGAGGAAGCAGTGCCTGAGGAATCTGTGGTGGGCTCTCCTATTTCTGGGGCTGAGGTTGCTGAGGTAGTTAAAAAGCTCCTCGGTGGCAAGGCCCCGGGGTGGATGAGATCCGCCCGGAGTTCCTTAAGGCTCTGGATGCTGTAGGGCTGTCTTGGTTGACAAGACTCTGCAGCATCGCGTGGACATCGGGGGCAGTACCTCTGGATTGGCAGACCGGGGTGGTGGTTCCTCTCTTTAAAAAGGGGAACCGGAGGGTGTGTTCTAACTATCGTGGGATCACACTCCTCAGCCTTCCCGGTAAGGTCTATTCAGGTGTACTGGAGAGGAGGCTACGCCGGATAGTCGAACCTCGGATTCAGGAGGAACAGTGTGGTTTTCGTCCTGGTCGTGGAACTGTGGACCAGCTCTATACTCTCGGCAGGGTCCTTGAGGGTGCATGGGAGTTTGCCCAACCAGTCTACATGTGCTTTGTGGACTTGGAGAAGGCATTCGACCGTGTCCCTCGGGAAGTCCTGTGGGGAGTGCTCAGAGAGTATGGGGTTTCGGACTGTCTGATTGTGGCGGTCCGCTCCCTGTATGATCAGTGTCAGAGCTTGGTTCGCATTGCCGGCAGTAAGTCGGACACGTTTCCGGTGAGGGTTGGACTCCGCCAAGGCTGCCCTTTGTCACCGATTCTGTTCATAACTTTTATGGACAGAATTTCTAGGCGCAGTCAAGGCGTTGAGGGGATCTGGTTTGGTGGCTGCAGGATTAGGTCTCTGCTTTTTGCAGATGATTTGGTCCTGATGGCTTCATCTGGCCAGGATCTTCAGCTCTCACTGGATCGGTTCGCAGCTGAGTGTGAAGCGACTGGGATGAGAATCAGCACCTCCAAGTCCGAGTCCATGGTTCTCGCCCGGAAAAGGGTGGAGTGCCATCTCCGGGTTGGGGAGGAGATCTTGCCCCAAGTGGAGGAGTTCAAGTACCTCGGAGTCTTGTTCACGAGTGAGGGAAGAGTGGATCGTGAGATCGACAGGCGGATCGGTGCGGCGTCATCAGTAATGCGGACGCTGTATCGATCCGTTGTGGTGAAGAAGGAGCTGAGCCGGAAGGCAAAGCTCTCAATTTACCGGTCGATCTACGTTCCCATCCTCACCTATGGTCATGAGCTTTGGGTTATGACCGAAAGGACAAGATCACGGGTACAAGCGGCCGAAATGAGTTTCCTCCGCCGGGTGGCGGGGCTCTCCCTTAGAGATAGGGTGAGAAGCTCTGTCATCCGGGGGGAGCTCAAAGTAAAGCCGCTGCTCCTCCACATCGAGAGGAGCCAGATGAGGTGGTTCGGGCATCTGGTCAGGATGCCACCCGAGCGCCTCCCTAAGGAGGTGTTTAGGGCATGTCCGACCGGTAGGAGGCCACGAGGAAGACCCAGGACACGTTGGGAAGACTATGTCTCCCGGCTGGCCTGGGAACGCCTCGGGATCCCCCGGGAGGAGCTGGACGAAGTCTGGGCTTCCCTGCTTAGGCTGCTGCCCCCGCGACCCGACCTCGGATAAGCGGAAGAAGATGGATGGATGGATGGATATATATATATATATATATATATATATATAGAGATATACAGTATATATACATACACATACATATATATATATATATATACATATATATATATATGGATATATACATATATATAATATGTACAATATATATGTATACGTGTATATATATATATATATATATATATATATATATATATATATATATATATATATATATATATTATATATATATATATACACACACACATATATATACACCAGTGACGTGCGGTGAGGTTGATGGCTGGTGAGGCACTGACTTCATCACAGTCAGATTTACAAACATATGAACCCTAAAGAGTATCTTATTCACCATTTGATTGGCAGCAGTTAACGGGTTATGTTTAAAAGCTCATACCAGCATTCTTCCCTGCTTGGCACTCAGCATCAAACCTTGGAATTGGGGGTTATTAAATCACCACAAATGATTCCTGGGCGCGGCGCCGCTGCTGCCCACTGCTCTCCTCACCTCCCAGGGGGTGATCAAGGGGATGGGTCAAATGCAGAGGACAAATTTCATTACACCTAGTGTGTGTGTGACAATCATTGGTACTTTAACTTAACTTTAACTTTACACATACAAACTGTAGCACACAAAAAATCACATTTAATAAAAAACACATTATTATGGTCTTGCCTTTACTTATAAAATAAATCCATGAGCCGTTATTGTGCTGGATTAATGCAATCCCTGACGAGAGTGTTATATCAACTAAAGCCCTCACTTAAACTTTCCACGTGCAAGATTGAATCTATTTAAAAAAGTGTAACCGAGGATTTATAAATGTCGCCTATACTGTATGAAACTACAAAATAACAAACACGGAGGCTCCAGTTTACACGAGGACCACTTTATTTACCTTCTTTCAAAAACTTCCGCTCCACTCCAACGTGTCGTCACTTCCGCTCTTAGCGCCTTCAAAATAAGAGCTCAAGGCATATACTGTATAACAGCGCATAACAGGAACTTAACATCACAAAGAGGAAAGCCCATAAAAATAGGTTACAAAAGTTATTTAATAAGAAGCCAAAAAGTGCAAAAACAATAATGTTCGTGTTGGAGAAGTTGTGAATTAGGTACACCTGCAGTCTGCAGGTGTACCTAATGTTGTGGCCCTGCAGTCATTCACAACTCCTCCAACACGAACATTTTGTTTTTGCACTTTTTGGCTTCTTATGAAATAACTTTTTAAATAGATTCAATCTTGCACGTGGAAAGTTTAAGTGTGGGCTTTAGTTGATATAACACTCCCGTCAGGGGTTGCCGTGCATTCTACGGCGGGGGTGCAGGAGGCGAGCCTCAGCCAGTGCGTCTTTTGCATCCGTTTTATGATCGCTCAGCACAAGAAATACTTTACACACATACAGTTGTTGACAAAATACACTGTACATTATATACCTCAGCTAACTAAACTATGGAAATGTATAATATAATTCATATAGCAATATGGTCTCACTGCACAGCCGACCAGCAGTTAGCCGAGTCCGCAATCCATGTTGAGGCACAACGCAGTGACGTGCCTCAACTGGCTGCTGTTCACCGCACCGTCTCTTCTCAGTATTTGAACGGCAAATGTGAAAATTCAGCGATTTTAAATAAAAATAATCTAAAACGGGTGAAGTTAAATGGAAAATAACTTTATAGTATAATCACTGGATACATATAACAATTTAATAAAAAAAAATATTTTTACATTTTTTTTCTTTCCATGATGGCCTCTAGTGACTGCACGTCACTGATATACACATACATATATATATATATAAACACACACATATATATATATATATATATATATATATATATATATATATATATATATATATACATATATACATATGTGTGTATATATGTATATATATATATATATATATATATATATTTATTTATATATATGTGTGTATATATATGTATATATATATATATATATATATATATATATACATATATATTGTACATATTATATATACGTATATGTATGTATATATACAGTATATACATACATATATACATACATGTATATATATATATATACATACATGTATATATATATGTATATGTATATATATATATATATATATACACATATATATACTGCATATCTATATATATCTATATATATATATATATATATATATACATATACATATATACACATATGTGTGTATATGTATATATATATATATATATAGATATACAGTATATATAAATATATATATATATATACATATATACACACACACATATATATATATATATATATATATATATATATATATATATATATATTGACGAAGATAGATATCTACATATATCCATATTTAAGAGTTATTTCTTTCTATAGTCAGGTTTGAAATAACTAGTTTTTCTCTTTGTGCTCTTTCTATTTTTTCTCCATCTCATGATCGAGGGTACACTGTGGACTACCTTGAGCTCGGAATGCAGGGAGTAACAATACTCCTTTTTCTTAACGTATCCTGTCTCTTCTCAGAGTAGAACAATTGACTTGTGTATTACTTCTGGAGGGTGGGGGCGAGGGACATATTGAAGAACACAGCACTTCCGTAATGTTTTCAGATCAACTTAGCTGTGCAATTGAATGTGTTGTCTTAGGCTGGTCTCCATCTTCAAAGCTTTGAAAATAAATTACAAAATACCTATTCTGTTCTGGTGATAATTTAAACTCAGCTTATGTGTCATCAAAAGAACTTGGGATTGACCAGTAACTTAAATTCCCTTGGAGGAACATCTGGTCCAAACGCAACAATTTGGGGGCTACCGTCCGGGATGACACACTGAGAATTGGACACCTCTTGCAACCATCTGGACAGACTCACTTGGCCAACACATAAATCAAGGTAAGCAGAGCCTTTTTCTAAAATCTGTATTAGGAGTCTGTCCTGAAGTCTGTAAGTCAAACACGGTTTTGTAACCCAGACAGAGTGGTGATTTTGATAGATTGATTGCATTTTTGCCGTGCCCGCCATTGCATAATAGTGGTCAACTCACGTCATTGTGTCAAGATTGACGAGTGAACAAATAGTCGGGTGTGGCTCGCCCTGGGGGTTTGGTCACCCCTAAAAGAGTAACGGGTTGGATGCCCTTCATATGGTACAGTAAATACTCCCCGGTTGAAAGTTCCCTGTGGCATCTTTATGTGCACTGAAACTAAGGAATGGGTTGGAGGCCATTTGTAAAGTACAACAAATACTCCCCGGTTGCGAGTTCCATGTGACATTAACGTGTGCATTAAAATCAAGGACTGTACGGGAGGAGGTCCTTCTGTACCATATGATAAATTCCGCGGCTGGAGGCCATTTGTAATAAGTACAATAAAGATTCCCTGGTTGCGAGTTCCAGGCGACACTGAAGTGTGCGCTAAAAAGAAGGAAAAATAGACACAATGGCCACGGTGTGACAGACAGGAATGTGATGGAGGCTGGGGAAAATGTGATGAATGGTTACCGTTTAATGATCAATTGAATGTGCTGTTGGTGACAATGGAGTCCGCGGGGAGAGACAAAAAGGAACGAAGTAAAGTAGTTAAGGAGATGACTCGAGCACAGGGCGAGGAGCCTAACGGGTTGAAAGAGGGCTTACAGAACTTATGGGCTCGAGAATTTAAGCGTTTGGCGAACGAGAAAAGGAAGTTAGATGGGATAAAAGTAAGCGGGAGTTACATGGAAAAACGAAAGGCAGTGAAAGAACTGATAAGAATTGAGATGAATATGAAAAAATGGACTGACTGGTCTTTCACCTGTTGCGCATGCCCCAGACAATTCAAACGACCCGCCCAGACTTTGACTAAGCCACCGCCTTATGACGTAAAGCCGGAATCGTCTTTATACCCACTTTTGACAGTCACAGGAGGAGCCCTGGTGGTCGAAACAGAAACAAAGCTCTCTGGTCCACCCCCTACTCCTGTGACAAGTGAGGGTGGTACTCCCACACCCCCTCTAAGATTGAATCCTCCTCCAAAACTAACGCTGTCTCCTGAGTGTAAATCACCTCTGGTGCTTAAGCCCCGAAATAACAGCCACCCAGCAGAAAACCTCCCGAATATGCCTAATCTAACTAGACAACAGATGATGCATGGGTCAACGCCAGTTCTTGACTCTCACTTTACACGCCAGAACATTTTGTTGACATAACCAAATGTCCTCACCCAACAGATGACAGCCTCTCTCGTGCACATCAGACATTCTTGAACAAGACACAACAAAGCCAGACGTTGTGGTCTCCTGTAACCGCTAACGGCTCACTGGAAGGCTACATTGACCAACACCCACATGACCCACATGCATACAACACACGCTCAAAAAAGTTGGAAGGACACGCATATCCACTTTTTCCTGATAATAGGGGCAGATTTCAATATAAGCCTTTTGCTGTTGCAGACATGCAAGCCATTGTTGACAAACTCCCACCTGTGTCTGAAGGAGGGAGTCTTTGGCTTAACACGTTAAACAAACGAACAGCAGGATACACTCTCCGTAGAAGACTTTAGAGGCATTTTATATCGTTGTGTTTCCACACAAGATGGCCAAAATATGGAACAACAAGCAGGATTAATGGCTGAATCTTAGACCTTGCCGATAACACCATACATTCACGACATAGATACTGCTCAAAATGCCACACCCACTTATCAGTGGAAAGATGGTGAGTCACCTTATGTATTCATAAACCAAGCTAAAGAGCAATGGTCACTTGCTACAGGTGTGCACCTCAGTAAAGAAGGGGAACACAGACAGTTTTTTAGACGAGCCGTACTTGACGCAATGCCAACTGTGGTGAGAAGCAGGATGGATGCTAATCCTGATATACCAGGAGCTGATGGTGCTACATGGGAGAGGCATCTTATCCACCACATGCAGAATTGGACTAAGCAAGATGAGGATGATAAGGCTAATGACAGAGCAGCAAGGAAACAACTCCTTAATTTACAAATTGCTGAAGCAAAAATGTCTGAAGACCCTAAAGGCCACAAATCTGCTAAAGTGTATTCGGCAATGGGTGAACTTGCTTTTGAGCTACAAAAGATGGAGGAAATAATCCTCAATAAACTTGAAACTAGACCCTCAGGCTCAGGTGGTGAACGCGGCGCTCCAAAGTCAGTCCGGGAAAGAAACTGTTTCGGCTGTGACCAGCCTGGTCACTGGGCTCAAGACTGTCCCAACATTTCCGAACAGGAAAGGTTCCGTCATGCCGCCAGACGAACACGAAGCCGCGGCAGCGGGCGCCTACAGCAGAGCTCCTCCCAACAACAGCCACGACAGCAACAATATCACGCCCCAAGGTCCGCCCTAGCGCCTGGCGCCTCCGCCTACTTCTTGGGTGACGACGTGGACCAAGGGGGGGGGGGGTCTTCTGAAGCTGCCCCCAGCAGGAAATACAGACAGGCTCCCTTCTGGACATAGTTGTCATGGACAATGTTATCAGTTCATGATTGACACTGGCGCTACACACTCACTTTTGAATGCAGTAGTTCCAAAGAAACTGTGTGCTTCCTTTTTAAAGGTTGAAGGCTTTGCTGGGGTCACAAGGATGTTACCTGTCACCAAAACACTTCCGGTTCAGATTGCTGGACACTCGTTGAAGCACCCCTTCGTGGTCGATTTGCACACACCTTGCATGCTTAGTAATGACCTGCTTTACAAACTGTACCCTGACATTCAATATCGCACAGAAGGAACCTTCCTGGTGTTACATGACGGCACAACCACCAATCTGCAACACCACTATAAAGGCTCCTCCATGTTTGTGCTCATGCTTCAACCTGAGGTACCACAAATGGCTGACATCTACTGGACACGCCTCCTCCCGGAAACGAGTGAAGGACAAGGGCTGCTCCTACTCTTCTATCAGTGGAAGCCCTGGCTGACCGAACTGCGTCCGTATGTACCACCACCTGACCCGCCACATGTCACATTGTATTATGATCGCCAATCTGATGAAAGTAACCAAAAAGTTTTTGACACCATAGCAGGAAAAGAGTGGCCTTTGACCTACACTCACATCTATGCTGGAGCTCAGGGTGTGTCCGCCCATGTCGACTTCACTCCTCAACAGAAAAAATTGTATAAAATGGACGCTACAGCAGTCCCACATTGTTCTCTTGCTCTCTGTCCCGCCTACCAAGCCAAAGACTACCCTTCTACTTAGATGTTTCTGAGAGTGAAGGTAACTGCTAACGCTGTCTTTTTTCAGAAACTTGAAGGGGGAGGTATAGGGGGGACGCGTCGCGTTTTAACCTACGCCAGCATCCTGCTTGACCTATCTGAACTTCGACATCACACATGCTCGCAACATGCTTCCACTTTGGCAAAACTGATTGACAAAACGGCACACATTGTCATGGGACACCCACTTACAGTACTGACAAACCACACTGTCATTGCATATGTATCATCACATTTGTTTACCATGGCGCCACTCAAACAACGCAGACTCATGAAAATTTTGCAACAACCTCACATAACTTTTACACACGAAGGAATCAACATGGCTGATAACATAAATAGTGGAGAACTACATCACTGTGAGGAGAGAGTTGCTTTGACTGAAAAGATAAGACCAGACCTGTTGAGCACACCCATCCCAGGATCCCACTGGCTGTTCACTGATGGCTGTTGTTTCAGACATCCTCAAAAAGGATTGCAGGCAGCATGGTCAGTGGTACAGCAGTCCAGCTCAGCAGAATGGGAGACCTTGGCCACCCAGACATTTGACGAACAGCTGTCGGCAAAAAGAGCTGAACTTGTGGCTTTGACAGAAGTCCTAAAGCAAGGAAAAGACCACAAAGTGACTATCTTTACAGACTCGGCTTATGCCTTCATGTCAGCTGTCATTGACCTTCCTAAATGGAAAATAAATGGCTTCCTGACTGCTGAAGGACATCCGATTAAATACAAGACAGAAATGGAAGCACTGGAAATAGCGCTGCTCCTACCTAAAAGGATAGCTATTGTCAAGTGCAAGGGACACAGTAAGGAAAAAGGGACAGTAACTGATGGTAACAACTTTGCTGACTCCGTCGCTAAGCAGACTGCTGGCTATGACAAGACTGGAATTATCATGACTGCCACTGCCTGCCAGACAGAACTCCTACCTGCCCTGTCTGATGATGAAATCAGAAAACATAAGGAGCAGGCCTCACCACAAGAGAAAACTTTGTGGCTGAGAAGAGGCGCTAGACAAGACCCGACAGGTCTTTGGCGAGGGCCCAATGGTCACCTGACCTGGCCCCCAGGAATTAGACAGAAAATGCTCCGATTGGCCCACGGTCCCGGACATGTGGGGGCAAAACAAACAAAAGCGAACTTGTCACTATGGTGGCACCCCTATTTGGAGAACATTGTGGACAACTACGTCAGATACCGTGACATCTGCCAGGACTTTAACCCCAGACCAACACTGAAACCAGAAATGGGAACCTTCCCCATTCCGGCACAAAATGGTGAAGAATGGACGATCGATTACACTGACATGATCAATCCGGTACAAGGGAAAAGGTACTTGCTGACTTGCGTTGACAATTACAGTGGTTGGCCGGAAGCAACCCCAACCTCAAAAGAGGATGCAAAATCAGTAATTAAATGGCTTGTTAATGACCTAATTCCCCGACATGGTTTCCCCAAAAATATTAGGTCAGAAAACGGCACCCATTTTAAAAATACTCACCTGGTCGAAAAGGCTCTCAGACTAGAACACAGGTTCGGTTCGGTGTACCATCCTCAGTCCCAGGGTAAGGTCGAGAGAATGAACCAAAACATCAAGACAAAATTGGCTAAAATCTGTGCACAGACCAAATTGAAGTGGGTTGACGCGTTACCATTGGCTTTAATGACCATCCGAATGTCCATGAACAAAACTGTTTTTTCACCCTATGAACTACATTCAGGTCAGATTCGTGGGCAACAATCCACCACTCCAGGAACCCAACCTCCCGTTGAGTGGATCAAGATCAAGGTCATCAAACGCAAGTGAACGGAGCCCAGGTGGACTGGTCCCTTCAAAGTCGTGGAACGGACGTCCCACGCCTTCGACTGGCTGGTAAAGGGGACACCTGGTACCACCTCTCCCTCTGCACTCCTGCTGAAGAACCCGACAGATCTCCAGCAGATGTCATTGCCGACATCGCCACATCATCTGCCCCACTCGACCCCCTAGCAACGCCTTTTAAGCCTGTGGCATCTGAAGAAGAACGGGAGCAGGCAGAAGACTCATTTTTAGCCACTGAAAGGGGTGACGTGCTGGTAACCTCTCCCCCAGGTCATAGAAGAGCGAGGCTGTAGTAACTCATAAACACATAGTCTCACAGCTCAGAAAACGACGCCGAGAGAGATCTCCCTCCGTTGAGGGAGATCTCAACGGAGGGAGATCTCCCTCTACCGTCGTTAAATCTACCAGACCTGCTCAACTGCTGTATCGTATATCCTTACTTGAGACCAGCCTATGTACTCGATGTTATCCAATTTCTCTTGCTTGTTTTCAGCATAACTATTTGTGTCGTTACAATAAGTGAAAAGTTTGATGTTTATCCCCGTTTCGTTACCTACATTACTCTGATTTTGATAGACGAAAGGCATAATGTTACACCAAGTAGTATTCCCTGACGGACTGGTGCTTGGGCTTTTTCTACAATCCTTGTGCCTCAGTCCTTCCTTCCCGATGACAGTGACTGACAAGTGTCTTAGAACATATGGCGGACTTGAAATAGACTGGGTCAAGGGGGACAGCAAGACTTTTTTTTTTTGGACTTGTGCAGTGTGATTGATTGCGGGGGACATACTAGCTATTACCGTGGTAGTAACCTCTATCTTTGTTACGACTCAACCCTGAACCACTCACCCTAGTGCAGGGGTGCTCACACTTTTTCTGCAGGCGAGCTACTTTTCAATTGATCAAGTCGTGGGGATCTACCTCATTCATATATATAATTTATATGTACTTATTTATGAAACATATGTTTTTGTTAACAAGTTAAAGGTGTTTAATGATAATACAAGCATGTTTAACACATATAGTTAATATTGTTAATAAATTAAAGGTGTTTAATGAAAATACAAGTATGTTTAAAACATATAGTTAATATTGTTAATAAATTAAAGGTGTTTAATGAAAATACAAGTATGTTTAACACATATAGTTAATATTGTTAATAAGTTAAAGGTGTTTAGAGATAATGCAAACATGTTTAACACATATAGTTAATATTGTTAACAAGTTAAAGATGTTTAGTGATAATGCAA